>NC_142587.1:91022541-91336291 GCF_965207765.1 Zootoca vivipara
ACTCCCCCATTCTTTTCAAGACACATCTATTTTTCTTCCTCCCTCGCTGTCTTTTTCACTTCCCCAAATTTCCTGTTTTTTCTTCCTTCCTGTATCTTTCTCTGTTGATTCTTATTTTCTCTTTCCTCTTTCATGTTCTGTCTTTCAGTTGCAAAAAGTTGCAGGGAAGACAAGCATTGTGCTGGTTGTTTGTAAAGAAGAAAGCTTGGGATATATCTCCTGCATGTCCCCGACAGACATGCAAGTTAAACCTAAAGAGGCTGGAATTCTCCCAGTCCTGCTCCCTTCCCCAACCGTTAATGTACATTGGAGGCATTCGTCAAGATTTGGGCCAAGCGACAACTAGCAAGTCCACAGAAGCATCCAGACTATGGGCTGACATACAATTATTGCAACAGTTAACTACAATTGCACATATATAAACACTGCTTGCAACTCCCTGCCGTTTTCTCCACGTGCTTCCATTGCTACCTTCTGGCAAAGATCCATGCATAATTTCAGCACAGATATGCGGCCCCAGTTGCATCTCAGCATGTTGGTTTAAGTTAATTATTTTATTTTTCCAGCAGTGGGCGATGCTGGCAGCAGTTCAAATTGCTACAAGGCCTTTTTGATCATTAACAGCCAACTAGGGAGCATGTGATTAAAGGCTGGATTCAAACTAAGCTTGCTCCACTGGGTTTTTTCTCCCTCACAAAAATAGCCTCTGTTGGTTTTTTTCAGATTTAAAAAAAACCAAACACTCAGACTATTTGTATTGTTTCTATACTTCATGACAAAGATGATGAAATTTAAAAGCACCTTTACAAAAATCTAGGTCACCTGCAGGTACAATAATGTTCTAAAACTTAACCTTTGATGTTTGCCAACTCCACAAAACAAACTCTTCTCACTAGGGAGCTTGGCTTGAACATTATGTACAATGCATTGTACAAATCAGCACAATCCTGAAGGTAACCTTGCTGTAGTTGTGTGTTTTTTTTAAGGCTTAATCTTCTACCAGATAAATTGCTCCTTTACCTTTACCTTTTACTTCTAGTTAGATGAAACTGGCAGGAAGTTTCTCATGTAGCTACTTAAAACATTTTTCAGTGGCTAAAAAGTGGGCGATTTCAGGGACGTAGAAGCCACATTCACACCATACATTTAAAGCGCTGTGATACCACTTTAATCAGCCATAGCTTCCTTCAAAGAATTCTGGAAGCTGTAATTTCTTAAGGGTGATGAGAGCTATTAGGAGCTTATTAGCCCTTCCCAGAGCTACAGTTCCCAGAATGGTTTAAGAGTCAAGCCCTCTTCCCAGAGAGTGTGAATTGTGGCTCTGGGGCGGAAATGGGGTCTCCCAGCCACTTTCAGCACCCTTAAGAAACCTCTGTTTCCAGAATTCTTTGGCTGTGGGGAACCCTGACTGCAGGGCCGTCTTTACCCGAGTGTGCAAGGCACCCGGGCACCGAATTCTGGGGAGCACCAAATGGATACCTACTGTATACCAGTCCCTCTCAATCAGAGGCAGTGAAAAGCAATGGAGCGAAAGTGTCCCGTCCCCCGTCCCCGGGTTGCTCTGTTACTCTGTCAAAAGCAGTTTTTCCTGCTGCTTCGTTACAGGTGAGCAATTCCCTGCCCCCCCAAAAAAGCTCAACAACTTTGAGTCCCCCCCAAGAAAAGGGTCTTTGGCTTTTCCCCCCCTAAATTTGGGGGCGCAGGGCAGATCTTTGCACCCCGGCAGCACATATGCTAAAGACGGTCCTGCTGACTGCTTTAAAGTGGTGTGATAGTGCTTTAAATGTATGGTGTGAATGTGGCCAGAGACGAAATCCAATCCTCTTGCACAGGATTGTAATATTGGGAGTGGTATGCACTTCGGGTAGCAATACAACACTTACGGACAATGGTTGTGATTCAAAGGGCTGTTTTGCTAATTGGCCAGGACAGCCTCCCCAGATCAAGTCCTCTGTGTCCTGGCAATACTGCCTAACTGGCTCTGCTCCAGTCCTTACTTGAGTGTTTTTGCCTGTCTGGGATGTTTCCCTGAACTACGGTGATGCTTCTTGCTTTTTATCAGGGGCATGTTTTTAAGCAGGGATGCTACAGCACCTCCTGCATTTTTAAGCATGGGGGGTTGTCTCTCCACACCTTCCTTGATAGTGGTGCTACCTGTAGGAAAAGAGCAAAAGTGAATGTAGTCTATGATACAGAGATTAGGTGTCACCTAATGAGGCTGAAAAAGATTTCCTATCTCACACTCTACACAGAAATCCCTTTTGTATCTAAATAGTGTTGTAGCAACAAGCTCTAAAGATAAATATCCAACTATCCCACACGCCCACAAAACAAAACAAGCTAAAGTTATATCTCATAGCCAAAAAAGGACAAGAAACATGGATAGTTATTTTTTAAAACAAATAGATTTCATACTATATAAAACCATAACTGTGTGTTCAGTGGAAACCAGAGCTGTAAATTAACCTGCACTCTGTTGGAATTCTACTCCAGATTTTTTGCCTTGCCATGACCCATTCAGAGTTGATTGATGTCAGAAGGTCAACAAGCGGAGCTCTGCAACATATAGAGCTTGAAATCTTCCAGCTGTACAAATAACTACATCCAGCCGAAAGACTAAAAGTATCTTGAATGAGTGATATATGTTTGACGAGTTCTTTTTATATCATTTACTTTCCCTACGCTGTTTTTATTAGACGCTCATTAAACAACCTAGATTTCACACATCGGCAAATTGCATGCATAAAAGCACCAACTGTTGCTGATAACTTCACAGTAGCAAATCAAAAATTCATTTCTGAACATTAGCTGAGGCAGAGGTGCAAAACCTGCTGCAAAGCAACTAGATTTTCTAGGAGTGCTATATAGTTTTCCCTCCTATTCATATCAGTCATAAAGTTCCACGCAAATGAAAACTGGAATGCACAACGCAATTTGCTAGTTTAACTAACATTTAATTGGTTATTAATAACTCCTAACCAAATTTTAAGTCATTTGTTATGACTGAGCTTAAAAATATTTGTAGTTTTTGCCCTGTTACTTCCTGTGTAACTTAACTTTAAGTTTTCACAAATTCCCCCCCAAAATTAACAGCTCTCCCTGAAAACCAACCTCCTACCCCTTGCTCAGTATTCCTGTCTACTCTAATCCAGTAATAAGCTCCAGTTATCTGTCAATATTAAAGGGGCAAGATGGCTAATTAAAAGAGAAATTACAGTTAATTACTTAAAGGAAGATGATTTCATTTGGTGCTATGTGTCTTCAAGTACTTTCAACTCCAGGTGTTATTTAACAAAGAGTTCTTAAACCCCATTCCAGATCTCATAAAAACTCTTTGAACTATATAATTACAATAAATGCATATATATATATATATATATATATATATATATATATATATATATATATATATATATATATATAATGTGCAAAGGGCACACACATCCACGTGAAACATTTTGTTTAAAAAATCAACAACTGTGAAAAAACAGGGAGCTACTTGGCTGTATAGTTACTATCGGACTCTATACATCAAGCACCAAGTCCTTACATCCTATGACACTGTGCTTTGAGGTGTGAACCACAGGCAGTTGTGGTCAGAATGCTACCACCACACTGGCCAGAATATTCCTGGTCATTGGAAATCAAGGAGTCAATTCTATGCCAACAACATTTCTCTAACTTCTTCTGCATTTCCTTAGTCACAGCAACTTGTCACCAAGGAAAGCCAGGAGGTTCTCCTACATATGAAGGGTGGTATACGAATTTGATAAATAAATAAAAATAATTTGCCCGCTTGTCAAATCTGGTGCTCCAGGCTACCTTCCAAGCTTCAAGATGCTGACCCTTCCCACCTAAGGCACAGAGATACTTCACAGGGCCTTCAAAAATCCCACTGCACAGGTTTCGGCCTGAGTTAACATCATGCTTGCTTTCAAAATGGACTGTTGTGAAAGGTTTGGCCTAGGAGCCCTCAGCAATGAACAGAAACACTAACATGTTTTCTAATTGTATTTCTATCTGCCTAAGGCATGTACTTTTTAATAAGTAACGCCAAGGAATTTTAATGTCTCTAAATTGCTGCCCTGCAGAAAACGTGGCAAATGCGAGCTCAAGTTTTAGGAACATGAGGCTGCTGGGTTTTTTTGTTTTTTTTCACACACTGTCATGCAGCTGTCCTGGGTTTATCGTGGAACAGCTGTTTTGGATATCACTAACAGGCAGAGCACCTCAGTGCTGGGGTTTTTTTAAAAAAGAGGGAGGGAGACCTCCTGTATTCTTTCAGCACAAAATATGATGGGAAAAGGGAGAGATGCAGGGTACTGGTGCAATTTACTCTTGAATAAGGTAAAAGAATAAGCAAGAAACAAATAAATCCCCTCTTCAGGAAATGAGGCCTCACCATTCTAATTTGAGTGAGGTGGTGCTTTTTTAAATGACAATAAAATAATAGTAATAAACCTTTTAAGCAATATGTTTTAAGAGGCCCGGTCAGGATTGCTTTTGTATGTCAATTTCCACATCATGCTCAAGTTTAGTCACCAGTGAATGCAATTCTTAGGAGGCAAAGTTTAAAACAAATTCTTAGGTGGCATTGCAACAAATTTTGATACCTTGGATTTAAGATGCATCAGTATCGTACAGGGGCCAAAGTTTTTAATTACGGTTTTTAACTGCTTTCAGTGCTAATTTCAATCTCTCTTGTAAGTCACTTAAGAGGTTTTGCTACAATCAGGCGGCATACGAATTTTGTTAATAATATAATATAATATAATATAATATAATATAATGCCTCTCCCCTGGCCTACCAGAGTACCTTCTGTATTGCAATGGTCTTGGTGCTCTCAGTGGGGGAAATCAGCTCACTCAAAGTGTGTGGCATCCAGGGAATAATGCCACAGTTTGCTTCCAGTTTGTGTGCCACTACGGTAGTACAGGAGTGTCGAATGCCGGCATTCAGAGATTTCACCATACAACTGCTGTGGCATGACTTGGAGAGCACTAGGTATAGAATCTCTGGCCCATGGGCCAAACTTGGCCCACCAAGGTGTCCAATTTCTCACAATACCTTCTTTCCCCATACTACGCCTAGCCACCCATCAGCTGGCGTCACTGTTGATGTCAGCTCATAGGCAGGAGGGCAGGGTTTAATCTTGTAATGGCTGCACAAACCCATTCCCCACAAGAGATAAGACTGCACAGCCAGGGCTAGATTAGCAGAGCATGGATTAAAGCCCTCTGCAATTGAAGCAGCTCTTGAATGAGAGCCCCTTCAGAGGGGCAAAGGCTTTCTGACTGTTCCTGTGCTTCCATCTGAGCCTCTGGAGCATGGGTAGACAAACTATCCAGCCCAATCGCCTTCTAAATCCAGCCCACAGATGGTCCGGGAACCAGCGTGTTTTTACTCGAGTAGAATGTGTCCTTTTATTTAAAATGCATCTCTGGGTTATTTGTGGGGCCTGCCTGGTGTTTTTACATGAGTAGAATGTGTGCTTTTATTTAAAATGCATCTCTGGGTTATTTGTGGGGCATAGGAATTCATTTTTTCCACAAAAATATAGTCCAGCCCCCCACAAGGTCTGAGGGACAGTGGACCAGCCCCCTGCTGAAAATGTTTGCTGACCCCTGCTCTGGAGGCTCAAACAGGAGAGTATCAGCTTCCTTAAAGCCTTTTGCAGGTCTACCCCTTTCCCTTTAAGCCTCTGGTCCTTTTTGTTATGTCATAATGACACCATTGATTGACAGATGAGCGGTCTCACGCACCTGTTGAATTTGACCAGCAAGACAGGTCCTGATGAGTGCCTGGCCCACGGAGCCAAAAGGGCTCCCCACCCCAGCGCAGACCTTCATTCTTAATTTGTGGACGTGGCTGGACCATATTAAAAGAACAGGAAAGGTACACTGCATACAGGGCCAAGGATGCAAAATTCACTAGATCTAACTTTCAAAGAGCCGAGCAAAGATATGCATATGAAATGTGTTTGTACACAAGTCAAAATTCTTAAGTACTTTCCACTTTATCATCTCCTCGGCTATCTTGAAACTCTTTAACTGCTGCAGAATTATAGCAAATATTTTGTACGCCTGTTGCCTACGGGTAACAGGAGTTTGCCCTGTAAGAATCGTGAAGCTTCTTTGGACTTCTTAAGATCAGCAGGCAGGCTGGCATCCAGTATTTCACATACTGTTTCACAGTATGCCAAGGGAAAGGAGATACTCAAGAGACAATTCACCAGAGCTTCTTGACCTTTGCATGAAAGGCTGAACCGACCTTCATCGGGTTCACTTCTATAATTGTTAGTTTTTAATTTGTTAAGTTTTTTTTAGGTATTTCTTTTTAAAAGATTATTTAAAAGAAAAAACCAAAAGCATGCTATAATACTACAATATATAACTATTAATGCAATTTACTATATCAATTAAACTTATTTTCACAGCTACGATTTAATAACCCTGCAAGTCTTCAAATAAGAACAAAGATCAACAAGATAAATAATCACTTCCATGCCTGCCGAATGTTATTTTACAACCATGTTCTTAAATATCCCCCAGCAGAAAATATAGATTTCCTGAGGCTTACACTCAATTATTCCAATATTAAATAAAGAAACTCAACTTTAAAAAAAAATGCCTTGCTCTCCACACACACACCCCAGTAAGTAGGTTTCTTCACCTTACCGGGCATACCATTATCTTATGCTTTAATTAATCAACAATCTGTTGATTGATAAGTGGTATTTTTCCAATTCTGGCCTATTACGGTAGTATTCTAACAGTTGTCACCAAATAAATTATCATTTCTATGTCATCTTCTTGTACTCAGCCTATAAAGTAACCTAATAACATCACCATTCACCCTCTTGGAAGATCATAACCCCCCAAAATTATTTTATTTCTGATATAACAATATCCCAGAAAAACTGGATTTTTTTTATACACACATAATGTGGAATAGGCTAGCTCCCGGCAAGTTGTATCTCCAGCAATGATCTGCATGCTCAGGGTATATTTCATTGGAAACACAAAATAAATTTAACACATATTTATTTGGCTTGCCTATTCCATTAATTTCAACAGAATAAACATGTTTCCTTTGGACAGGGGGATGAAGCCAGAGACTACAGGAAAAGTTAACAGTGATCTCAAGGTATCTCATAAAAATTCCTGTGGAATACTCTGCCCACAGAGATTCAGCAAGCACCTTCTGTGCCAACTTTTAAATACCTGCTGAAAGCCCATTTTTCTGACAGGCCTATGCAGGAGCATTTCTCTGACAATGGTTTACTGATTGTTTTTTAACTTTTTTCTTTTATTTTATTTTTTAAAATGTGTTAAGTTATCATTTTAATGTTGTAAACGACTCCAATATGTTTTGCAATTTAGCAGTAAGTAAGTAAGTGTACTCAAAAAGACCTAAGATATATAATACAATTTACAAATTGATTCATACTGTGTACTTATGTCATAAGCTGAAGATGACAGCTTTCTCCTTATATACAACTTATATAATATTAATTTTATCTGATAACAAAAAACACTTTATCTTGCTTGCATAATCACTACATCAGTTCATTTATCATTTACACCAGCAAGGCTTCATTGCGCACATAGATAGTTTGTCCATGAACATTTCATACTGAGGTATAGAACATTTGCATGAAATTGCACAAGGGGGAGAATTGCAGATTTTCAATGAATTTCAGAGTCTTCACACTTGCAAATCCTTCAAGGTTAAAAAATAAAACTAGGAAGAAGAATATTAGTCTCAGGAGTCTGGAAAGGAAAGGAAAATTGCTTAAATCTAGGTAGCCTGAGCGGCTGAAGTATTTTCTGTATTAGGTTCTACACCTAGTTTTGTCACAGTCATCATGAATTTCCATGCAATTTTTGCAGGGCTATTAGGTAGCATAACAAACTTAGTTTCCAAGCACTTTTTGGGCAATTGTTCCATAAATATGATGGCAGTATAGTGCAGGCATCCCCAAACTTCGGCCCTCCAGATGTTTTGGACTACAATTCCCATCTTCCCCAACCACTGGTCCTGTTAGTTAGGGATCATGGGAGTTGTAGGCCAAAACATCTGGAGGGCCACAGTTTGGGGATGCCTATAGTACGACAGCTAGACTGGTGACTGGGAGCGGCCGCCGAGACCACATTAACACCGGTCCTAAGAGACCTACATTGGCTCCCAGCACGTTTTCCGAGCACAATTCAAAGTGTTGGTGCTGACCTTTAAAGCCCTAAACAGCCTCGGTCCAGTATACCTGAAGGAGCGTCTCCACCCCCATTGTTCAGCCCGGACACTGAGATCCAGCGCCGAGGGCCTTCTGGCGGTTCCCTCACTGCGAGAAGCAAAGCTACAGGGAACCAGGCAGAGGGCCTTCTCGGTACTGGCGCCCGCCCTGTGGAACGCCCTTCCATCGGAGGTCAGGGAGATGAACAACTACTTGACATTTAGAAAACACCTAAAGGCAGCCCTGTTTAGAGAAGTTTTTATTCTGTGATATTTAAATGTATTTTGGTATTTGTTGGAAGCCGCCCAGAGTGGCAGCGGAAACCCAGCCAGATGGATGGGGTATAAATATAATAATAATAATAATAATAATAATAATAATAATAATAATATTTTCTCTCCGAGTTCATACAGCTTTTGAACTTAGCAATCCAATTGCTTTTGTCACAGTCATTGCAAACATTGGTGTGTTTAGCCATTGTGTAGTTGTGTGTAGTTCAATAAACATTTATTGTTTTTTCATTCTCCTGTTAATCTGTACTATTACTGAGAATTCCTGTTAAGATTTTATATCATCTGCTATCATCACAATCAGATGGAGAAGAAAAGTCTAGGAATGGTGATGGTGGTAAGGAAACATCCCAACCTCAACAACCCAAAAAACTTTCTGCACTCCCGTAAATATTTGTCATCACTTTTCAGGCCCGGGGCAAGGAATTTAGCAGCAACCCGCCACTGCTCTGCCTCCTAAATTCATGTTTTATGGGAAATGAATAAAACAATTTGTCAGGCGCGGATTGGGCTCCTGGCCAAGTTAGCTACACCTACACCAGCACAGCTGTTAAGATACTCTTGAACATTTCTGCCAACAAGCCCCAAGCAAACTGCAGAGAGATAAGATCAAAAGGATGCCTAATACATGATATTAAACCAGAGATTGTGTAGATTCTTGTTAAATCAGTGTTGTCTGATCACAGTGAAATTATTAGAACTGGCAATTACAGAACACGCCTGAGCCAAAATAGAGAACACCTGTCATTAGAGAAGGGAGGGTGGAGGGGAAAACCAATTAAATCCCTAGATTTTATGGTTCACTAACTCTATATAAACATACATGCTTAAGTACTACATCAGTTCTTTGTAACTACAAACCTAATTGCTTAGCCTTTAAGCTGATATGTTTTGTCCTCTTTGCTTCAGATAAATAAAACAGAATGACAGAACGGCCACAAAGCTCTCATTTTGTCCCTTTCTGCTGAACCTTGATGCAAGTTCATTTCTCAAACTACGGCTTGAAAGGACAAGAGCTTTGCAGATAGGGCAAGCTTTAAATCTCAGCATGGTAAATTATCTCCATTGTGACTGTGGTAAGCAGTCTTCTAAAGGTCTTCAAGAGGGGCAGTGCACATCTGTGGTTAGCAGAAAGGAGATACTGTATAACATCTTTGGTGCATCCAATCCACCTCCACTCTCTCACACCCAAAACATTTACAGTACATGCGTACATGTCATGAAACTGCTTGGGTGCTCTGTGGAGGGGAGTGCAGTATAATACAAAATTAAGAAACTATATGCACTTCATTTAATGTATTTTCCCCTGCTCAATAGTAAGTCAGTCCCCGCCCTCGGCTTACAGTCCAAAAGACACTACACAAAAGAAGGGATTAGAAGTGAGGAGGAAATAAGCAAACTCGGGCACCAGTTCTTAGTTACCAATTTCTTCTGTTTCAGTTTCAGTGTATCTGAAGAAGTGTGCATGCACACGAAAGCTCATACCAATGACAAACTTAGTTGGCCTCTAAGGTGCTACTGAATTTTTTTAATTTTGTTTCAACTACGTCAGACCAACACGGCTACCTACCTGTAACAATTTCTTCTAAGTATTATTTCTGGCAGGTAGAGAGGTAACAAGCTTACTGAAGGAGCTCATTCTTTGGAAATTGGAACATGGTGGGGCCATGTTCGTCTTCCCCTTGCTATGATGATGTTTCTTAGAGGTAGGTGGGGACCCTTGGGCTATGGTAGGGGTCAAACATTAGATGAATAAATTTCTACAGTATAGCACTGTTTTGTCCATTATCAAATGGACAAAAAAAACTCACTGGTTCTCTATTTGCAGGAAATTATGTATTATATGACCCAAGACACTACAAGTGAAACTGTCAGTAGGTTGCCCCGTGCTTTTACTTTTAAACAAATATTCAACTTGTATCCATTATCATAAAATCAACTGCACAACAGTAAAACACATCCTGTTTCCTTGGTGAAAGGAAACTTCAAATTTTTTGTGACTTTAATACTTGGAAGAGGCAGGGAGAAAATGGGGAATGATTTCGTTTTTAAAGGGAGTGTTGCTGGGCCTTTCAGGGAACTAATGAATTTTGCCTCTCAGATTAAGACACCTTTAAGCAGGAAGTGTTGGACAAGCAAGTCTCACAGGACCTAAAGGTAAAGGGACACCCCTGACCATTAGGTCCAGTCGTGACCGACTCTGGGGTTGCGGCGCTCATCTCGCGTTATTGGCCGAGGGAGCCGGCGTACAGCTTCTGGGTCATGTGGCCAACATGACAAAGCTGCTTCTGGTGAACCAGAGCAGCACACGGAAACACCATTTACCTTCCCGCTTGGAGTGGTACCTATTTATCTACTTGCACTTTGACGTGCTTTGGAACTGCTAGGTTGTCAGGAGCTGGGACCGAACAACGGGAGCTCACCCCATTGCAGGGATTCGAACCGCCAACCTTCTGATCAGCAAGCCCTAGGCTCTGTGGTTTAAACCACAGCGCCACCTGCGTCCCCTCGCAGGACCTACACACTACTAAAAAGCCTGCCTATTTCTCAAGGCTTCCCCGCCATTCTCAAGATTAAACCCATTTCAGATGAAATGGCTCTACAAAGCCTATGGACAATCTCCTCTAGAGTATTTTCAAAACACTCACATCACTGTAAAAGGTCAGCCTGGCTGCGTCCAAATACCAGTGTTGTCCCTGCCCAAGAAAATGGAATGAGAGGAATAAGCAGGATCTCAGCATGGCAGAACTGCTAATAACTTCACACTGAGATGATGATTAGGAGTGAAGTGGAGTCATATGGTCATATGTAATCCTTTTGTAACAGTCGGGCACTCAAACTGAAATTCTCCAGCTCTTTCAGCTTTTAGTACTCAGACCCTCACAATAGAAGCAGGTCTAATTGGTGTGAAGGGCGATGCAAGGAACTACCCTGCCCAGACTGTGTTTTGCAGGATTCTTACAGGTGGATTAAAAGTTGTGCCTTTGAGAATTAGGGTTGGCGAGGAGAGAAGGAGTAACAGATTCTGAAAAACACAGAAAGGAGGAGGGGTGGGTCAAACACAGACTCATTTAACTAATGCTTTAATGGGAAATGCTCTTAAGGAGAGCGGGTGGTTCCTGGTACTTATTGTTTAGCAGTTTGGGGAGCTGCCCTTTGCTTGCATTCCTTCACACTAATGAAATGGGGATGGCACTGTAAGGAGTGTGGCTAGTTCTGAGTATTTTCTGTAAAAAGATCGGGAATTGAGATTGAATGTGGATCTAATTCAACTAGTATCCAAGATGTATAACATTTGTGGCTGGGATTAAGCTGCTTCTAGGGTCTTATCCAAAACCATGATGGATAGGAAAATACTCTTTGACTCGAGGGGCCCTGAGCCATATAATGCATAATTTCCTTCAAGGAGGAAATCGGCACTTTTCTGTCTGTTACATGGAATTCTGTGGATGGATTGTATAATTAGAAGAACACAGTGTTCATTTGGAAGGACAGCACAATTGGGGTGGGTGTGGTATTAGTAGGATGGTGTGTACAAAAGTGTGTGAGAGTGAAAGAGAAGAAATGTAGGCTATGGTTAGGATAAATCCTTCCACACGCACACAGAAATATTTCACACACAGTCCAAAAGTAGGGAATCCAAATACCACACACCGAAAAAATTAATATAATTAGTTCATTGACAATTAGTTAATAACTGTTGTTCCCCTGGTGATTAATGATAAATTAATACAGGGGAAAGTGGAACAGCCAGAATAAATAAAGCTCAGTTCCAAAGTTAAAGCCACATTGTTCTTTTCACTGTGATAAGTGACAAATCCTTTAAAATCACACCAGGAAAACAACAAATAAAGCTTACAAATCCATCAAAAGGTCTCAGTGACATCACAAACCACAAAACAGGGTTGGAGTGTTTTGGACGGTAACCAGACCCCAGAATTAGAGTCTGAAACAACAAATACCATGACAAACTTGATTGCAGTTGCTGTACTTGTCCTCCCTTTTGACTTGACGTAATTGCTGTACCTTTCAAAAACACAACGGTTCTCAGAGCACTAACTCAATTATATCAAGCAGCGCACACTCATTGCTGCTGCCTCTATCACAACTGCTTTTTAAAACTGCCCTAGTGAGATTGGCTGTTATTGGCAGATGATTCTGTACTTGGCTGAAATGAATTCTATTTTGCTAGTTCGGAGCACTACAATCAGTTCCTTATCAGAGCTGAGCACCCATCTTTTGTGTATCTGGCAGGATGCAGGTTGTCATAAAAGTAGTATTGCGTGCCACCTATCAAAATAATGCTCCTTCCACTGACAAAAGGAATTAGCTTCTACATTTCCCCAAGGGAATGCCAGGTGGCACTCTCTGCATGGCATTTGCATAAACACCTGCCTTATAGAGACATGAGCCCATTAGGACCAGGAGGAAGAGTACACTGGAATCTTGATACTCTCTGGTGGCTTTAAACATCTGAGACACCAAGGGAAGCACTCTAGGACTCGGAACAATGTGAGCAAGCAGCCAGCCGTTTGCTGTCTTCTGTTTTCCTTCTTCTTTCTTGGTACAGTGGTACCTCTACTTACGAATTTAATGCGTTCCGAACACACATTTGTAAGTCGAAAAAAATTGTAAGTCGAATCCCATAGGAATGCATTGGGAGAAAAAATTCGTAAGTCAAAGCAACCCTATCTAAAAATTCGTAAGTAGAAAAAAATCCTATCTAAACCGCATCCAAGATGGCGGACGGAGCTCCATTTGTAAGTAGAAAAATTCGTAAGTAGAGTTATTTGTAAGTAGAGGTACCACTGTATTCACATTGGCCAACCGGATGCCTCTGGGAAGCCCTAAAGCAGGCATCCCCAAACTGTGGCCCTCCAGATGTTTTGGCCTACAACTCCCATGATCCCTAGTTAACAGAACCAGTGGTCAGGGATGATGGGAATTGTAGTCCAAAACATCTGGAGGGCCGAAGATTGGGGATGCCAGCCCTAAAGCTTTAGTTGATTTCCCATAAAAATGTCTAAAACAGTTAGGGCACTGTCTAGAAACCCTGTTTATCACTCTTTATTTTTAGCTTGGTGCTGCCTGTGACACAAGCCCACCTGTCCCTTTTATAATTGCCTAGTTTCTTGTGTTCTCCATTCTCTGTAAATGTCACATCCTCCCTGCCAAATTCCCAACACAGGAAAGGCTACCATTTTACTCACTGACAGTCCTCCCCATCAGCCTGCTTGCATTTCCCTGGCTAGGTGACTATGGTTGGCTGGGCAAAGTCACCTGTCAGTCGGTACCTACCTGGGGCCAAAGGCCTTCAATGATGCCTGCTGCCAAACAGCCCTTTGTCTTTCTTGTTTTCCCCAACCTGCAACTGATGCCAGACACTGACAACACCAGAGATGACCACTAAGTACTGCATATTCTCCATTGTTTTCTTGGGAATATTAGAAATATACTGATGTAGTGTTGTAATTCAGTCTTGATATGCATATTTACTGTTTCTTTCCCTCTTCCTTAGTGCATATACACTTTCTGAATAAACTGCTGAATTGCGCTGGGCTGTACTGGTTTCTGCATACACTCAAAGACTGGTTGTCCTCCCGTGTTGCTTACACCATTAAAGTGTCAGGGAGAGCAGAAGGGGGTATGGGCTGAAGTTGTCAAGAATCATAGAATCATAGAGTTGGAGGGGACCCCAACTGTCATCTAGTCCAACCCTCTGCAATGCGGGATCTTTTCCCTGAGACTTCATTGGCGACTGGCTCCATAACCCAATCACTGCAACTAGCTTCACACACACTGCCATTTTGTGACCAATCTCAGGTGGGACCCTGTATTCACAAAAGTAAATACTGCAAGCCTGAAGTCTGCTCATCCCTGAAAAAGAGCCCTGATGGCCCACCATGAATCAACGGAAATCTCATTCCATCATGTCATTGGCACTGCTTACATACCTTCAGGACAGATCCTGAAGCTGAGGCTACAATACTTTGGCCACCTCATGAGAAGAGAAGACTCCCTGGAAAAGACCCTGATGTTGGGAAAGATGGAGGGCACTAGGAGAAGGGGACGACAGAGGACGAGTTGGCTGGACAGTGTCTTGAAGCTACGAACATGAGTTTGACCAAACTGCGGGAGGCAGTGGAAGACAGGAGTGCCTGGCGTGCTATGGCCCATGGGGTCACAAAGAGTCAGACACGACTAAACAACAACAACACATACGGTACCTTCAAGCCACAACCGCAAGCTTGTTTTAACAAAAGAGAGAAAATTCAAAGTAAATAATCCTATATAGCTAATTTCTGAACCCAATTTATTACAATCGGTACTTTTTCTGCCCTTGCAGAGAGTGGCCCTACACATACAGAACTGTTTTACATGTGCACAGGCACCTATAGATTAGAATGTGTTGTAATGGATTTTGTTGCCTCGGTTTGTTTCACATTTTTGTCATCCCTTACTGCCAATTTTTGTCAACACTGTAGTTTTTTTACTTGTTCCATGGAAGCTTTAAAACTGGATTTATTTAATGATTCTGCCAACTTACTGATATTTTTATCTACAGTCTTACATATCAATATATTTTTAAATGAACACTTTCATAAATAAAAAGAATATCCCTTCTATACTGAACAGATAAGAATTTTTCGGAGGATGCTGAAACTCATCCCTGTATTCAAAACACTTGTCAGATCTACCTTTAAATTTAAAATTAAACATACAAAAAAGCTTTCTGGAAATCTTTGTTGGTCCTTTTTTATCATGCATTTCTACTAAAAAGCTTCAGTTACAGAGGTTGATGATACTTTGCATGTAAAACAAACAAACAAAGAATCCCTGTTATTTGCAGTTGCTAGCAAATATATTTCATTACATGCAATAATTGGGCATATGACTTTTACCACCAGGCAGACAAAATAACTGCAGTCGTTTCATGTAAGCTTCCTTTGTAACATAAACCAGATTTTTAAGCCATGAAGTCCATGCAATTTTCGTTAAGCAGCAGCTTCCTGAGAACATTTGGGGGGGGGGGAGAGAGAGAGAGGTCCCAAACTGCAGAGTAAGCACAAATCTAAAATACCTCTCACATTTCCTGGGACAGGAAACTCTGTAATGTACAGCTGACGTTAGCTGTCACCATATGATAAAATTAACTTCTGGGGGTAATAAGGTCTCAGAACAATTAACATTTTATACTTGTTGATTACTTTTGGAAACCCACGAAATCAAAAGAATTGCTAAAACTATGGAAAGCAAAGATAATTCCTTGTGACGAATGAAAAATTGAGAAGTGTAACTTTGTTGAAGCTGACCTAGAAGCCACAAGGGCTTTCATATTATGATCTGAATACTTTGGGGTATTTTGAGAGGAGGAGGAGGAGGAGGAGGAGGAGGAGGAGGAGGAGGAGGAGGAGGAGGAGGAGGAGGAGGAGGAGGAGGAGGAGGAGAAGAAGAGAGAAGAAGAAGAAGAAGAAGAAGAAGAAGAAGAAGAAGAAGAAGAAGAAGAAGAAGAAGAAGAAGAAGAAGAAGAAGAAGAAGAAGAAGAAGCAGCAGCTATTAAACTTATTGTGCAAGAAACTATGTTAAAATTATGTAAGGGCCAGTTTTATATCTATCCTAGTAGTGTGGGGAAATGAAAGCCCCACATTCGGAGTGAAGTTCAATATGACTGATTTTGCAACACACTAGGGAGAATAAAGCTCAGCATTTTGCCTTTTACAGATGTAGACTTTTCCACTTAAACATAAAACAAGACATTTTTAAAAACAAAAACAACCCCTCAGCCTGTCTCCCACATCTGTTCTCTTTTATTTGGGGGGGGAGGGGATAATAAGGATGAATAAGGTTGGGGAGGAGCCTACACAACAGGGTAGAAATTCAGCTTCGCTCCCTCTGCACCAGTGAAAGGATAAAGGCTGAGGATGGATCACAGCCCCCCCCTTCTTCCTGCTTCCTTCAGAGAGTAATGCAATGGTGGGGCACATACTGTAATTTGCACACACAGGGTCCCAGGTTCAGTCACAGGCATCATTAGGTAAGGCTGGGGAAAGACCCCTGCTAAGGTTTTTGGCTAAGCTGCATATAGCACCTCAATACTTTCCGAGCTATTGGAATTAGCCACCAGTTGGGTGGCATGGAAACTGCCACTCGAGTGTTTTCTTTTGGAATGACTGCTGCAAAAATCAAATCCCTCCAGGTCAAATGAGCTAGAGAACAAGGAGGTGTGGTGCTGTGGCAGGGTTGGCCCGGCCATGATATATCTATGCTCATTAAATGTTTTAGGCATTCCTTCTGCATTGCCACACAATTAATCATGCGGCTATCCTTGATTAGCTCTGGACAGGATAGCCCTGTCTTGCAAAGGTCAGTAAGAAGGGGTTTCAAAATTCCTTCTTTTAACTTATCTAGCTTGAAATTTGAAGCTGCTTTTATCTCTACTAATGTGCAGATTTCTCCACAGGTTCCTGACAGGTTCGCTACCCCCTCCCCCTTTCTCCATCAGCTCACATTCTGCTCTCAATCTACCCATTTTGTAACATTTATCGGAAAAGCAGAGCAAACATAGTAGCATAAAGACCAGTGCATGCAAAACAAGCCTATATAGGAAGCCAGCAAGACTACAAAAATCCATCTTTCCTTTTCCTCCAAAGACATTGCCTGGAAAATTACCTGTAGCATTATGTCTCATATTTGTCTCTAAGTAATTAGTTGCTGTGAGGTTTACTATGACAAAGCCAAAATGTTTACAACTATTACATTTTCATCTGGGGTTGAACAGAATGTAGAATATGCCAGTTTCAAAGAGTATTAACCTATTAACCTAAACCTACTCCTGCTAGAAGAAAAACTGTTAACTTTTGGGCCTTGCAAAGGAATGGAAATGGGAAAGAAGGACAGGCGCCTCATTTATGAATTTTCATAGTCCATGAAACTGGTATGAATTTTTAAAGGATATTTCTTAAAAAGCAAATGTAAGCAACTATATGTATACCACATCCTGTCTCACAAGACAGACTTGAATAGTTGACCTCCCGATGACCTCCGTAGAGCTTATCACCTCAGTTATGGAAGCACTCATTCTCTTGTTTCAAATGGACACCACAAGAAGAAAAACCTCCAGAGCAGCCGCCCTTCATTATACCCCACCTGGAGCCCATACAGTCATACAAATATACCGTATTTTTCAGTGTATAAGACTATGCTTTTTGCTTTTAAAAAAAAATAGGCAAAAATTGGGTGTCGTCTTATACACGGATAGTGAATGCAGGGGGGGGGACGTGCGATTAATGGCAGCAGCAAGCAGGAGATTGGCAGCAGCGATTGGGCAGGTGATCGGTGGCTGTGGCAAGGCCAGCTTGCGATTGGCTGCGGCAAGGCGGGCAGTGATTGGTGGCTTCGGCAAGTGGGCAGGTGGGCTGTTGGTGGCGGCGAGCGGGCAGACAATTGGCAGCTGCGGCGAGGTGTGCGATCGGCATTGGTTGTGGCAAGCGATCGGCAGTGGCGGGCAGGCTGGTGAGCGATTGGCTGGAAGTGACCTCCCCCACCCCCACCCCAAAAAAGCTAAACAACTAAATTTCTAAATTTCGGGTTAAAAAAAATAGGGGTCATCTTATACATGGGGGCGTCTTATACACAGAAAAATATTTATATCAAGTCTTGGGAGTGGCCCCACTAGGTGAAAGCAGAATTAGGAGCAGCTGATGTTTGAAGATCAATCACTTCCTGTCCACTAGCAGGAAATTTGCACCCTCACTCAAAAGCTCTCCCAAAGTTCACATCCCTTTCAGCAAATTAATTGTAAGACACACCAGACTGCCACATCACTTGACTAAGTTGTGCCTAAATTGCTTTCAACAGTGAGTGTTCTGCTGCTTAAAACGTTACATATGAATGATTTTGTTCCATTTCTCATTATAACCTTACTATAGAGAATATCTTACACTAGGAAGGGGGAACCAGCAATGTTCCAGATGCTGTTGTGTTACATAAAATGTAATTAAGGAAAGAATTTTCTTTGTTCTATACACATATTACAACACACATTTAGTTTGCTAAAAAAATATCCAGAGAAACTCTGACCTAGAAAAAGTCCAATTTATTAATTTCGTGCTGTAATTCTACAGCCTTGGCCATTACAATGAGATGTTCCACCCCACCACCCGCCGAAGTAAGCTATCCCTTTTTGGTCCTGAAACAGGACAGAACAGTATTGTTAACATGGCAACAGGCATTGAATAATGCACTATGTTTAATTATGCTATCATTTTAGCATGTTTGCAATTTCAGGTTCAGAAAGCTCAGGAACTGGCAAGCCTCATGAACATTTCATTCAGGTAATTGATGTTAAAAACTTTGTGTCTTTCATCAGTGAACAGGAAGTTCTAAATAAGTCTGCAGCTTTTGCATAATTATATTTCTGGCCTATTTCCTGTGAACTCTCAGTAGACTCTCCTGTAAAGCAAAACCCTAAGTTCACATCCTCTGCAACCAAGCCCAAAGCCCTCTATCCCTTTCCCCCCAAGAAAACTGCTTCAGGCACGTACACGAGAAACCATTTTTTAAAAAACTGCCAGAGCATGCAAGCATGGTTAGGTCACACAAAACAACATTGCCAAGAAAGAGAGGTACGGCTTTATCCAAATTACTGTCTTGTAGAAACAACACTAGTAAAGAAAAATATTATTTTTCTTGCTGCTATTGTAAAAAGTAATTCAATATTAAAACCTAAGCAGCAGGGAATTTTTGATAACTGCTGCAGCTCCCTGGGGTGTTCAATTAAGGTATTTTTTATATTTAAAAATACTACTTCACATGTGAAGCCCTTGTTCATCTGTGGAGTGTTTTGTATTCTGAGAACTCAACAAACACTGGTAATCCCAGGAACCCCAAACAAGTGGATTTCAAATGACCCAGTGAGTTAGTTCAAAGAAATAGCTGACTTCCTTTAGCCTGGTTTCAATGGACCTGACAGGGTGCAAGTCTTCTTTTGTGGCCCATGTCTTCATTATACTGTGGAGTTTCATTTGTTACAATGTTGTTGTTGTTGTTTAGTCGTTTAGTCGTGTCCGACTCTTCGTGACCCCATGGACCATAGCACGCCAGGCACTCCTGTCTTCCACTGCCTCCCGCAGTTTGGTCAAACTCATGTTCGTAGCTTCGAGAACACTGTCCAACCATCTTGTCCTCTGTCGTCCCCTTCTCCTAGTGCCCTCAATCTTTCCCAACATCAGGGTCTTTTCCAGGGAGTCTTCTCTTCTCATGAGGTGGCCCAAGTATTGGAGCCTCAGCTTCACGATCTGTCCTTCCAGGGAGCACTCAGGGCTGATTTCCTTAAGAATGGATAGGTTTGATCTTCTAGCAGTCCATGGGACTCTCAAGAGTCTCCTCCAGCAATTTGTTACAATACCATGTGATAAGGTTGAGTCTTTGTTTGGTTTTTTAAAAAGCAAGATTTTGCCCAGGGGGCTGAACGACAGCCACACTTCTAGTCATCATTATCCCACCTATCTCCTTTAAAGGCACAATACATTTTTGGCATGGGGCATTCTGAACACTTTTAGCCTTTCCTGCAGCCATAATGCAAATACAGACCTACGTTACATTCTACAGTATTTCAAAATCCTGTTATTCAGTTTTCAGGTTATCATTCACAGAATGTTCAAATATTGCCCCCAAAGGAGCCAAGCCCTGAGGAAGAATTTCAGCACCTCCTCCCATATTCAAAAATTACATAACTAGAGAAGGGCCCTTTAAAGAGCATGTCAAGCTCATCCAGGGAGGTGGGGTCCATAGCAGAACAGGCCTTGCAATCCTTCAACTCTTTGCTGAGGCAATATCCTTGCCTACAATAGAAACAGAGCTAAAAACCAACAGATCACACGGAGAGCTTTCCATGGTCCTGATAAGACCTGCCTGAATCTGGATGTATCTTGCCCAGTCTAGCTCCATTCTCTTGAACCTGAGTTCACGGACGCAATTTTAAATAAGTACATGCAGTACCATTTCCACCAGGAGGTCTCCACCTGCAATATGGCCATTACTTATTAACTTCATACAAATTTTGATGATTCTGCTTTAAAATACTTGACAGTCCTATCCATGTTATAGGGATGTCCAGTGTTGCCTATGCCAGTACTCCTTGCTCTCTGCTAGGGACACAGGTGGCACTGTGGCCTAAACCACTGACCCTCTTGGGCTTGCTGATCAGAAGGTGGGCAGTTTGAATCCCCGTGACGGGGTGAGCTCCCATTGCTCTGCCCCAGCTCCTGCCAACCTAGCAGTTTGAAAGCACACCAGTGCAAGTAGATAAATAGGTACCGCTGCGGTGGGAAGGTCACACTTTTTCTGTGCACTCTGATTTCCATCACGGCGTTCTGTGCACCAGAAGCAGTTTAGCCATGTTGGACACATGACCCGGAAAGCTGTCTGTGGGCAAACACCAGCTCCCTCAGCCTGAAAGCAAGATGAGCACTACAACCCCATAGTCGCCATTGACTGTACTTAACTGTCTAGGGGTCCTTTATCTTTACCTTTACCTTGCAGCTTTACTGTTTTTAAGACCCATCCAGAATCATTCAATGATCAATCCCCAAATTACATAAGAGCAGCAGCTAAGCATTCAAAACCTCAGGACCATATAATACTATCCTGTCATTCCATTACAACTCTAAAGTGGTAGACAATTCTATTCAACATTGCTGAAGAGATTTATATTAATCTTTATGATATCCCAGAATAATATGTGCATGAGACTCTTAATCTCAGGGTCATGAGTTTGATCCCCATGTTGGGCCAAAGATTCCTGCAATGCAGGGGGTTGAACTAGATGGCTCTCATGGTTCCTTCCAAGTCTACAAATCTATGAAAATCCTTGCTGGGTGGGAGGACATTTTATCTACTCCTGCAAGAAACATCCCTTGGTTTGTTCATAACACTCTTCAATAAAAGGCAATTAACAATATTGTGATAGTTCCCCTCCCCCCACCCGCACAAAAAGCCACAAGCAGTAAGCCAAGAACAAACCTTGGTTCCTAGTCTTATTTCTTGCAAGCGCAGCAAGAGCAAGGGAGAAGCAGAGTAAAAACGTTTTAGCTGCATGTTCACATTAAACCATAGTTTGTTTTAACTATAATTTAATGTGACGTATGAACTCAGACATTATTTACATGAGCATATGGCAATTTACCAATCTAGTGTCACTGAAGTAGGTAGGTACACTCCTTTTTCTCCAAATCCCAGCTGATACTTTATTTGCTATTCCTTTATGTTTAACCAGCACTCACATGGTTTGTAAGAAATAAAATAAACCCAAACTGAAGATTTAGTACCCTTAACAAGAGCCTCATTTGAAGTCATCAGATATCCTTAATATTAAGACAGTGACTTCAAATATTTCACGGAGGCCACCAAGAAATGGATTACCCACAAGTGAAATATAATCTTTGCCTTTAAGCCCTTGGTTCTGCTATCCCAGCCCCACTTATAAGAATCCAGCAAAAAGACTCCTGCCCCTCACCTTTCAGAATCACCGGTGTCTCACTCTCCCCTCCCATTATTGCTTTCATTGTATTAAGAATTATTAAACAGATTTCTTAAACACTATTTTGCTACTTGACCAAGAATCCCAAGAGTTCATCCTGCTCCCCGCCACATGTACACCATACTTTAAGTAAAAAAGAAATGAACAGGAGAAAAGATAAACAAGAAGAAAAAATGAAAATTGGGGAGGGAGCGAGTCCAATGTTACTCAATTCCAGACAGGGAGATTCCTCTTGTAAAGCACTAAATGCCTTGCAAGTGTCTGATCTGGTCAACAGTTGAATCAGAGGCAGCATACTTTAATTACCCATATTTGCCCTAACTCTGGCCTACAGGCTTATATTGACACATGGGTTATTCCGCAGCACATATTTACTCTGTGTAGAAGCCTCAAATAGAAGAAAAGTAGATACAAACCACCAAGCTCACAGAGACACCAGAATCACTGTTGTATTAGCCTTTTATATTAAAGAGACTCTGAGTCCAAGCTGAATGAGCTCAGCGGAACCCTAGTTACCTTGCTAGACAGCACCCCTTTACCAGTATTGTCCTAAAAAAATTGCACCATGCATTTCTGGTCATTGTACGGCTCTGCAATCCAAAAGAGTGCAGAGAACGAGCTTTATTTCAGAGGGCTAAAGTTGCACAAAACTTCTGAGAACACATGTGTTCAACTAAATAAAATGTTTTACCCTGCCTATGTGGGCTCTCAGCAGCAATTAACCAACAATATTATTCCCAAGCTGTTCTAATTTCCTCTTCACACTTTTGAACCGAGGTGCTGCCTAACTAGAAACAGGTTTGCAAACCTAACTTGATTGAAAACATTGAAAGAAAACATGTGCCAAAAGGAAATGGGCAAAACCTATAAGGAAAACAAGAATCCCTTCCCCATTTTAAACAATGGGTAATGTTAAAAAGAA
This sequence comes from Zootoca vivipara, assembly GCF_965207765.1. Taxonomy (NCBI): domain Eukaryota; kingdom Metazoa; phylum Chordata; class Lepidosauria; order Squamata; family Lacertidae; genus Zootoca; species Zootoca vivipara. The sequence continues at coordinate 91,045,528 of NC_142587.1, forward strand.
CTGCCCAGCAACTCCAGTCTGAACTCAAAGATAAATTCTGAACTTTGCTCCTTATTTTTATAAGTCTGAGAGTATATGCCATTAAAAATCATCATCCTCAAAACATTGGGAGGAAACAGGAAACACCATACAACTCTTCATATGTGTCATATTTTTTTTAGCTGAGGCTTAACCTGACCTCAGGAGGACCCTAATGTTTATGGGCCAAAGGGAATAATTACCAAAAGTGAAAACAACTGAGACAAAACCAGAACAGCCTAGGCAGGCGGCACATTGCCTTAAGACAGCCAGAAGTCTGACTGTTGAATCGAGTAACACATGCTGATGCTGACATACTTCATCACTTTGCATCAGTGCAAGATATAAATTGATATTTGGAGCTATCACGTTACTGAAAAAGAGCTGGGAGAAATGCTGTCTTTTCACACAAAATTATCTTTATGTCATGAGCAGGTAATTTTAAACGTAGTACATCGGAGCCCATTTACCCTAGGGCTCTAAGCAAAGGAATGCTATTATGCCATTATACTTGTAAGCAAACTGAATGCTTTCTATTTTGAATTATGTTCTTTTTATTTTTTAAAAAAAATAAAGTATGGACTGATTCATACCCTCCAACATTTCATGGATGAAAACAGAGACACTCTTGTGTATGAGAAGGCAGAGCCAGGGGCTGTTTTGCAGCCCAGTGCCATGGCCTCGGAGAAAATAATGGGTCAGCCATTTCACCAGGCTATAGCAAAGAGAGAAGTGCAGCAGAGCAGGGGCCACTCTGTTGGCATCGCTAAAAGAGCAGGTGTCGTTGGCCTCTCCTCTCCCTCAATGATTTGAATTCAAGCTGGTAATCAGGGCTGGCCCTACCATTGGACAGAGCGATGCAGTGGATCTTTCTTGGTATTGACATCAAGATGATCAATAGTTACTGAGTCTTTTTTGAAGATGGGGACAGCATTTGCCTACCTCCAGGGACCCAATAATGGACCCAATAAATGACTAGTGAAAAGATTTGTCAGTGAACCCATGCCCCAGAATTTTTTTTAACAAATATGGTACAGTGCTTTTCTCCTCACCACTGAGCCACGACAGCCTCCCCTTTCCCAACACACTTCAAATTAAAAAGAAGGCTTACAGAGCAATGGCATATCTCTGACATGGATTGGAGTCCTAGCAGCCTCCTTTTTAATTCATTTATTATTTCATTCATTTATTAAATGTATATCCCACCCTTCTTCCCAAAGCAGCCCAGCATAGCAAATTTATAAATATGGAAAAGGTTATTACGCTTGGAACAGCCCAAGCTGCAGCCACAAAAATGGTCGAATTTAGGGAGGCTATATCTACGCACCACCAAATGCCTTTTCATTCAGAATGGATCAAATGTTTCAAAAGCTGGTGCCGAAAAGTACGTATAGGAAAAAAATGATGTTAAAATCCAATTGCACACATAAAGGAAAAAGCCATTCAAAGCTTGCCCTTCCTGGGATGCTGCTGTGAGCTAATGTAGTACGGACAACTCTCCATTTACGCATTTTCAAGGTGCACACACACACACACATCACCTTGAACCTGGAAGTTGCATGAAAAATGGCAAAAAGTGCATGAATCTTTGCCAGTGCAATCCCAGGAGCCTTCGCACCAACCTTTGAGGCCTGTGGAGCGTTGGCGTTTGAGCAAGGTGATTTGGAGGAAGTGATTGTAGTAGAGCAGGGTTGTCCAACTTCCAAGAGACTGTGATCTACTCCCACTAAAACAAAAACAAAAAACAGGCAGTCATCTGCCCATTGTATTGACCAAAGTTGTTGAGCTTTTTGGGGGAGAGTTGTGGAGTGCTTGTTGCTTGCTTGCTTGCTTGCTTGCTTGCTTGCTTGCTTGTGGCCGGTCGATCAGGATCACACGGTCGACCAGGAACGATCCACAATCGATCGGTAGATCGCGATCAACCTGTTGGACATCCCTGTAGTAGAGTTTGTGAGAGTTTGGGTTTATCAAGGGTTTCCAGAAGCTTAGAGGGTGTATGGAGGCTTCTCATTGGTGTTCCAAATATACACAATTTCACTTAAACGTGCGGTGCCACAGAATAGATGCGTAAACAGGGAGTTGCCTGTACCTGTATCCATATCTGATTTTAATGTCAATGTTCTAGTAAATAGGCATCCTGTTCATTTCCAAGACCCTGCTTAATTGCATTTGTGTAAAATAACAGGATATTTCACTGCTATAAAATGTTAGACAATGGAACAAGGTTCCAAAAGAAGCTATCAATGAGGCTATTCAAATCAGGATACTCCATCCATCCATTAACAGCCATTTATGAATAATTAACTCAATCTGTACAACAATGAGGGTGGCTAGGCCAGCCTGCTCATTAGAGGACCACTTTTGGCATTAGTGGCCACAGGCTGAATTGGTACTGATGAAAAGAGAATTTAAAGGGGTGGGGGCTTCGGCGAAATTAAACTGTTATCTGAGGATTAGCAACTGCGGCTGGCAACAGAGTGCAGGCAGTGCTAGAAAGTAACTGAAAGCAAAGCTACATTTGTTCAATACTGTATATTGTATCTGAAGAAGTGTGCATGCACACGAAAGCTCATACCAAAATAAAAACTTAGTTGGTCTTTAAGGTGCTACTGAAGGAATTTTTTTTATTTGTTCAATATGTGAGTGTCTTACTTAACCAGAACACAACATTTAACAATAAAATGTATGGATGTTTCTCCCACGATTTGGACGTTACGAGTGTAGCTCATTTCCAGCATCTAAGAACTATGGGGAGGCATACCACATATGCCTGGTTTCTTGATTTGGGGAAAGAGCAATAATTTAAAGGCGAGGCAGCTGGCATTTTTAAGGAGAGATACAAATGCGAACTCCTGCTTTCTGGATGTTTGTGTGTCAGCTTCAAAGTTTTCCAAATTGTGAAATATATCTCAGCCAGCCAGCTGGCGGTACACGCTCATATAAGAGATAGTAAACAACTCGGAATCCTTCAAGAGAACTTGGCAGCCGTTCCATCAGCTTTATGAAATCAAGATACAATATGGACATTGAATTGTACAGAAGTTCCTCAGCGATGTAACTCAGGAACCTAACTGTGCCTCTTTAAGTTTACCATGTGACTAAATGCATTCTGTAATTCAAAAATGTCAAGTATCTTGGTAGAAGCCCAGTGCAGAGATTGCTTCCAGTCCTCCACATCTCCCCGGAATCCTTTGTGTGTGCTAGTTATGTAAATATACAATATGAGCTTGTGGGAACAGAGACTGTTGAGAGATGTGGGGCTTGCAGAGGAAGTCAGCAACTCAGGCCCTGTTTTGGTGGCGTGGAGCCATTGATTCACAGCTCCTTCCTGTTCTCCAAAATACAATACTAGATGTCCTGGGCTATCAGAAGGAGCCCATGTTTAAGTTCTTCCCTTAACTCCTGCTGCCCCAGTTTTGAACATATGTAACACTGGCATGGGGAAGAGCCATGAGAGTTGTTCTAAGAATTTTAAGGTCTCAAATATAGAATATTCATAAATGCACAAATATCTAAATATATGAACCATGTGTCTGAAATAGTATAGGAGAGGAATCTTGAAGCCATTTTGACTCTCCCAATGACCCCAAATATTCCTCTGCAGCAGCAAAGGAGCCAAATGGGAAAGCCTTCCCATTGTCTTTTTGCTTGCAAATCCTGTCTTAAGGGCATATTTGTGTATAAATAGGGTGAGCCTGTGACCTAGATTTAGGAACTAAAGTATTAACCATCACAAAAGAATAGCCAGACTGCCCAGGTAATGCAATCAGTGACCATTATTAGGTATCCTGGCAGGCAGGATTTCTGCTGTAGACCGCCTCCTTCTGTGATGTATGCATGAGGTTTTGGGGGTGGTCTAAAAAGGGACGCGGGTGGTGCTGTGGTCTAAACCACTGAGCCTCTTGGGCTTGCTGATCAGAAGGTCGGCGGTTCGAATCCCGATGACGGGGTGAGCTCCCGTTGCTCGGTCCCAGCACCTGCCAACCTAGCAGTTCGAAAGCACATCAAAATGCAAGTAGATAAATAGGTACCGTTCCGGCGGGAATAGGTACCGTTCGGCCTGTAAAGCGAGATGAGCACCACAACCCCAGAGTGGTTTCCAACTGGACTTAACTGTCAGGGATCCTTTACTTTTACCTTGTGCCTTGGGCTCCATTACACCAGAAAAAAGTAAGGCAGTGGGTCAAGGACGAAAAGTCCCATTTCATATTTTTGCAGCAGTGCCTCAACTGATTGACAAAGAAGAAATGAGGGCCACGCATTAAGTCGCTTTGATAATTTTTCCCCCAGAAATGTAAAGAACAACAACCAACAATGTGCTTACATTGCTGTTCTTTGGAAAGACAGCTCCTTGGGGGCCTGGCTGCAGGACCAGATACGTGAGGCAGAGGCCTTTGCCATGCCTGTGACAAAATGGAATTTATGCAACGGAGAAGAAAGACACACAAAAAGGGGGAGACTGCAGAAACCATAAAAGACTGGAGAGATGAATTCAGAATTCTCATCTCTGCCAAATATTTTCCTCCATTATTTTTGCAGTTCTGGGCAGCCAGGATATAGAAAGCTTCAACTGCAGTGCCAGCAGAGAAGGCTGCAGGAATTTTTACTCCTCTGGGTCCCAGGGACCTTCCCACTTCCCAGCAGAGCCCTGTTCCTCTCCAGCCTCTTCAGTTGCTGGTCCCTTTCTCACATTTATTAGAAGTTGGCTGCAGGGCTTACTGCACATAGCAATTTTTTGAAGAGACCATGGTAGGGACAACCACCTCCTCCACCGTCACCATGGATAGGCTTCATTGAGAAAAGCCTTCTATCATTTTACTCCAGTTTCCAAAACAAGGAAAGAAAGGAAAAGCCTGCATCCCACAAAAGCACATGTGGAAAGTAGTGGAAATTGCTGAACTGCTTTATATTTCAGTCTCATCTCATTAAGTTGCATTGCTTACTTACTCATTGTTTTGTTTCTCCTCAAACTGCCTGCTTACACTCACATGAAATTTCTAGTTACGGTGCTTCCCTCCAAAGAGCTATTAACTTGGGAGTTGGAAGGAATAGGGCATGATGATTGCTCTACCTCCTAGCAAAACCTGAATTTGGAGGTTTGTTGAACCACAGAAACACACAGAGAGAGACAAGCAAGAGGTGGAGAAAGAGCAATGAGGAACTTTAATACTTGCCACACTTCTGCAAGATTCCAAAATCCAGTAGCAGCCCCAGAGCAACTCGTTTTTCAGTAGCTTGAACACACGGAGTCCTCTCAAAAAACAGAAATACTTACATTTCTATTTTTGTGTAATGAATGGAAAGACAGATCCACAGCTATAACAGGAGCTTCTATATAGGAGACTAATTAACGCCATATGTCTGTGCAAATTACTAAACCAGATGTGCTCCACAGAGTAAGAAAATACTTCATATTCCAGTTTTCCAAAAAAAAAAAAAAACACCACCAAATGAAAAAAAATGAGTTAGAGAACAAATAATAACAGTAGTCATCAATGATTTCTTCTTAATATATCTTTATATTCTGATTTTTATATATTATATTCTATGGGGGGAGGGATTTGAAGGTCTAACAACAGAGAGTTGGGTAGCCAAAAGCCAAAATACCCAACTTCAGCAGTATGCCATCACATGGGGCCCCAATTCAGCAATGTAGCATGACAGAGGTTGTGCACCTCCTGCTTGGTGGTTTTTCTTATATATTTGCTGTTGTTGCATTCTTTCTCCAAAATGACAGAAGGAGGTTTTAACATCACCGTTTTTAAAACACAATTAGTGGTTTGGCAGATGACTGAGAAAGGCAAAATGGAAACAAAATGTGCACTTCATTGTATCCCAATTTAAAACAAAGAACTACTCACTGGCAAAGAGAGAGGATGAATGAGTGAGTGTGTTAGGGGAAACACAGACATGACATTTGTATTGTAGTGAGACACCACACTGGAAATGTGCCCCCTACATTCAGTTCAATTCTTCTCCAGAGCTAAAACAGTGGTAGATGGGAAGGCGAGAAGGTTCTTCAAATTTTAAATAGAAAGCAGCTGTTCATGTCTCAGGTTGGCTATCCTCCCTACATGTTTTCAGTCACCTCAACCCAACCTATCAGTTTTAACAAGGAGAAATAGCAGGGATGGGCATAACCCAGACGATAACAATGAAAACCTTCCCAACAAAACGCTATTGACTAACAACGAAAAGCCCTGACTAGCAACCAGAAGTTGGTTACCATTTGTAAGCTGGATTGCCAACTTTAAGGAGTGCCATAGCTCAGTGACAGAGTACATACTTTGAGAGCAAAAGGTCCTCCCAGGTTCAATCCCTGGAATCTCCATGAAGGACTGGGAAAGAATCCAGTCTCAAACTCTAGAAAATCACTGCGAGTCAGTGTAGGTAATGCGGAGTTTAGATTTGGTGGACAGAGTGCCTGAAGAACTATGGATGGAGGCTCGTAACATTATACAGGAGGCAGCAACGAAAACCATCCCAAGGAAAAGGAAATGCAAGAAAGCAAAATGGCTGTCCAACGAGGCCTTACAAATAGCGGAGGAGAGGAGGCAAGCAAAATGCAAGGGAGATAGGGAAAGATACAGGAAACTGAATGCAGATTTCCAAAAAACAGCAAGGAGAGACAAGAGGGTCTTCTTAAATGAGCAATGCAAAGAAATAGAGGAAAACAATAGAATGGGGAAAACCAGAGATCTGTTCAAGAAAATTGGAGATATGAAAGGAACATTTCGTACAAAGATTACCATAATCTAGGACAAAAGTGGTAAGGACCTAACAGAAGCAGAAGACATCAAGAAGAGGTGGCAAGAATACACAGAGGAATTATACCAGAAAGACATGGAGGTTTCGTACACCCCAGGTAGTGTGGTTGCTGACCTTGAGCCAGACATCTTGGAGAGTGAAGTCAAATGGGCCTTAGAAAGCACTGCTAATAACAAGGCCAGTGGAAGTGATGATATTCCAGCTGAACTATTTAAAATTTTAAAAGATGATGCTGTTAAGGTGCTACACCCAATATGCCAGCAAGTTTGGAAAACTCAGCAATGGCCAGAGGATTGGAGAAGATCAGTCTACATCCCAATTCCAAAGAAGGGCAGTGCCAAAGAATGCTCCAACTACCGCACAATTGCGCTCATTTCACACGCTAGCAAGGTTATGCTTAAAATTCTACAAGGCAGGCTTAGGCAGTATGTGGACCGAGAACTCCCAGAAGTGCAAGCTGGATTTCGAAAGGGCAGAGGAACCAGAGACCAAATAGCAAACATGCGCTGGATTATGGAGAAAGCTAGAGCGTTCCAGAAAAACGTCTACTTCTGCTTCATTGACTATGCAAAAGCCTTTGACTGTGTCGACCACAGCAAACTATGGCAAGTTCTTAAAGAAATGGGAGTGCCTGATCACCTCATCTGTCTCCTGAGAAATCTCTATGTGGGACAAGAAGCTACAGTTAGAACTGGATATGGAACAACTGAGTGGTTCAAAATTGGGAAAGGAGTACAACAAGGTTGTATATTAAAAAAATTCCTTCAGTAGCACCTTAAAGACCAACTAAGTTTTTAGGTTGTATATTGTCTCCCTGCTTATTTAACTTATATGCAGAATTCATCATGCAAAAGGCTGGACTAGATGAATCCCAAGCCGGAATTAAGATTGCCGGAAGAAATATCAACAACCTCAGATATGCAGATGACACAACCTTGATGGCAGAAAGCGAGGAGGAATTAAAGAACCTTTTAATAAGGGTGAAAGAGGAGAGCGCAAAATATGGTCTGAAGCTCAACATCAAAAAAACCAAGATCATGGCCACTGGTCCCATCACCTCCTGGCAAATAGAAGGGGAAGAAATGGAGGCAGTGAGAGATTTTACCTTCTTGGGCTCCTTGATCACTGCAGATGGTGACAGCAGTCACGAAATTAAAAGACACCTGCTTCTTGGGATAAAAGCAATGACAAACCTAGACAACATCTTAAAAAGCAGAGACATCACCTTGCCGACAAAGGTCCGTATAGTTAAAGCTATGGTTTTCCCAGTAGTGATGTATGGAAGTGAGAGCTGGACCATAAAGAAGGCTGATCGCCGAAGAATTGATGCTTTTGAATTATGGTGCTGGAGGAGACTCTTGAGAGTCCCATGGACTGCAAGAAGATCAAACCTATCCATTTTTAAGGAAATCAGCCCCGAGTGCTCCCTGGAAGGACAGATCGTGAAGCTGAGGCTCCAATACTTTGGCCACCTCATGAGAAGAGAAGAATCCTTGGAAAAGACCCTGATGTTGGGAAAGATTGAGGGCACTAGGAGAAGGGGACGTCAGAGGACAAGATGGTTGGACAGTGTTCTCAAAGCTACGAACATGAGTTTGACCAAACTGCGGGAGGCAGTGCAAGACAGGAGTGCCTGGCGTGCTCTGGTCCATGGGGTCACGAAGAGTCGGACATGACTAAACGACTAAACAACAACAATGCGGAGTTAAATGACAAAGTGGTCTGGTCTCTGTTTATGGCAGGTTCCTGTGTTCCATAGTGCAACAAGCATGTACAGATTTCTTGAGGGGGTACCAAATAATGATCTGTGGAACTTTTAAGCATTTGCAGATGTCCAAGCTCACAGCAAGTTTAAAATGTCCCCACAGCATTCAAATTTATTTGCTTTCAGCTTTAATGTTTGGGGTCACTGCCTTTCCCAGCACATCCTATATGTAGATGGGGATACAGGTTTTCAGAGATGCCAGGAAATGCTTTCTGCAGTTGCTCCCCAGGAGAAGAAACAAGGAGTTCTCATTCTCTAAGCCCACATGGCCTTGTAATTGTACATCTGCCGGTTGATTTCCCATTATTCTTTCACTTTATTGGACAGGCAGAATGCCAACCACAAAGGCTGCTCAAGCAAGTTGTGGAAAGAGAGGATAGGAGAGGAGAGGAGAGGAGAGGAGATCCATATGTGGTCCAAAGGAAAGCAGAGCAATATCTTTGGCACCAGCTTGGCTGCAGGAGTTGCCAGAAGGAGGCCTTTTCTTCTCTCAAAGAAGAAACCTGCTTTTAGTTTATTGCTTATTTCAATTTTTACAATGTTTTAAATTCTTGTTAATTGTTTTTATCCATAATTTTACTGTTTTATATTTTTTGTAAACTACTTTGAGACTCATTTTACAATCAGGCAGCATATACATTTTATGAAATAAAGAAATAAACCTCCTTTAGAGCTTTCTAAGTTGGTGGCCATCGCAAATTCCATATTTTAACTATGTATGTGTGAAGAAGCACTTTCCTTTGTCTGTCCTGAATCTCCAACATTCCGTTTCATTCAGTATCTCTGAATTCTAGCATTATCATGAAGATGCCAGACAGAGAATTTGGCATACAGAGCATGTGCTATAAAATGAGCTCCAGACTTTCCACATTGGCACACCTTTGTTTCAGTTCGTAACACTGTGGATTTCCCACCTCTTATCCCATTTGTGTGTGTTTCCTGTACGTATGAGTTTCTTCTCATAAAAGGTGGGCTGTTCTATTTCAAGACAACTCAAAGGTGCTGAAGATATACTGTTAAAGCATCAGTGTGCTTCACCTTAAAAAAAAAAAGGTACAGAGGGTCCAGTCCTGCAGTTAATAGAATGCCCCGATCCACAGTGCAGCAAAGGGGGTGTGCCGTCAAAATAATTTAAAGAACCTAAAGAATTTAAAGAACCTAAAAAATAATTCTAATTCAATAAACATTGTGTAATATGAACTGCAACGTAGTGGATTTGGTCGGTTTCACTGACTTTACAGTTCTATTACTCTTTGTTAAAGCATCTCTTTGAACTGCTATGTAATGGAATCCCTCTCTCCTAGGAAAAAAGACATATTCACACTTTTAGTCTTAGTCAAATATTGGTAGAAATGATTTGAGGAAACACAGGATTCACTGGGCAAAAATGGTAAACTCCGACATATTCTGGAGCTGCATGCATTCTGCTAGGCACAGAAAGAATTGCATGGCGTCCAACCAATTTCAAATAGCTGGCATTGTCATAGGCTCCTATGATGTAATTGGAGGGAAAATTCCACAGTATTAACTTGCCCTTAATCTTCATTTTGCCAAGAGTTAACATTCTTCAAGCATACATGTTAACAGGGTTACAGGGTTACAGAATTCTAGAAAAGCATTATTTTCTCACACTCTGACTGAACATTCCAGGAAACCTTTACTGTGCTCAGCTTTTCACAAACATCACATTTGAGACAAACAAGTGTGAGATGTTTCAGCTCCTGGGACCATATTCTTAAACTCACCTGTTTCTAAAAATCTGGAATTTCTCTAGACCATAAAACTAGGGTTGCTAATACAGAATGCTCAAATTTTAACAAGTGTGTGTTTGTATGTACAAAGGGAAAAGAATACATGTAGAATCAAAGTTTGTTATCTTCTCCACAAATTAACATGATAGCAGCAAAGCATTCAGACAACAAGGAGGGAAACCAGAGATGACTGAACAATCCGTGAGAACGGAACTTTTGAACCCACTATAATAATGACATCTTTGTGATACGAAGGAGAGGGGTGAGGAGATCAGATGTCTAGGATCACATCACTATTTTGCTCCATAATATGCCTGTGACTGGGGCCTGGCATGCCCTCAAGCTGAAACTATACATGAAAAAAAGGCAAAACATGCCGAAAACAATATTAATTAAATCAGAATCAGCTTTAAGAGTAACTTTCACTGCTTTTTCAGTCTATAAACTGCAGGAAGCAGTTTGTGAACTGAAGATCTCTTTCATGCACTATACATCTTATCAAACAGACAAATCATTATGCTGCTAAGTCAAGAGTTAAAAATAAAAAAGCACAATTATTCAGCAGTTTCAAGAATAAATTCCTTTCTTAAAGAAGAAATGCCTTGTTTTAAAAGGTGCATTTCAGAATTACCCTTGTTTGGACTGTGTTTTTAAAATTCCTCTTTTCTAGCAGCCTCTCATGCCTGGTACTGCCTGGGAATTCTACACCACCACCACCCATTTTTTAAAAAGTGGTGGTTAAAACCAGCACATTTTTAAAAAGGTTAGTCCATAATCTTCATTCAAAACAGTGTCCAGTTGTATCACATAGACAAAAAACTAACTGCTCCTTGATCTCAGGAACCATCGTGCAAACTTTGGTTACAATATTTTAAAAGGTGCCCAAATGCAAACCAAACAGTCAAACAACTTTCCAAAATATATACCGATAGTAGATAAATCCTGGTATTAAAATTAGTGTTTTTTCAGATAATAAAATAAAAAGTTCTTTACTAAATTTGCATGCAACCAATCAGTCCAAGGAGCTCAGACAAGTGTTTATCCTCAAAGCAACCTTTTGAAGTAAGCTAGGTTGAAAAATTGTGATTTACTTGGTCACCCATTGAGTTTCATGTGATTATGTTCTGTAAGACACATGTGTTGTGCTTTTGAGGGGTGCAGTTGGCAATTTCCACAAAGTTTTACCTAATTAAATGTTTCCATGGGGTAGCAATGATAAGACTTTTGCAAAGAAAACCAATCGTGCCTTAAAACCTAATAAACTGGCATAAGCATTTGGGGGTTCAAGTCCAATTTTCCATGCTGTAAGCATTAAGTGAAATCTTGGTTTGTAGATATACAAATGAGAAAATTTTATGGTGGGCATTGAACAGTAATAGTTACTGTAAGTGATAATGAGAACTTAAATAAATAAACTTTTAAAACCTTTTAATAACACTTTTAACCTTTTACAGTAGCAACCTAGTGATGACTGTATTACTAAGATGATTGCATTGACACCTACAGTCAGACAGAGAACCATTATACAATAATATAATAATAACAATTTAATATTTATACCCCACCCATCTGGCTGGGTTTCTCCAGCCACTCTGGGCGGCTTCCAACCGAATATTCACAAGAAACACAGGTGTCCTGGCATGGGTAAGGCAATTAACACACGTATTTTGATTTATTTCTTTATTTTTTATATATTAAAAAAAACAAGTAGCGGCATTAAGACAAAGGATTTTTTACCATTCTACAGATGTGATGTACCTGGTTTACCAATGCCAGGATAGCTACAGTTTCTATTATTGATCCTTGCAAATTATTCCCAGTCCCACTACTAGTAGTATCTCAGCAATTATCCTCCCTACCATAAAAGGTTAAAGCTGTGTCTACGTGACATAAATTTAAACTCCAATCAATCTCTTCAATGTTTGCATCTCATGACCATGCAACTTCCACAGTACAAGTTTCTCCTTTATAGACTTGCCGACTTGGATTTCATTTCATGCATCTGACTTGAGTGGGCTTGAAAGCACAGAAGCTTATGCTGTAATAAACTGGTTAGACTTGGAAAGGGCCTGTTTAATATCTTTAAACCCATCCTCCCTGTGCTCACTTCAAAACGAACTAGCATGCTTAGAAATAGGGAATTAGGAAACTAGTGGTTCTGATTAAATTGTGAGGGTTAAGGTCTTGTCTCCAACTGCTATGTTTTAAATAGAATTTCAGTTATGAACTGGTTTCATTCTTTGCTCTCTTCCATAAACACATATACAATGGTACCACTACTTACGTTCACCTCCGGTTACGTATCCTTTGGGATACGTACGCAGGAAACCCGGAAGTATTTTTCCGGGTTTCACCACACACACATGTGCAGAAGCGCTCTACCGCACCACGCGCATGCGCAGAAGCGGTCCACCCGGTTGCAGAAATCTCAGGATCTGACTGGAGCTCCGGAACGGATCCCGTCCGCAACGGGAGGGACCACTGTACCGTGTTTCCCCTTTTTTAAGACACCGTCTTATAACTTTTTTTCCTCAAAAAAACACACGGTGGCTTATTTTCAGGTGGTGTCTATTTTTTTTTTATTACCACATAAGTACCGGTATGGTAAAGCAATCTACAGTACATTTATCCAGGGCTGTCTTAAGGGTGCTGCCGGCGGGGCTGGAGCTGTTGCTCAGAGGTGCAGTGTCCAGCCTCGCCTCTTCCTTGGTGCCCTCCAGAACTGCGCCTATCACTATATCTTATTGCCAAGTCTTGCGGGGGGCGGCGCGGAAGTGACACCACCGGCTTGGCCACCTCCTGCGATGCCAGAATGTTCCCAATCAGAGGGGAGGCAAAGCGTGGTGTCCAAAAGCCCCCCCCCCCCAAGAGCTGGGTCTCTGAAGGTTTGTAAGTCCTACATACCAGATCCTCCTCCAGGAGAAAAGGAGAGAGAGAGATAGATTATTCAGAGCCCACCAGAGCCACTCCTCCTCCAGATTTGCAGTGGGTCTGTTGGCAAAACGAGACGGGGAGGGGATGTCAGTTTTTTAAAAAGCCAGAATGTGAAGCCATTCTGAACCACCCTATGGCCATAGAACATCTGTAAGCAGCATTGCCCAGGAAGATACCATTACCTTCCCCATTGGGCAAATGTACACCCAACTGGAGCCACTTTATGCTTCCAAAAGCATGAGAGAGAGAGAGAGAGAGAGAGAGAGAGAGAGATGTGCACACGGGGGGGGGGGGAGAGAGAGAGACGCGCGCGCAAACACAGAGAAACAGACGTGCACACGGGGGGGAGAGACGCGCGCGCAAACTCACACAGAGAGAGAGAGACGCGCACGCACACAGAGAGAGACAGAGAGAGACGCAAGGGGAGAGAGAGACGTGCGCGCGCACAGAGACGGACGTGCACACACACACACACACACAGAGTGCGGCGCTGCTTTGCGCTTTGTCGGAAGCGGCGGTGGCTGCAGCGTTGACAAAGCACGAAGCAGCACCGCACTTAGGGGAAGATGCCAAAGGAGGGGTCTGCGGAGCCGAGGCAATGTGTGAAAGGGACGGATGGTGAGGAGGAAGCGGGGAGTGAACCGAATGGGGCTTTAACACGCCCGCACGCGCAAAAGGGAGGCTCGGAATGTGGAGATCGTTTCTCTTAAAGTGCCGCAAGTAAAGAGCCTCTCTCTCTTTCCTCCTGCCGCTCGTGCCCTTGGTGCTCCGTGCGGCGCTGCTTCGCGCTTTGTTAGCGCTGCAGTCGCCGCCGCTTCCGGGCGCCGACCTGACCCGGCAGGCTTCCTCCTCCTGCCGCAGCCGGCATTGCAGGAGCTGGATCCTGCTGGCTTGTGCCCTCGGTGCTCCGTGCGGCTGCTGCACGCTTTATCGGCTGCTGCGCAGCCGCTTCCGGGCACTGACCCGACCGGGCAGGCTTCCACCTCCTGTAGCGGCCACCGTGCTGGGTCCCACTAGCTGGCTGGGGCACTTGGTGGTCTTGCTCCGCGTGGCACTGAAGTATGGCTTATTTTCAGGGTATGCCTTATATGTCTCAAATGCTTAAAAACCCTGCCCTGGCTTACTTTTTGACTATGTATTAAAAAAGGGGAAACACGGTATGTATAACCCTTCCTTCACCCCTTTCACAAGCACACCACTAGAGCCATTCTCCTCCCTCTCTCCCTCCCTCCATACACATAAATGCATCACTCCTTTTGCAGTCACATACCCTAATTTTCATGCTTATGTGCACACTATTATTATTATTATTTCCACCCCTTCATTTGCCACTCAGCTGTCATATTCATACCTCTCTCATGACATTTGCTAACATATCTACAAACGTTTCTCTTCATTTATTTGGACACACTCTGCAGTCCCAATGTAATGATTTGCCCTGGGACTTTTAAATTTGGTGACTCATCCCCATCCCTCCTCCAGAGAAGTGGAGCTAGGGTCTATGCAGCATCTTGTGCACCCACCCACCCATGGTGCTAGGCAGCATCCTAAATCTATGACCTCTCCCTACTTTAATGCTAAATGTTTCTCTTGGGGCTCCTTCAAGTAGAATTAATAGATCCTGACTTGAACAGGAGTTAAGACAAATTAGCAACTTCTGAAGTTGATGACACGGACCCTTTAAATTCTCATTATTTTTGATGAGCGGAAGTTGCTGGGCACAGCAACTTAATTCAAGGAAGCCCAACGTGACACGATTGTGGAGCTTATTCCAAATATGTCTCTGCGGAAGAGCATGTTCCATCACAAAAGGCCTTTTCCTGAAACATCCCAAACCTTACTGTGTGTTTCATTCTTGTCCGATCAGCTGCTTCAACCAGTGGAAGTAGATCATCTGCTTGACCAAGCAGATGCTATCAGTTCCAGAATAGTCTATAGATATAAGACCTCTTATCGCTTGTTACACTCTGGGGAGAAAGCTCAGAACAGGCCCAGTCCAATACATCCCTGCCCTCACCACAAAGTAGCAACTGGAACAAGCTGTGCCTGCATTTATTTGGATATGATTCCCTTCCTGAATACCAGATCCGTCCCCAGAAAGAAGATCAAATAAACACACCACAGCCCAATTCACTTATTTCTGCTGGGAGGGAAGAGGCTTGCGAGACCTCGAGACTCACAAAAGGTGAAATGTTCTCCATCTGTAATTATGAAAAGCTGGGAATTAGATGAGCTAATCCTATCAGAGACCATTTTATAGCCTCCTCCCCCCCCCCCCACAAAAAGAAAAAACTCCACACCATCAAGTACCTGCTCTAGGGACTTGGCAGAAGCTCATTCACAACACTTGCCAGGCAGCTGCCGAGATATTGCTTCAACCCTGGCCATATCCCAGTTGTTTGGCTGCCCAAGAAACATGATCTGTGTAGAAATCTCAAAGCTATTTGTGTGTTCATTAGAATATAGATGGGCAGTAAGAGATCCTTGAAATTCAGCATTCAGTAGGAACCTGGATGCGAGCCAGATCCTTCTCAATCTATTGCTGAAAACAGGAGCATTTTGAGATGCATTTTCACCCCTGCAGGCTAGCAGAGAAAGGTGTGTAAGACGGTCATAGAAATCAAGTTGGCAGCTTGCCCTAAGAGAAAAGAGAGATGCTGGGAAGAATCTAAAGACCGGCTTCACAATGTTTAGGGAAAACACACTGCTCCTTAACTCAGCAACCATATATCACTTGCCATCTGCAGCCTGACTGTTCTTCTGCTGGCATATGGATATTATCTTATACCTCCAGCTTCCCAGTGCCCTTTTGCAGCCAATAAACAGGAAATTTGCTGACATGGTCCTTACTGTTTAACCCCCGAGACAGAAACACCCATTCATCATCATCATCATCATCATATTATTATTATTATTATTATTGATTGAGTTTATGTACCGTACTACCCTTCATCTTCATCTGAGGATCACAGGGCAGTTTACAATATAAACACATACAAATACATACCCTCATAACAAACAAATATACTCCACAGTATATTTTACAGTGTTTATGGCAAATACGTTCACATTATTGCAAGTTTAATTTGAGAATTACAGCACAAAATTGCCCAGGATGTCTTTTTATAAAATAAAAAAAACCAACAACCTCAAGATTTTGAGTAAAAACCTGTGGAAATCAGGGGAGCAAAGGGTTGGATTTGTAAATAAGACGGGTGTTGCTTAGCAGCAGGCAAACAGTGTAATTTCCTCCAAGAACTTCCCTGAGAATCATACCATTTTGGGAAACATGGGAGAGGATCACAGTTGCCTTTGTCCAGCAAATCTTTATTCCCAAAGTGATATTTTCAGAATTCTATCCAGCTTTTCTATATCTGATATAATATGGCAGAAGGCGGATGACACTGTGAAATAAGCCTTCTTAATGACAAGTATCTCAGTTAATTTATTTGGGGCCTGAGAGGCTTCAAGAGGCAGGAACTTAAAAGACAGACGTCTTGCATCTTTCATGGTCCCTTGGTGATGGTCTCCAAACTCAAATGACAACTATTGTTAAAGGCAGAAAAAGAGGGTATAGAGAAAGACAGGAATGGCTAGAAATAAAATCGCAGCTCAATGCTCTTTAAATTCCCAGTGCTCTAAAGTTATGTTCAGGGCTGACAAAACCTTTACAAAATAGTCAGACATCAACATAATGGCTAAGAGCGAGAGGAGAAATGGGTGACCTCTGAACCACTAAACATTCTCCAAAAGGCGAGTCTTGATGGAAATACTTCAGCAACAAGGAGAAAAATGTGCTCAATCCTGAAGGCAATTATATTCTTGAATTTCATTACCTCCCCTGATACTATTAGACATCTTGGAGATTAGTCAACTTCATGACCATAACCAGTCTTGAGGTAATTTTTCACAACCCTGTGACTGTTGCTGAACAGGAAAACCAGTCCAAGAATTATCTGTCTCACTTGGATGAATGACACTTGGCAGCAACGGATTCCAAATCTCATGCCAAAACCTTGTCAATAATTCTGTAATCCATATGTAAACAGCAAATAACACAGCTTTCAGCACAAAAACCTGGTTTCTTATGTGGAAAGGTTGACAAAAGTAAACTATATTCATAGCCAGAGAGGCTATGGGGATGACTCTCCTGGCATGCAGAAAAGCTGTAAGCAGGAAATAAGGGGGAAGATTTCCCTCAAATATTCCAGCATTATAAAGTGCAAATCCATCTGGACCTGGAAACAAGCCAACCCTGAAGAGTCCTTAGTGATTTCTCTTGTTTGAACAGTATTTTTTTTTATTTAAGAAAAGTTGTTTGCTTCAGTGCAGTGTGAGGATCTGTTATTAATTCAGGACTAGTCTTGCTTTTCTCTGCCTATCCCCAGCACCAGCCGCGCTTACCACATTGACAGAAATTATCTTAAATTTGTTTTTAAATAATGCATTATTTTAATATATACTAGGTGATGTGTACTTATTAAAACCAAACACCAAGGATCTGACCACAGGCTTTTCTGTCTATACTCATCCGATCTGTATCCTTTCTTCAGCTTCCCAACTATTTAGCTTTTGGGGATTTCACCACCAGATTAGCACTTCTGAACTAAGCAAGTATACTTGGAACTTCCAAGTATTAATCTCTCCAATTCTGGGTTTAACTGCATTTTCAGTAAGAACACGGAAACACTCAGCATCTGCAGCTTTCTTTTTACTTTTTATTTCTAAAATGTTTATGCCACTTAACATAATAAAATAAACTCTACACAGTTTACATTAACAGATCAAATCTGTTAAAATTTTCTAAAAATGAATTAAAAATAAAATGCAACTATAGATCACAAACAAAACAAATTAATTATCTTCATAGCCACAAATCTGAAGGTTTGGTCCTTTTATAGAACTCTGTTATATATGCTTTCCACTTTCAAAGTACAGGATAATCCTCACAAGTACAGCATCAAGCTCTTTCTAGATAGATACACAGGCTGAACAAACCTATGAAGATATTCTTGCAATCCTTTAGTTGCAAGTTTGATTTTTTTCCCCTGGAGATCATAGCATCACCCTTTAAACAACAGTTCATTCACCTAAAGGCAATCACGAGCCCGCTATATGCTTGTGTGACTATGTTCATATTGGTATTCCTGATAAAGGCCAAAATATATGGTGTTCCATGGTGTACTCTTCCCCATTAACTCATACAATATATCTTGTGAACTCTGATCCATCTAAAAGGCATACACATTTCAATAAGCAGCAAGCCATGACACGCATGCGTCAGTAAACGAGGGGAATTAAGAATAAGAGAGCTGAGTGGGGGTGCTCGTGTAATCTCACTGTATAAAAGTTGTACAAGTGACAATAAAGTATTTCAATTTCAACTCACACATATACTCCAGCTTTGCAATGTGTCAATTGACAAAGAGTTTTTGAAGAACTCCCTGGACAACAGACTGCAGGATGGTTCACCTGTTTCATTGGTAAAGCCTTTAACTGACCCTTTTTTACTGAAGGTGCAAATCATCTTTGATTGGTGATACTATGCCCTGTTGTGGTTGAAGCTTGGTGGGCAATGGCTTTGAATTGTTATATGGTAGGCTGGTGGGCATGTGCATTTGTACTCAGGAAAAACTGAGTTGAACCCTTCTTTTCAAAGTCTCAATTCCTACTCCCGCTTACACAGTCTGTAGAACCCTTCTAGTTGCTGTATTTTGACTGATGTTCTAGTTATTTCAAATATTTTATATTGTGTTGTGATGCAACATGCCCAAAGATCAATAAAACTGGTGAAGTGCAGGATATAAATTGAACAAATAAATAAATCCAATATAAAGGAACAAATCTTGCTGAAACTGAACATAACACACATTCATCAAAATTGCTCATAACCTCTCCATCACTCTGGATTGCATTCTCTTCGGTCCATTGCAGATGGAATACTGGTCAAGAGATCAGGAGCACCTCCCTTCTCCCACTTGAATTCCCCTACCTTTTCACAAAGTCAGGGTTCCCCATGATTACTATGGCACTGCTGCAACTTTGTATTGTGGTCACCATGAAGCTTTTACTTTACGTCTTTGGTAACAATCACCACTAAGTTCAACAATGAAACAGGGTCATGTCACAAATATTATACAAGTGGGATCTGGGAGGGAGGGAGGTGAAGTTGCAGTTGGAGGGTCCCTATTGACTCATCCACACCTTATTTCAATACATTCAACATCCTTATTTCTCAACATTCAGCATCCTATGGCAGGGGACCCCAAACTAAGGCCTGGGGGCCGGATGCGGCGCAATCACCTTCTAAATCCAGCCCACTGGCGGTCCAGGAATCAGCATGTTTTTACATGAGTAGAATGTGTTCTTTTATTTAAAATGCATCTCTGGGTTATTTGTGGGGCATAGGAATTAATTCATATATATTTTTCAAAATATAGCCCGGCCCCCCCACAAGGTCTGAGGGACAGTGGACCGGCCCCCTGCTGAAAAAGTTTGCCGACCCCTGTCCTATGGCAACTGAGCATGCTCAGTCCTCACCGGACTAACGGGAGTGTGCCTCATTAGGTTTATTTTCTTCTAAAGATTTATTGTAGTTCTCCTTAGCCTGTCACCTACCCTCCCTCCTGTGTATGGTGAAGAGGTCCTGCTCTTTTGACAACATAAGAATTGTATCTCCCCCGCCCCGAACAGGAAATAATGATGATCTACATACAGAATGATCAATTTCTAAATCATCATCATCATCTTTCACAACTCTAAGTATTTTCCCCCAAGATAGCACAAAGTTCAGTTCTAAGACTATAAAAGGCAGGAGAAAACAAACATAGTCTTACCTCTCCGTGTCTTAAAGGAGTAATTGTTCCTCTTGACACCCCCATGCGAAATAGAGTTTCCGTGGCCTGCATACAAAAAAGTAAAGTTATTTCCAAAAGCAGTCAAATCTGGAATCCTTTTTTCAAATATCTGCAAAAATAAAACCATACTCACACACACTAGCTTAAGAGGTAAGTTCCACTGAAATCAATGGGACTTACAGTACTTCTAAGTCAACAGAGAGAGGACTGCAGTTATTAAATAATTTCTGTAAAACCTACATTGCATTCTTTCCAGGTGAAAGTGCTAAATGAAGGAAATTTTTACACAAAGAAGTTGACACTGCATGCTGATGGGGAAAAACAAACATGAACATACACACACACCCAATAAACAGCATTTAAAACTGTTAATTTATTACAGAAAAGTAATAACAGATATATCTCATGAAATGAAGCGATCTGTCTTCTGTGTAGCTCAGCGCAACAGCTTTTAGAGAAAGCTAATTATAAAGAAAACATAAGCCTTTTCAACAATGGTCACCCACAAAATAATGCAGGCACGGAATAATCCTCTTTTGATAAAACAAGAAAAGAGAAAAACAGTTGAACAAATTGCTTGCCGTTTTTATCAGTGTTTCTGACTGAATGAACTAAATGGTTGGCGTTAGAAAGACTCGTCCCATTACAAGAGGAATGCCCTTTCATTAATTGTAAGGAGAGGAACATGACACAGATAGCTTTTTAAATGCACAACATACATGGTGAATTGCTTTCCTAAAATCACAAAGTGAGGTGAACATGAATGCATAATACTTTTAACTGTCCCTCCCACTTTCCACTGGTTTATAAGCATTTTTATTTCCTCATACTTTTAACTTTTTGTTTCCAATGAATGACACCGCCTACTCGCAAACTTTTATTTATTAGCTCATTTACACCCACGTAAGTCCATACCAGCTCCAATACCTACTTCTGTTTCTCCCTCTTGAAGATTAAAGGGGTGAGAACCTCATGCAACCTTTTGTGTTCTTCAGAATTGATTCCTTTCATCCATTCTTTCCACCAACATTTTAAGGATGTTTCACCCAAATAGAACATTCTGTCAAGACTGCTAAGCTCCCTTTGTTTCCATTGAAAACCAGTGGTGTGTGTAACTTTCCTTCTTCTCCCACTGGCAATAGATCTCTTTTAATATGCTTGTACTCACACAGCTAAAATAGTCAAAGCTCCTAAAAGAAAAAAGAGGTGTTCACATCATTTGTGAATCTAGGGCCACAGATTCCTTGATAGGATCACCCCTCACATGCGCTGAGTGCAGATAAGAAGATTAGAACTAGACTTCCTACTTAAACTGGAGGGAAAGGCCTAGCATTCACAAAAGCTTCAAGAACAGGGGCAGCAGCAGCAGCAGCTGACTATTTAAGGGGTTATGTAATTAGCCAATACAAAGAGCAAGACTGGGAAGTATAAGAAGATGTCCTGTTAACATAAAAACCCCGTGGCTGTAGCAAAAATGTTAAGTGAGTTAATAAAGTCCACCCTTATAAAATTATTTTAATTTTTAAAAAATGTTTAAAACCTCATAACATAAAGAGGAAATTGAGAATTTTGAATTTGGGGTGGAATTTGGGTTGAATTAACACGGAAATTTAAATGCTTTGGAAATTTCATACACAACCTCAACATGCTCAAAGTGTCTTTCAGATTTTAATAGTGCACTACTGCTGCACAGAATTAGGGCTGCAATGCACCTAAGCTCTGCTTCCATGAAAGAATCCAACCGTTTTAATATTCTAATCAGTTTTAATATTCTACATCAGAATATGACTTGACCACCATACTTCCATGTTCTGATAACCTCCAGATTGTATTATGGCAATGCGCAAATCTTAAAGATGACTCAGAAACTTCCACTGGTCAAAAATGTAGCAGTCAGATAACTGGCTGGGAATCTAGATCACATGTTAAAGTGAATGTATTTGCCATATAACCCATGTTTTAAAATAGCTGTATTATTTGCCAGTTCACTTCTGGGCCCAATCCAATGTGCTTGAATAGAATCTCATGAAAAAGCGCCCTGAACTATGAAAAAACTACCATAGTGGGTGAGTGCATGCTGTTAGTAAGCATTCCAAAAAATCCAGCTTTTGCCATGGTAGCCTGCACCTGAGAAGGGAAGCTCTGGTTTTGGCCTAGAGAAGCAAGGGAAGAGCCTCCATTACTGTAACTGAGGCTGTGAATGTTCAAGCAAGCTGAGTTACACCACCTCTCCTCTTAAATGCACTGATTGCTTTCTCCTTCACTGTAAATCTCTGCCATACCTTTAGTTAGGAAACTAAAACATCAGACTCTTTGAAGTGTTGAGTCAAGATATGATCACCTAAAATGTCACTCCTTTGGCTCATAGCTGTCAAGTTCTCCCCTTTTTTAAGGGAAATTCCCTTATGCTGAATAGGCTTCCTTGTGAGAAAAGGGAAAACTTGACAGCTATGCTTTGGCCTTCTCCTATCCTCCTTCTAACCAAGTTTGTTTCATTAGCTACAGGCTTTTGCCACAAGAGCCAAAAAGACATGTTGATCCCCTTTCCCCTGGGAAAACAAAATAAGGATGAATTTTCAAAAGATCTTTCTCAGACATTTAGAACAAATACTTCCTGGCTGGCACCATTGCAATACTTTTAACACCTGATCATTGCCAGCAAGACAGTATTTAAGAGTCTTTGTCTTTTCTCCTTACCAACAAAGGTATAAAAGAGCTATCAGCTTTCTGCACAGGGCCTTTCTTATGTACTTTCCCCCACCGCACCCTCCCTCTCCTTCCATTATCTTTCTCTTTCTCTTGCTAAAGAGGTACCTCAAACTACAACACATCTAGCAGCAGAACAAGGGCATGTATTAAATCTGCCTTCTCTTCTAAGCTTCTATCCCGGCCCCCACCCTGCCTTTCCATTTTCAGCTTGCTCTATTTCCCTGGTATTTCCCTGGATATGCTCTTTTCTTCTTCCTGGGTTGTCTCCCCACAAAATCCCACTCTACTTTGCTCATTACACACAGTGCAAAAGCAGAGTTTTAATACTCTGCCAATGACCCCAAAGTCTCCCACTTGCATTCTTTTTAGTCGAAACAAAATAAAAAAAAATTCCTTCCAACAGCACCTTAAAGACTAAGTTTTTTATTTTGGTATGAGCTTTCGTGTGCATGCACACTTCTTCAGATACACTGAAATAGAGGGGGTATCACTCAGAAGGGTGGTGGAAATGGGTGATTGATTGACTGACAGATAGCTGTTGACAACTGTAAACGACTGCAAATGGTCTTGCATGAAAAAGCAAGAGGTGAGATGGCTGAAGATCACTTTATCATGTATAATGAGATAATAATCCAGTCTCTGTTCAAACCAGGTCTCTCCATGGTTTTAAGCTTGGTGATAAGTTGCAATTCAGCAACTTCTCTTTCCAGTCTAAAGAGAAGTTGCTGAATTGCAACTTATCACCAAGCTTAAAACCTTGGAGAGACCTGGTTTGAACAGAGACGTTGAATTCTTATCTCATTACTAGCTAGCCCTGCCACACGTTGCTGTGGGTCATCCCTGTGATTCCCCACTCCTACCCTGTCCCGATCCATGACGTATCCCGCCCCTCCTCCCTCCAACCCCCTGGCTCATCCCTGTGTTTCGGTAGGATACCCTTCCCTCTGTTTTCCCCGGGGAGTGTTGTCCCCTGCCCCCTGTATCGCCATACATTGGCTCCTGCGCACGCATCGTGAACATTTTTATATATTTAGATTAAAAAATTTTGAAATAAGAACATGAGAAGCAGAAGTTATTATTGTTTAATTTTATTTTTGGGGTTGTCATTTATTTTGGTGGGTATTGTATGATTTGGGCGTTGTTGTGTGTTTTGGGGTTTGTGTGTATGTGTGTGTGTGTGTGTTGTTATTTGGATTTTCTATTTTTGGAGTTGGTGACCCAGAGAACCTAGAGAACTACTTTAATAATCCCGACCGGGGGGGGGGTCAAATAGTGAAGACCCACAGCCCCGTAGCAACAGAAGGCGAGTTCTGACGCACCCGAGCTGTTCAGTTCCATAAAAAATATTCGAGGACTTAAACTGGGGAGAGAAAGTGCATGGTTTTGGTTTTTTTAAAAGACGCAGAGGCTTGCAATCCCCAAACTTTGGCCCTCCAGATGTTTTGGATTACAATTCCCATCTTCCCTGACCACTGGTCCTGCTAGCTAGGAATCATGGGAGTTGTAGGCCAAAATATCTGAAGGGCCGCAGTTTGGGGATGCCTGGTATAAGGCGTAAGTAAAAAGGGGAATGATTGCCCTTACTTAAAATGGCCGCCGGAGCCTCACACGTGACACAACGCCTGCTAAATGTTAAAGTAAAAACCCCTTGCCGTGCCCCCAAGTGCGTTGCTGTGGGTTATCCCCCCCCCGGGCCTAGTGGGGGCCTGGCAGCCTGGCAGGGGGCTACATAAAACAAAGGCCGTGCTGCAGCCTGCGATCCGGGCACTCCCCCTCTCCCCCCCGGGCCTAGTGGGGGCCTGGCGGCATAGCAGGGGCCTAGGGGTCTGATAATGGCCTTGGTGTTTCAGTTGCTTGGTTGATGATGTCATTATTTGGTTTGTGGGTGTGGTGTATATTTCACAGGAAGGGAGGGGGTGTACTGTGGGAGGAATTCCACTTGAGGGCGCTGTTTTACTTTGTGGAAAAACAGGATTCTACCTGCCCAGGTGTGAGATTTGAGGGATTTTTTTTCTAACAACGCTCGGGGAGTGGCCAGGATCGTTGTGTCAAAATTTCAGGACGATCGGTCAAGCGGTTACGGAGAAAATTGGAGCCCGCACTTTCACATTTTTTATATTTATATATATATAGATACATGATAAAGCGATCTTCAGCCATCTCACCTCTTGCTTTTTCATGCAAGACCATTTGCAGTCGTTTACAGTCGTCAACAGCTACCGGTATCAGTCAGTCAATCACCCATTTCCACCACCCTTCTGAGTGATACCCCCGCCCCACCCTTTCTCTACATATAAGGTTGGGAAAGTTCGCTTCAGGTTACGGTAAGTATGCTTCAGGTTAAGTACAGACTTCCGGAACCAGTTGTGTACTTAAACCGAGGTACCACTGTATATATCAGAGAAAGTGTGCATTCCGTAGAACACTATAAATTGGCCCTCATAATACCCACATTGAAGCTGCTAGATGGGAGCATTTTCCAAAACAATATGCATTTTATAGGCGGCAATTTCCTTCAAAATGACAAACAATGCAAGCACATTTGACTCAAAGCTTATCTTTCACAACTGAATAGCACATTGTTGTTTAAGAGACTAAATGTCTAACAGCACAAAAATTTGTTTCTGATTGGTCTATAAGAGGGACGAATGGCTGTACTCTAGGGAACAGCACTGATATGGTGGCCAACCAACTGCAATGCTAAGAAACAGGTGAGTATGTTGTAAGAACCCAAGATTTTTTTACATATTCTCACGGTGGCAGAATCCATGTATCATGCACCAGAATCCTGTATAGACTAAAAATCAAATTTAGACAATGGCTGTTTTTGCACATCCAGGAAACCATATTTAATTGTTTAGCATGAAGAAGCAGGTGGTTCCCATGCATAGGCGTAGCTAGGGCGCACTGGGCGCCACACTGCAGGGCGGGGCGGGGCACTTCCCGGGGAGCCTGGCCTGCAGCGCACCCGGGCCACGCGTCTCTCCTGGGAGTAACTCGGTGGCTCGGGGTGCCTGCAAGCTGTGCTGGCCAAAATGGCAGTGTGGGGCTTGTGTCCACCCGCCGCCTCTCCCTCAGCCGCCCTATAGCTGAGGAGGAGGCAGCAGTGGACTCCGTGGCGGCTCCGCACCCTGCCCCAATTTGCCCCGCCCCATGGGCGGCTCACATGCACCACCCTGGGCCATAGCTGCCAAGTTTTCCCTTTTCTCGCGAGGAAGCCTATTCAGCATAATGGAAAATCCCTTTAAAAAAGGGATAACTTGGCAGCTATGCCCTGGGCGCCTGAGTGGCTAGCTACACCACTGTTCCCATGTCTCCGTTATCACAAGTAGGAACAACAAACAACAACCCCCGACACACGTGTTATGAACAAACCAAGTTTCATAGTTTGCTTTACTCCAAGTAAGCCAAGCAAACCACAACCTATTATCTATCTATTTATTGAATTCATATCCCACTCTTCATCAACCACGTGATTCTAGGGTATGTAACAATAAAAAAAATGTAACAATAAAAACCAAGGTGAAGCCAATGTTTGTTCTCTACTTCCCAATCATAGTTTGTTTGGAGTGAAACAAGACACAATTCCTGGTTTGAATATAAAGTTAAACCAGGGGACGTAGTTTCTTGCTCCAGCTTGCACTATTTTATTTTATTTTATTTATTTTAGATTTATATACCACCGTTCATCATAAGATCTCAGGGCGGTTCACGTTATAAAATACAGGGTAAAAACAAGAAAATAAATAAAACGAAACAGCAAAACAATAACCTCCCCTTCCCACAGACACATTTAAAAGGCTGTAGAATATTAATCAGCCAAAGGCCTGGTGGAAGAGGAACATTTCCAAGTGAAATCAACAGGATGTAAAAGAACTAAATTTATGCCCAAAGAAATACAGCAATATATTTTAGTCCTATAATATGTAGCAAACAGTTGTATATTATGCTCCAGTTCCATGTCACATCCTTTTTCCAAAGTGTTTACTCAAAGAGTAGGAGTCTCCCTCACCCGACATTCCAAGAGATTGGAAACATGGGTCACACATAGGAGTAGTACCAGATTTAAAGTGCCCCTCCTTCTGTTTCAAATCCTGGATAGTGGCCAGACATCCCAACAAAAAATACAGTTGAATTTAAAACAAATGATCTTGCAGCACCTTAAAGGCACATGTTTATTGTAGCATAAGTTTTCATGGGCCACAGCCCGATTTATCTGAGGAGTTAATAATTAAATTCAATTAAAATGTGTGCTTTCCCCCCTAGAAATGCATATTACTTCATCACAGACCAGATACAATGTGACAGCAGGCTGCAGTATTATATTTCCTCATAACATTTAAATAGCAAGCCAATTATTTTGCAAGATAGCATGCCAATTATTTTGCTCATATCAGTTTTCTATCATGCACAGCATGGATTCAACCAAGAACTTGCAAACTCATGAAAACCTCTAGTTCCAGTATTCATAGCTATCAAAAAAAGGTTTTAACAGCACATCTTTCACAGAGATATAATATGGTATTATTGTTAGAATTCAACCCCCAAAGAACAGCTGAAGCATTTCCAAGAGAGTTACAGTAAGTCAGCCATGCTACTTGACACTTGACAACTTGCCTGAATCCAGCAGAAACTGCCACAGATAAGCAGCCCATCAGGCCAGCCCAAACAAGTGAGATGCAGGTCTGCACCAGGTGGCAAACATCAGGAGCATCTTTTTGCATTTTATTGTACTATATTCCATACATAAATAAGCCATGGGAGCCAAAACTGCCAGAAAATGATGCAATTTAAACTCAACCTTTTCCCAGATTTGACTTTTTGAAACCAACTCACAATTTTTTCCTTAAACATGGATGTAAGAAAATTGCTTCAAAGTTATGAACAAAGATAAAGAAGATTAACAAAAATTAGCAATCTTTGTGTTGGAACTATCAACAGCTTTTCTCCCCATGTCATGGAAATTAAAGGTGTAAGGGGGGGGAAGCTTATTTGTTACATTTATATACCACCTTTTTCATCTATGGAGCTCAAGTACATGGTTCTCCTATCTGTTTCATCCTTACAACAACCCTGTGAGGCAGGTTAGGCTAAGAGATGGTGAGTGGCCGAAGGTCACCGAGTGAGCTTCATGGCCGAGTGGGGACTTCAACCCTGCTCTCCCAAGTCATAGTCCAACACTCTAACCAAATTCACCTTCCATTATTTTCATTAAACTATGTGAAAACAATCAGTTAGATCAGAAGGAGAACTGGTTTCTATATGGTTGCTGCAGTCAGAATTTGGGGTTTTGAGGTTATGGTCAAACAGATAATTTATTTAAAGTATCAAGAAGGAAGACGGAGTCAAGGTAACTTTTTGTTACAGGAAAATGTATGTTGTGACAATAATAAAGTGGAAATGGGGGGGGGGAATCTGAATAGAGGAATTCCTGATCCAGCTAGAGTGATACTGATTTTATATAAGCATACTTGTGCATTTTTTAAAATTAAATGGCAGGGTAAAAATGAATAAATAATATACAGGAGCTGGAAAATGTGAACCAAGGAGCTATGTCCTATGCATACAGTAACTTTGCAGTAAAGGTAAAGGACTCCTGACAGTTAAGTCCAGTCGCGAACAACTCTGGGGTTGCGGTGTTTGTCTGCAGACAGGAAATCAGCCCTGAGTGCTCACTGGAAGGACAGATCGTGAAGCTGAGGCTCCAATACTTTGGCCACCTCATGAGAAGAGAAGAGTCCCTGGAAAAGACCCTGGTGTTGGGAAAGATTGAGGGCACTAGGAGAAGGGGACGACAGAGGACGAGATGGTTGGACAGTGTTCTCGAAGCTACGAACATGAGTTTGACCAAACTGCGGGAGGCAGTGCAAGACAGGAGTGCCTGGCGTGCTATGGTCCATGGGGTCACGAAGAGTCGGACATGACTAAACGACTAAACAACAACAACAACAACAACAAGCTTTCCAGGTCATGTGACCAGCATGACTAAGCCGCTTCTGGCAAAACCAGAGCAGCGCACAGAAATGCCGTTTACCTTCCCGCCGGAGCGGTACCTATTTATCTACTTGCACTTTTTGGGGTGCTTTCGAACTGCCAGGTTGGCAGGAGCTGGGACAGAGCAATGGGAGCTCACCCCATCGTGGGGATTCGAACCGCCAACCTTCTGATCAGCAAGCCCAAGAGGCTCAGTGGTTTAAACCACAGTGCCACCCCAACCCAGCTTTGCAGTAGAGCACAACATGTACTCATGCACCAACTCTGGTGCTCCATCATAGCTCGAAAGTTTAAAGTAGTGATCAATATACCGGACAACAGGATTCCCAAGCAGAGGAAGTTTATAGAACGTCTCCAAGATGTTACAGGTCAAAAAGGGCCTCAGATGTGCTGCTGACTTTGTCGTTTCAACATGAGGAACAAGAAAGTTTCTGAAGTGACTTGTCAGCACCAGGGGCTAACGCTCATGAATAATAGTTCCTCAGCCACAACCTGCCTTAGAGGGATGAATATCTTGCTGTGCAGAGACAGGGCACATGCTGGTCTGCTTGCATTAACATAAGCAACAGAAACACTTCTTGCTTACAAAGCTACATTGAGAAATATTAGGTTTACGAACAAGATGAGGGCAACTTGGAATACAGATTGTACAGATCCTGTTGAGAAAATGTAAAGTGGGCAGATGTGGGACAACAGACTTACTGTAAGGTTCAAAAGATTTTTGTTTTATATATTTCATAATTATAACAGTTTCAATTGGTAAAATTACGCTACCTTTTACATTCCCCTAAAGGCCAAAACAGGTTTATGTGTGCAATATTTATAAAAGGAAGACGTCACCATCCCTATACTAGTTGTTTTTCATGTATATTGATTGAGTCCCATGATTTATACATATTTTAGGAAAGTAGAAAATGCATCCTGTCCTGGCTGCCAGTGATTTATCACAAGCCCTTGGTAAACAATAAATATTACCAATTGCATCTAATTTGGGTGACAAAGCTTTTTTGTTCCAATACACATATGTCATGCAATCCCTCTGAACTAATCAGAAACAGAACAAGACTTAACTTATTTCACATTTCTTGACATTACCCCGCCTCCTGTCTAGACAGATGGCTAATTAGAACGGAATCATTTCTTACAGAGGATACGTAATATGATACAGAACTAGTTGGTGCAATATTTACTTTTGGAGTATAGTCAAAGTGAACCAAAGACCTATAATTAATTGGATAGGAACAGTTAAAAGCTCAGGAATATACTATAACGGTGATATTTTCATTTTAAAAATTGAGCATTTTCCCTAGAAAGTGCATTGGTTATGTAAAGGAAGGCAAGGAATAATGGGCTTTGAAGACTGACTTTTTTATTTTCTTACGTAAGTTATATCCTCTACCTTTGACATAAATTTTGCTGCCAAGCAGTAAAAAACAAAAGCATAATTTAATAATAACTAATATAAAGCAAGGGACGCAGGTGGCGCTGTGGGTTGAACCACAGAGCCTAGGGCTTGCTGATCAGAAGGTCAGCGGTTCGAATCCCTGCGATGGGGTGAGCTCCCGTTGCTCGGTCCCAGCTCCTGCCAACCTAGCAGTTCCAAAGCACGTCAAAGTGCAAATAGATAAATAGGTATCGCTCCAAGCGGGAAGGTAAACAGTGTTTCCGTGCGCTGCTCTGGTTCGCCAGAAGCAGCTTTGTCATGCTGGCCACATGACCTGGAAGCTGTACGCCGGCTCCCTCGGCCAATAACGCGAGATGAGCACTTCAACCCCAGAGTCGATCACGACTGGACCTAATGGTCAGGGGTCCCTTTACCTTTAATATAAAGCATACAAACTAAAGCAGTAAATTAAAACAGCAACTGAAAGCGGAAATAACCCATTCAAATAAACAGTAAAATTAAACTGCTCTATTCTTTTATTTTTATTTTTTAAAAAACCCACTTAATTTAGCAGTTTTTTAAAGCCTGGGAAAACAGATATTTTTGTCTGTCTACATAATAGTAATGAGGCCCCAAGACAGGCTTCTTTAAAAAGAGCAATACAAAAGCAAGGAGCCACAACAGAAAAGGCCCTCTCTCTAGTTGCCAGCCACACTTCACACAGAAGGAGAACCCAGAGAAAGTTTTTAGATTACAGTCTCAGTGGACCAGCAGAGTGATATACAAGGCGGCTCAAAAGCAGCACCTGTATATTGTCAGGATTGAGTTTCAATTTATTGACTCTCATCCAGTCTGACACTGCTCCCAAACACCAATTTCAGTGTCACGTGACTGAGCTGGAAAGACAAACCTGGAAATGTCATCAGCATATTGGTGACATATTTGTCTGCATCCTGCAAAGGTTTTAAATTTAGTAGACATTTTGATGCAACTGAAAGTACATCACAAGCCGCTGATGAAGGCAATTTTCATAGGACAGAAGAAAGGTTGTAAGGGTAGCTTAAGCAAAACTTGATCCACCCTTATAACTTTTTGGCTAAGCTTTGGGACAACCTTTGAGGAACGTGCAAAACAAATTACAGTACTTGCAAGTTGCAAGATTGTGCCAGGAGAGACTTTTGGCCACACAAACCCTTAGTATGCCGTTCTTATGCTCAGGGTCGGCCCTATGGGCAGGCTGTGTGGCGCAGGGCACCACGGCGCCGGCCCGCCAGGGGGGCGCCGCAAGCTGTGCCCACCCGCTGGCCGGCCGGTCCGCCAGTCCGCCGCGCAGCTGCGCCCACGGCAACTGCGCTGTGCCTGCCCGCCCACCGCGCAGCAGCGCTTGTGGCAGCCGCGCTCCGCCCGCCCGCCCGCTCACCGCGCTGGGAAACAGGGCGGGGAGGCGTCGGAGGGATCCGGCGCACCACGGCGCCAGGGGCGCTTAAGACGGTCCTGCTTATGCTTAGAACTTCTGGTTATCATAAAGTTTCACCAAGTCTGAAACAAAAATGAGGAATGGCCTTTCAATTCCCCTTTTCATTTAAAAAGCCATGATATGAAGGATCCGTGGAAAATAAAGAGTTTTGGTCCGGCAACAATAAGAGTGGCCCTGCCAAGATCAGCCTGCTGAAATGAATATATTTTTATTCAAAGCTCCCTAGTATTACTTGTTACAGGCTCAAAGAGAGAGACAGGGGAGCATGGCTGATAAGAGCTTGCTCCCATTCCAACTATGAGAAAGAGAAGGGGGAAGAAGACATCAAAACACAGCTTAAGGCAGGAGAATCCAACGAACGTAATGTTTAGTGAAAGGGCTGTGCTATTCATAAAACACCTCAAGTCTGCTCTGATTACCTTCAACACAAACACACACACAAATTGTCCAGAGATGCAGTATCAAGGAAAAGCAACCTTGAGAATCATGGCATCTCAATAAGGATTCTGACTCCATGCTTTTTTGCCTCTGAATTACCCAATATTGGAGCAATCCTTCTTTAAAGTATTTTGAAGACAACCATGGTTAAACCTTCTTTGTGCAATTGCACACACACCAGGCACTCACTACCAAATCAAAAATAAACTTAAAGGCATGGCCAAAAGCTTTAAAGCAAAAAGTCTATACTACTCCCTACAAAATGGTGGTGTCACTGCAGTGCAAAGACAAATCCTTATTAGATTCCAGAAGCTGCAGTCTCTGAGGCTGGCGCCCGTGGAGCTAGTAATTCAGGAATGAATGAATCCCCCAGTGTGCTTTACAGCAATTAAAAAATGTATATTTCATAAACTGGCACTCCTGTCGCTTCATTTGTGCTAATTGACCACAATGCAAAGCATTATCCTGATATACCGAACTGCAAGTTTTAACAGCCATATAAACAGGGCACCAGGACAGAATTCTTTGTGTGATTAGGGACAAAAAGGGGAGCAGATTAATTTGTCACTAGCTAAAAAAGAGCAGGGCTGGAAACAATCCAACACTTCTCAGTAAGTGTTGTTTTACTAGCACAGTGCTGTTGTTAAGTAGACTGTAAATGAACTTCTATCCTGCCTAGATGAATACTGGGAAACAATCACATCACTGTTTTTATAAAATGTTTAAGGTGTTTCAATACTACCCCCATCTCCCTCTAACACTGTTTCCTACACCAGCTTCCTTCAGCGACAGACTTTTATTTGGGCCATAAATCACTTAAAATTCAACTTGGTACCCAGACACATAGCTGAAACTCTACTGGCAAAATGCAGTCTTATAGTAGTCTTAAGTCACAGCTCCAACAAGCCATATGTCCCTACCACCTACCAATAATTCTGGAGCAAAAATAAATTTCCACCAGTACTTGAATCCTAGATAAATTTAGGAGGTGTTTTCAAACACAAAAATGTCCATTTTGGGGGGAAAAACAGCATATTCTGAACATAAAGACTCCTCCTTTAAGAGGATTGACCCTGTTTTTTTAACGTAAAAAATACTTGCTGTTTATTAAGATTTACACCCTACCACTCAGGAATTTGTCAGGGCACCTCACAGCAACATATTTAAAACAAAAAATACATAAACGTAAGTTGAAAATATCAAATCTATTAAAGTACAATTGTTATCATTAAATATATAAATTGAAACTTAAAAGCCTAAAAAAATACAAACCTCTTTGCCTAGCAAAAGTCATTAGAGTGGACACTAGGTAAGTCTCTAGAGGAGAGTGTTGCAAAACTGGGGTGCCACTTTTCCCTGGTAACCACCAGCCACACATCTGAGATGTCGAATCTAGATACAGGCAGACACCTTTGGAAACAGGATCTTCTTTATGTACCCTGGCTCCAAGCTATAAAGGGCTTTAAAAATTCAAGACCACTGTGAATTGGGCTGAGAAACAGACCTGAAACCAAATGAATTGGTGTAGGATGCTAATAACCAGTCTCAATTAGCAGATGAGCAGTCATTTTGTGAACCAAGTACAGTTTCAGAACCATCTTCAAGAAGATGTATGGATCTGAGTATGTAGAAGAAGTGTGTATCTGAAGAAGTGTGCATGCACACAAAAGCTCATACCAATGACAAACTTAGCTGGTCTCTAAGGTGCTACTGGAAGGATTTTTTTTATTTTGTTTCATCTTCAAACAATTACCATAAAACAGGTAACTTGGAGATTACCAAAGCATGGATGTGCCAGCCTTCTCTGTCTAGGTGGGAACCCAAATGGAATGCATTCTAAGTTGGCAAAAAGGCTGTTCTACTTTTGCTATTAATATGCATTTAAATAATTCGGGAGTAAAACCCATCTAGAATAAAAGCAGCATGGGGAACATTTTAATACTCATATGTGGATTGAAGTATTTCTCCATCTTTATTCAAGGCTGCAATGAAACGGCTGTGTAAGAACAAAGAGCTAATTATAGAAAGTCAATCACAATGAAAATTAGGAAGACTAGTAAAAAGGAATTCAGATAGGTAGCCATGTTGGTCTGATGCAGTCAACATAAATTAAAACATTGAAAAATTGTCCAGTAGCACCTTAAAGCTTATACAGTGGTACCTCTACTTACGAATTTAATGCGTTCCGAACACACATTTGTAAGTCGAAAAAAATTGTAAGTCGAATCCCATAGGAATGCATTGGGAGAAAAAATTCGTAAGTAAAAGCAACCCTATCTAAAAATTCGTAAGTAGAAAAAATCCTATCTAAACCACATTCAAGATGGCAGACAGAGCTCTATTCGTAAGTAGAAACATTCGTAAGTAGAGTTATTCATAAGTAGAGGTACCACTGTAACCAGAACACACAAAAGCTTATACCCAGAACAAACCTAGTTGGTCTCTAAGGGGCTACTGGACAATTTTTTTAATTTATTTTATTTAGTAAAAAGGAAGGAGCATTCATTTCTTTATCCCAACGGATAATGCTGCAAACACAAAGGTCTACACAGCTGTCTTTGGATACTAACCCCTTTCTCCAGGATACCTCATTCTGATTCGATATGA
Organism: Zootoca vivipara; assembly: GCF_965207765.1. NCBI lineage: Eukaryota > Metazoa > Chordata > Lepidosauria > Squamata > Lacertidae > Zootoca > Zootoca vivipara. Next base: position 91,080,230 of record NC_142587.1, read on the forward strand.
CCGTATCACATTAAGTTTAAATACCCTTTGGGTATTTGGGTGGAATCCAAATTTTAATTTAAAAAAATCTGTTTAAGTTATCCTCTCATTGTTACTTATTTTGTTATGGGTGAATGCTTAAGGTTACATACAGGATGTGTATGTACAGTGGTACCTCAGGTTACAAACACTTCGGGTTACAGACTCCTCTAACCTGGAAGTAGTACCTCAGGTTAAGAACGGTTTCAGGTTAATAATAATAAACTGTATTCATATTAGCCAAAGGCCATAGCAACACGGTTTCAGGTTAAGAACGGACCTCTGGAACGAATTAAGTTCGTAACCAGAGGTACCACTGTATTTAGCCCCTTCGCAAGCATTTAATCAATCTCGGCATCTTTGCGACCCTGCAGCACTTATTAGCTGTAAAACCTTAGCAATAGCATAAATAGAATAGGATAGGATAAATAAATACTGCAGAGCAGTAAGTACAAGTGTTTTGTTGCCAAAGTGCTGCCTGGTGAACCAACTAGCAGGATTACCACTAGCAAAATCTTTAAAGACAGGCATTAATGGTTGACAACTTCATCCCCATTCAGGCAGCTCAAATTAAATACTGTATGGCCAGGAATACCAGTCAAAACAATTTCAGTTTTCAAATATCTGGAACCAATTAGCTGAGGGGGAAAGTTTCCAAAGGGCCACCCATTAATAAACACAAAATAATTTGCGTCTGCTGTCTTGTTTGTGATAATTTTTTTATTGCTACCTCAGTTTCAGATGTCACAGTAATTACTTCCACATTCTGATTAAAACACGAATTGAAGCCACATGTTAAAAGCCTCTCTCTCTCTCTCTCTGTCAAAAACAGAAGGAATAAGCTCGGTTTTTAAAGTTATTGAAACACTGACAGCTAAAAAGAGTGCTGCCTCATTTCTGAACAACAACTGGACTCCTAAGTTTCACTGCCCTGAAGCAATAAACCATTGTAATAGCTCCTAATTGAATCCCTTCAAAAGAAAATTTGTTAACCCTTCGATGAAAAAGTAACTAGGCTCTCTCAAAGATTTACAGTAATTAGAAGATTAAGAGCTATATTAAAGGCAGGCAGTACCACTGTGACAGAGACCCACAAATTTCCTCTTCCATTATGTATTTATTTTGATTTACAACCTCTCATCCCAAAAGTTTGGGATGACATCATTTAAACCTACAGTTTTAGTTAAGAATGCTGAAACAAAACATCTATCAATATAGTTTTATATACATAGTTCTCTTTTCATTGTTAGCTTTCTTTTCATACATACACACAAAGACACATGCACAAGCGCAAGTCTCTGTGCGGGAGTGAGAGGTAACTAGGCACAAACACACACACATGCTTATATAAATTAATGTACAGTGTATTGCAAGAGGAGAAGCCATTTCCCAAATATTTTAGGCACACTTTTATCAGATGGCTTTCCTCTCTTTCCGACAGGAAAGCTAATCTTTCAAATTGTGACAGCTGGAAAGGAGTCAGTCCCAGAATGACTGGTAATCTCCCCACTCCCTAAAAAGTTCTACTTCCAGCCTGCTTTTATTTATTTAATAATTTTATTATTATTTTAAAGTATCCCATTTTTTAGAGCAATGTGCTCCCCCGGGGGAGGGGCATACAAATCATTACAGAATATAAACACAGCGATTTATAACAGGGTGGGAAGCCTATGACTTTTCAAATATTGTTGGACTACTATTTCCATCATCTCCAATCTTTGACCATGCTGGTTGGGGCTGACAGGAACTAGAGTCCAACAACATCTGGAGAGGCAACTGGTTTCCCACCCATGGTTTAAAAACATCAGTTAACCCCCTTAAAATAGGCTGCAAAGGCACAACTAAGCAGCAGAAAGAGAGAGAGAGAGAGAACAGCAATAGGGCAACGGTAATGCAAGGGGGGGGAACTAGAAGATGTGAGACTTCCCAGGAGATCGCGTTCCAAAGTTATGGGGCCACCACTCTAGAGACCCCATCTCTAGTGTCCATCTAATGTCAGGCCAGAAAGCAGGGCCTGCAAGGCTGACCGTAAAGCTTGGGCAGGCATAGGTAGCCATTCAGGTAACATGGTCCCCAACTATTTTATTAACATTCCCCACTTTAAAAAAATAATAATGGATGAAGTACTTATAGATTTAAGTAATGAGCAGCATAATATTGATTGATTGATTGCGTTTGTATCCCATGTTTCTTCCAAGGACCTGTAAAATGGCATACAGTAGGCTGAGAGAGATGCTCACTGACCAAGTTCATTGCTATGAAAGGATTTGAAATGGGATCTCCCACATCCTAGTTCAACACTTTGACCACTATACTACTCTGACTCTTACTTGTGCCTTAGTGCCCCTATTCACCTTGCATTTGTGGAACAGGAGCCACCGAGGCACTGCCCCTTCCCATTCCATGAAGGCAATACAGTACTGGAATCCAGGTCCCTCCCTCCCTCCCTCTAGGAACCCATCCTTAGCCTGCCATGAAACATTCCCTTCCTGTGTGCTTCCTCAGAACACCTGGCCTCTTTGTAGACTGGGTAGCATGTTGGTGCAATGTTTGCCCTGGAATCTGATGGGTCGGAGTAAGGCTTTGTTAGTTATATCATGCCTGTTTTAGGTTTCCAGTTTTATAGAACTGCAGCTAGCTTTTAGGTCAAAGAGGTTATCAGGATGAAACAGAAATATTGAATAGGACGAAAAGAACTGTATAGACTGTGGTGCCAAGCTGCACTTTGCACCCCGTACCAAAAGCTGTTTTATAAGCAAGCACTTCTGCACAGTACCAGCCGCAGCTTCTGAAGAGTTTTAACGCAGCAATTGGGAAACTCTTGTGGTGAAGTTAGCAAGGGGGGGGGATTACGTGCTCATCACCAGTAAAATTTACTAAAAGCTTTCACCGGGGCACTGACACCAAAAACACACTGAATGCCAAACAGTTTTCAACAGCTGACAATAATTTTATCTGGCAATTCTGACCAGAACACTTTTACTTACAAGACTCCATGACAGGGATCCAAGCATTAGTAATACAGAATGGCAAGAACTTGTTCGCCAATCTTATTTAAGTCATTTCATGACGAGAGCCAAAACTGGGGAAATATTTTCCAAAGTTTAAAAGGTGAAGCAACCTCAAAGTGAAAACTTCTTGACTATTCTATTATTTTAAGTTTATGGGGAACATTTAATGCATTTGGACTTTCACTCAATTACATTTTCCAAGAATATTTGGTGGGAGGGGAAGAGAACCCCTTTGCTGCACATTACACATTTTCTCAACAAGCTGACTCGCTTTACAGCAAGGATTAAAAACTGGACACTCTTAAGCAGTCTATGAAATGTAGACTCTCTTATGCAGTTATCCTACATGCAATACCATTACTCCTCTCCTGTGAGGTGATTTTGGGACGGGGTGCTCAAATACCTTCTCAAATACTTAAATCCACGTGATGCAAAGGTCACTGCAAAGATGCAAGTCAGCCAGAAACTTCGAAATAGCTCAGATAGCTTCTGTACATAAGCAAACAGAGTTTTGAACTGGCCTCTTAACTTTTCAAGTAATTCTCTTCCCTAACTTACCTAGCTGCCCAGCATACTTCGCATGTCTAAGATTTAGCCCTTCCGGGGAACAAAGTTAGTTTGAACAGCTACAGGAAGAAGATTGGGCAAGACGAAAAGATCCATCTATATGACAGATCATTCCAGGTATAGATATTTTGACTTTTTTTCTATTTAAATCAGTAATTTTCTCTCAACAGTTTTCTTTTCTTTTTGCCCCTTAAGTAATCAACTTGGGGGATTTTCTTTTCCTTTGGCTTTTAGCAACACCAATCCTGTCTGCAAAGTGACCTGCTTTCCATCAAGATTGACATTTACAAGCTTTCCTAGAGTGTACCTTCCTCCACTTTCTTCCATTAATCAAGACATAAGGAGCATATCACAGAGACATGATTCCACCTCCCCCATATGCCAACTCAGGGGCTGTGTTTGTTATCTGCCTTGGTTCCAGCACACTCAAGTTCCATTTAAATCTTTCACTCTGCCATTTCTACCAAGCACCTAGCTGTCCATTTCCCAAACCTCTGACAACTTTCCCCTGAATTAAAGTTGTTTGTTTATTGATCAGGGGAGATAAATATTGCCTTTGTAGTAGCATATGGGAGATTGGAAATTCAACAAAACAGATGTATGTACACAAACACACTGCTAATCCAAATAGAAGGCTAGGACCTTAGCAGGTTGCATAGCTCAAAGACAAATGATGACAGAATCAGCACATTTCTTCTGCTTCATGGCTGAACTTGAGCCTGTCACCACAGCATAGCACAGAAAAAATATGCAGCTATAATTGCTCAGAATTAAACTCCAATGTGCTAACAATGAACATGCATATTGAAAAGATCTGATTTGAGTTGCATTTGCAGTTACATAATAATTGCATTCAGAGTCAAAATTCTACACAGATACTGATAGGGCTGGGCTGGGCTGGGGCAAATAATGAAGCTTAATGCAGACCAGGCAGAAACTTCCAAATTGCAGCCTAGTCTTAATCTGGTATTCCATTTTTCTGTTATGAAAATGGAAGTGTCAGTGGCAGAAAGGATGTGCAGGGAGAGAGTCTTTGTACTGACCACCTCCAGCGCAAGGATCCTTCAGAAGCAAGTTGCTGCCAGGAACGTTATGTACAGGTGTATTTCGATGCATTGAATAGAATGGAAGTTTGTGAGTCATGGCGGTGGGGAGAGCATGTGTACAAATTCAACAGGGCTTTGTTTGTTTGTTTTGTTGCTATTTTGTTAATGTTGTTAATATTGTTTTATAGATATGAATGCTGTAGTCCTTTGTGAATCCTATAATAAGATTTTTGGTGTAACTGTGATGTTTAGCTTACAGTATTTGTTAGTTGCTTTGTTAATAGTGTTACATAGATGGCAATTATTTTATTTGTGATTTGTGATTGTTTTGCTGGTTATTTGTTAAGTATTCCATACGATTTATGCTGTACTCATAATGTTCCATTATGTTGTTTTTATCTTTTGTTTGTAAGCAGCTGTGGGATTTGATTAAAAGGCAGCATAGAAATAGAATAATAAAAAAGTCAGTTTTTATTGTTTTATTATTTAGTAAATGTCTATGTCGCCCTTCATCCGAAGATCACAGGACTGTTTGCTTGATCAGGGTGTAGGTGACTGGTCCTGGATGGAGTTTTCCACCAAGGTCAGGAGCATAGCACAGAAGTGCTCCTAGATTCAGCACTGTCCTGGGACCAGGTAAGAGCTGCTCTGATCCATTCGTAACAGACAAGGCTGCTACAGGACCATTCTCAACATACAATTTAGTAGGATGGACAATGCAGACGTGAAGTGCTTTACTCCTTCAATAAGTCACTATTTGAGAGGGCCGATCTTACATGTCAGGCATTTGCATGATTTTTCTAGTCCTTACATGATTTTTCTAGTCCTTACATGATTTTTCTAGTCCTTCCCCAACACATCTCAAGTTTGTACACTGCAGAAAAATATAAATGCTGAAGTGCATTCCCATATCAAGCTTCTAAAGCATTTCTTGGGAGAGTTGTAAAAAGGCCACAAAGAGATGCTTTATCTGGTTCCTGCCAGAATTTCTGGGCTGAAGTGACAGATGAGATTTCCTGGGGCTAACATGCCATGGCCAATTAGCCATGTCAATCCACAAGTATGCCAGCTGCCAGGATCTAATATTATTAGTGCATGATTTTAAAAAGTGAAGACATCAGCAATGTTAAGAGTTCACATAACTCCTAATTTTAAAACTTGCCTCAAAAAGATTTATTGAGGTGGCAGCAACAGCGACCTTAGATTTCAGCTTTTAAGAAGTCAATATGAGTACTCTCCATTTCCTTTAACCTGATTATATAATGCACTGTTAATCAAATTAGCTTCTATTACAAGCCTTAAAAAATCTGAATTATCATGTATCTTTTGCTTATGTTTCATATAACTTTCTTATTTTCAGGGTATCAGTTCATAGCAGTATTGTCTTTGCTACAGCCCAAACTGCTTATTCCACAAAATATGAGATGCTTAATATATACACGGCTAAGCAATGAGGGCATCCATTTCAAAGGGTAGAAATGCATTTTTGCAAAGTGTACTGAGCACTTTCAAGCTAACGCAAAACATGCTTGTTCTGTGATTGCTTTAAAACATGTGCATTTCATTTTAAAACAAGAATCTCAGTATTGTTGAAAGTTCGACTAACTTCCTTACAAAGTCACCAAAACAAGCTGAAGTCATAGAGAGCAGAGATGGTTTTTCCCACCAGTTGCTTACATGAAGTGTAGTTCTAGAACAAACAGAGAAGGCTGACATACCAATAGCAAATCCCTTTAAGCCTACACAAAGCCCACCTACCACTTTCAGGAGGGGGGGGGCTGATTTATTGTTAAGACACTAAGTAAGTCCTGGAAGTTCCTAAATTCTCAGAAGTCTGCTACATAGTAACTCAGTGTGGCTGCCCCTGTTCTGTGTAATGGCATTCCTGCCACGATACTAGATGAGCCTGCTTACCTGCACTTTCTGGAAATGACTGAACACATTTTTTGTTCTGCTGGGCTTTCCCAGCTGGATAAATGGATCTTTCTCATAAGTGTTCATTTGTTCGGGTTTTTAAATCTTCTTGTTAATGTAGTTGCTGTTTTTTTGTATTTTTAACCTTTTTAAATGATCTTGTATGCAAATCTCCTTGAGACACTGATTTAGAAGGCAATTAATAAATCAATGGTAATAAAGTCAGATAAAAAGCATTTTATCTTTTTCTTTGCTTACATCACTTCCAAGGCTGTTTTAGCATTCCTGAAACTGTTCATTAAAATGGACTACAATTTCACTGAAATATACTGCGTATCACTTGGAACATCTTTAGTCTCTTCCCGTGCAAAGCACACTCCTACGTGGTTATTGCGGTATATTGAGACATAATTATAGAGCTGATACATACTTAAAGAACCACGCTCTCAAAGCTACACAGATCGCTGTTTCCTGGAACCTAATGGCGAAACACCCCTACATGTGCCAACTGTGATATAGGTGAGAGCCTTCTCCATACTCATACTCGGTAACACCTTACTGTTGGTAAAAAAAACCCAACCCTGGTTTCTTTGAAAGCTGTTCTGCAGCAGTTTGATTATTTCTGCATTGACTGTTTTCTTGAAATCTTGTAGCAAATTTTTATGTTCTATGTACGGTAGTTGTGGCTATGGTTTTGCAATTACAATGGAACCTCGGTTTATGAACACCTCGGTTTACGAATTTTTGGTTTACGAACGCCGCAGACCCATCTGGAACGGATTAATTCACTTTCCATTACTTTCAATGGGAAAGTTCGCTTCAGTTTATGAATGCTTCAGTTTATGAACAGACTTCCGGAACCAATCACACCCATGCTTCAGGTTGAGTACTCCGCGGACCCGTCTGGAATGGATTAATCCACTTTCCATTACTTTCAATGGGAAAGTTCGCTTCAGTTTATGAACGCTTCAATTTAAGTACTCCGCGGACCGTCTGGAACGGATTAATCCACTTTCCATTACTTTCAATGGGAAAGTTCACTTCAGTTTATGAATGCTTCCGTTTATGAACAGACTTCCGGAACCGAGGTACCACTGTAGATCTTAAAGTGTGTTTTTTATTTTAAAAAATTGTTTTGGATGCCCTAGGTGGCAGATAATCATGTACTTAAGTTTTAAAATAAAGGAAGTTCTGAAGAACATTAGTAGTCACACTGTCTTCAAAAAAGTCAACAGATAATTCCACCAGCCAAAGCAGGATTCATTACCTAAGTTCAACCAATCCTCAAACAGCATGTTACCTATTTCTGTACCATTTTCTAAAAAGCCATGGAAAATATGCATGTGACTTTCAAACAAAAATCTATTAGAACGATAGAAGGCAGAATTTGAGTATACACGAGAAAGTGTTTTGAACACCAAAAATATTCTAATATAGAGACTTCTACCCTGCTGATTTGAATTGAGTAGCAATAATGAGTGTAATTCCGGTTCACTACCACAAATCTTTCTTTTTCTTTGTCCCATAATGGTATGAGTGTTCTCCAACAGCAATTACTCACAAGTGGGGAGGGAGGATACTCGTCTGCAACATTTTATGGTCTTCATACAGCTCAAAGGGACACAATGCATCAGTTTATTAGTATTATAGCACAAGGGTTTAACCATGCTCCACTTTTTGCTTTCTTCTACATATGTAGCATGTAATAATTATAATACATTTATTATATTTATAGCCAGCCCATCTGGCTGGGTTTCCCCAGCATACCTAAAAACATGATAAAAACATTAAGCATTAAAAAACCTCCTGGTACAGGGCTGCTTTCAGATGTCTTCTAAAAGTTGTGTAGTTCTTTATCTCAACATCTGAAGGGTGGGTGTTCCACAGGGAGGGTGCCACTACCGAAAAGGCCCTCTGCCTGGTTCCCTGTTAACTTTGCTTCTCGCAGTGAGGGAGCCAGCAGAAGGCCCTTGGAGGAGGACCTCAGTGTCCGGGCTGAATGATGGGGGTGGAGATGCTCCTTCAGGTATACTGGGCTGAGGCTGTTTGGGGCTTTAAAGGTCAGCACCAACACTTTGAATTATACTAGGAAACATACTGGGAACCAGTGAAGATTCTTTAGGACCAGTGTTATATGTTCCCGGCAGCGACTCCCAGTCACCAGTCTAGCTGCCGCATTCTAGATTAGTTGTGGTTTCCAAGTCACCTTCAAAGGTGGCTTTTATGCTTTATTTCTTGCAAAATGAGTTGCATTTCCACACAATAATACTAAAACATTTTGGGCACTCTTTACATCAGGTGTATTCAGACCTAGCAGCAAGCCATGGTTTAGTCTTTTGTGCATGAGCATCAATAATCCTTGGGCTCACAAACCCCTTCTTCCCTACTTATGCCTCACCTTGTATAGTACAGCCTTCTAACTTCCCTCATCCATGACTATTAGCCAGGAATCATCATTGGGGATGATGAAGTTGTAATCCAAAAACATCAGGGATTGAAGTTGTGGGGGACTGCTATGGCTAATTCTATCTACGGTAATTTATATAGCAGACTTCTTCAAAAATTAAATAACCCATTGGCCTTGTTTGGACATAACGGTAACCCACAATTTAGCATTATGAGCATTGGTTTTCCAGTTTTTCTTCCAGTGCTCAACAGAGGAGAGGGGATGCACTCGAGGCCAAGGCCCATGCAGATATAGTACCAAACTATGGCACAGAGGTATGCCTGAACTGGGCCAATATCTTAGGAAAAGGAAAGGGGGGGGTGAGAGTAAGGAAAGCCACCACTGCTACTGTTTCAGTAACCTTAGTTCCCCCCTATGATTGCTACTCAGAAAACAATCTCTTTAGAATCTTTTATCATTTTATTTTTACTTCATTCCTCTAAGTGGAAAGAAAACTTTGGTAAGTAATGGTTTGAAGCTTGGGGGGAAAGCTGGAAGTTTCAAACGACAGCATTAGAGAAATAAGAACCAAAAAGGTAATACTGGGTTTCATAACTACCCATTTTTAATTGTTCCATTCCCTTTAGTTGCAAGTTCTCCAAGGACACACATTATTTTATAATTTTTATTGCTTTCTTTGCAACTTAATTATTCTACTCAGTACTGCAATCACCATGTGAAGCTTTCTGAATTACTCCCACTCCTGCCACTCGTTTTTCCTTCTGTTTAAGTGCCTAGAATTTTACACAGCTTTATGCGATTCTTCTAGCTCCAAAGCACTTTATTCAAATGGAGAACATTTTGCCAACTTGTCATCTACTGTGCCTTTTACTTTCAAGGAATCTAAGAGGGATCTTATTTACAGTCCTCTCCTACCTTATTATCCAGAAATAACTGTAGTGATCACGTTTCACTTTCTCCCTCCAGCTGGAATCCTGGGGTTCGCTTTGATCCCAATATATCTTTAGAGGGATCGTTTTATATATACACGTTACCAATACACCCCTTTTACCATCTTAGAAATGTCTTGCCTTCAACATGTGCAATCCAAAATAGATCTGGAAAGACTTGTGCATGTTTGTTGAGCCTCCAGGACCAGCTACTATCATTCTCGGTTCCTTGGTATTACAGAAATGTTGATTCATTGATTGCAACTGGTTCAGATTCTGTAGCCCACATTCTCAGCTACATAAGGTCTCATATTACTTTATGTGAATTCTTTTTTTATTTTTTACACTAACTTCCAGAGAGATCAATTATTATGTTATTCAACTTGCATGTCACAAATAAAGCCTATGGTGCTGTACAACATCTGCATTCATCTGTCTTAGTGTTTGGGTACTGTTAAATTCAAATTTTCAGAACCGCAATGTACCCAAGACTACAAGATCACCCATGTCAGTTCAGTGGTGACAACCTCAATTTTAGTTCAGTATCTGGAATCCTGGTGTCTATGTTCACTTGACAATACCAGGGCTCAACAGGAAGTCCACATTAGCAATATAATTCCTTCGGACATATTTATTCTTGTGACAATAGAGAGCAGAACTTAAAAATTAAGAATCAAAGTTCTGATATTTTAAAAAAGCCAACCTTACATCATATTATTTGCAATGCAGATATCAACCAAGTATATGGAACAATAACAGATGAAAAATAATATATACCACTTGTGAAATCCTAAGCAATCTTCCCAATTGAACCTGTCATAGTTAGAGATAGTTGGAGATCTATAAAAGTCCTTTTTGGTAATCTTTTACCTTAAGGCAGTTCACTGAAGACTCCCCCCTTGTGATCTTAATTTGACCATGAATAGCCTACACACATCTAGAAGAATGTTAAATGACACAAGCATGCAGAAGACAGCTAAATAAATTATTTCTTATTCACAACTGCCTTATGAAATTTGTATTCCCAGTGCTCTGATGCTAAAGGTGCTTTTTATTTTTAAAAATCTGTAAAATAATAGTCTACTTTGATAATTCTATTCTTGCTCATATATATATAGTACCTATCCTAATACTAGAATTAGTTATCCATACACCTCAAGGAAATAATTCTCTCTACTACCATGGAATTAAAATAAATAATTTTAATTAGAATTAAAAATATGGTAGTTATTGCCACCATAGGTCCATAAACACAGGAATCACAGCTTACCAAGTATGTATTTCTAAACTCCCCATCATTTGGTTAAGAAACAATCTGGTTGTGGCCTGGAAATATGATCAAATTATTCCTCTCTATAGACCTTCACAGCACAACTTTGCTTTGCTTTATTAATAGGCAGCTGTGTTATTGTATTACTGGAGCAAGCATGGTATAATTTCCTTGATGAATCTGAGAGACTCCAGAGAAGCATATCAAGAAGGTAGCATCAAAAGAACACTGAAGAATGACACACTTTGAATTGTGATTGTATTTATTTTCAAAAAAATTCAATACAGAAAGCTGATGATGGAAAGTAAAAAAGTCACATTAAACACACTGTTCAGAATAAGTACCCACTTGACATAAAATTTAATATTTACATATGCAAGTACAATACGCAAGAGAATTTATCTGGAAGAAAAATAGTTTACCCATTTGCCTACAATATTAGAAGTAAATAGAACATATTTTCCACTTCACCATCTAGCTAAGAACCTTCAGGATCTCTGAATTAGTTGGTGAAATCTAGGTACTGACTGAGCCAGTAAATTATGTATCACATTTAAGGGAAACTCGTCTTAATAACAGCTTCCAAAATGATTCCATTTTAATACGTAGATGAAATGTTAAGAGTATTACTTACCAAATTTGCCATGTAAATTGTAAGCAGCCCTCTCCTAGAGACAGAAACCAAAACATAGAATTATTAAGCCATACTGAGCTTAACTGCTGATTTATTGCACACAAAAAAACCCAGAAGTTCACTTTAAGTCTACGGAAAAATTCTACCCCTGCCTGAAACCCCAGAGAGCCAGTCAGCATAGATAATGGTGAGAATGATGAACCAATGGTCCAACTCATTGGCTTAGCACAAATGTGCTGGCTTCCAATGAGAAGATTGGTCCTCCCAAGGGGGACCCCACACCCACTTTGCTCCTCCCGTCCTTTTTAGCTCAGTGCAGCATGATCCTTGACCATTATCTGTGGCCAATGTTTCGCCTTTGGTTAAAGATTGTGGTTAAGGATGAGAGCTCCTCACCAGGATCCCAGGTTCAGATGGCAGGCAAAGCCAAGCCTTGCTTTAGCTGCCATCTTGCCCTGATCTAAAACCTGGGAAGGAAAAAGTGGGGTGGCTTACAATGACTTGTGAACCAAAGCCGGTATAGGACAACTTCCTATGTTCCTACACACTCAGCAGCCAGAGGGCTGAAAACACCAGCTCTGCTTTAGAACTCATTCACACTAGTGTTTTGCTTTGGTGTTTATCCCACACTGGTTGTTAGTTTGAAAGAGGTGATTTGTCATTACATTTGCATTTCTACGGTAATAGCTCCTTGTTCACTACAGAGTTCAGAGGCTGTGTTTGAACTGTCCATCTACTGCATTTGTATCTTTATCCTTCCTCTAAGGCAGGCATGGCCAAACTCAGCCCTCCAGATGTTTTGGGACTACAATTCCCATAATCCCTGGCCACTGGTCCTGTCAGCTAGGGATGATGGGAGTTGTAGGCCAACAACATCTGGAGGGCCAAGTTTGGCCATGCCTGCTCTAAGGCAACATGGTGCCATCAGGATGTTATGGACTAAAACCCATTGGTCATGCTATCTGAGGCTGACAGTAGCTGGAACTTCTAAGTTCAGAGGTGTGTAAGATGCACAATTTCCCCGCTTATCAGTGAAGTAGTTTAAGGTGCAAGATAGTGATTGAACCTGTGTGAGGATTTGAACCCAGCTCTCCCCAGTCCAAATACCACACTGGTCATAGGTCTCAGACACTACATACAAAGACCCCCAGATTCCAACTCAAGCTTTGATCTTCAATAAACTAGATCTGATCTCTTGTTGATGCTATGAGAACTGCTGCTTCAGCTCTATTCAACTTTCCATGATCCAGTTACAGATGTTGTAACTTTATTTCACAATAGCTCTATCTAGTAATACTCTCAGCATATGTGCACATGTAGCATGCACATGAATTTATACTCAGTGCTCCCTAGTAGAGTTATACCAGGTATATGGTTTAATGCAGGAATAAGCAAACTCAGCCCTCCAGATGTTTTAGGACTACAACTTCCATCATCCCTAGCTAACAGGACCAGTGGTCAGGGATGATGGGAATTGTAGTCCCAAAACATCTGGAGAACCGAGTTTGCCTATGCCTGGTTTAATGTTCAGCTCCTTGCCTGAAGCAAGTAGAAACTTCCCTCCCAATGAATCATCTGGAATTGCTCAAAAGGGCAAGTGAAAATGCTGCTGTCGCTCCGCCTGGAATAGAGGTGAATGCCTGGGTGAGCCAGGAAGAGGACAGGATGCCACTGCAACCCTTCCCTTCCCTGACCATGGGACCATCTGCTGCCATCAACAGAAGCAATGCTTACCTTCCCCCCACCCCCACCCCCGTGCTGCTTCGCCCAAATGTCATGCTGAGCCAAGCAACACCATACTGTACCTTGGTAGCTTTTGACTTTATCTTGTTTTAAGATCTTTCAATTAAAATAAAATACGTTTGGCAATATTTCAATAATCATTTTGCATTCTACAGGGGCAAATCCCTGTATTTATTTGGCTTAAACTGGAGACGTGAGTTAACATCAGCATTATTTTCTGACCATAAATGTGATAGCATAAAACTATTCATAGCTGTTTTTCTTCAGCAGGTAGAATCTGATCCGCAAATACAGACCTTTTTATATAAAAAGTAAAACATACCACTTAACCTGTACAGCTAAATCCAATACACATAATCCAAACCCATAATCAAATCAAGAAATCACCAATTTTCCTTCCAAACAGCTGCGTAACACCTATTACCAAACACTGAAAATCCTACAATTCCAGATCTAGAACTAAGATGGGGATGGAAGGGAAGTCTGAAATAACAAAGCATTACAGTTGATGTTTAGGTTATGCTTAATCACTCACACCCACCTATTTCCTACTTTCAGCAGAAGTCTGACAGTGAAATACCAGTGCAAAAGTTCACTTAAAACCAACAAGAACAGCTAAGCTTTCATAATAATACAGAGAATGCAAAACACAGACTTAAGCAGTGACTTTTCAATATAAAAAGAACCCAAACATAAGTTGTTATGAAAGCAAATACCTATCATGACACATGGTTTATAGTGTCCTGTACAGTCACCATTTCAGACCTCCAAAATGCCTTTGAGTAAAGTAGACTCAAAAATAGAATACAGCAGGAGAGCTGTCTAAGACCAATATTCACTTGAACACGCACACACAGAAAGCCTGATCAAAATGGCCAATGCTAAAGAATAAGCACAAGATCTATTCTACAAAACATTCCAAAATTGTTTTAAGTAATCTGGAGTTGGGGGAGGGAGGCAGAAAAAATACTTGTGCTGTAGCTTAAGCATATTATCAGTCAATTTTGCACTACTAGAAAAAGACATATTTATAAACGAAAATGTTGCATGCATGTAGCAACCATTTTGCATGGGGGTTCCCATCCAGGTCCCCACATGCATTTAGCCCACCCTGTTCTGCCCTCTTTCGGGTCCAAATGGACCTGCGCGTTGGCAGTCACATGTTAACTGGACACACGCACTGCTTGTACTTTAATGTATCCACTAGTGCTATTAGCATTTTCTTTGTTGTTTAGTCGTTTAGTCGTGTCCGACTCTTCGTGACCCGATGGACCAGAGCACGCCAGGCATTCCTGTCTTCCACTGCCTCCCGCAGTTTGGTCAAACTCATGTTGGTAGCTTCGAGAACACTGTCCAACCATCTCGTCCTCTGTCTTCCCCTTCTCCTTGTGCCCTCAATCTTTCCCAGCATCGGGGTCTTTTCCAAGGAGTCTTCTCTTCTCATGAGGTGGCCAAAGTACTGGAGCCTCAGCTTCAGGATTTGTCCTTCCAGTGAGCACTCAGGGCTGATTTCCTTAAGAATGGATAGTGTCGCGGTCACCCTGACCTGCACAGCACCCCCGGACGTTTTATGGTCTATTGATGACTGCGCCAACGACAAAATAAATATCTGCTGTCACTTAATAAGCACTTCAGACCAGGATAGTGTGAAAGTAAAAATATGTTGCTTTATTGTTCATACATAAGCGTAATGGTTTCAGTATTAGTCTTAGAATGTTCCAAATTACAGATGTTTCCTATACCGGCCTATTACCTCTAATTTATAACTATTACCGGCCTATTACTGCTAAAGACAACTAACTGTATTCGTAAATGAGCACACAAACTCTCTATCCTGTCTGATTAATAACCCACACCATCTATGCTTCACCTCAATATTTAAAATCAGCTCTCTCGCTACTAATAACCAACCGACTAACTCCAACCAACTACCTCAACTAACTGACCACCAACTGACTCTCTGACTCCAGGGGTGGGGTTTTTATACTCTGCCAGAGCCCACCCCCTTGGGTTCTAACAGTTCTGTTTTATTTAACCCTTAGTAACCTGGCTTAACGTTTAGGCCAGGGGTTCCCAACAAAATTTTCTTGAGGACCCCTCATCGAGCCGCTATTGTGACAAGGACCCCCATTAATTCCTAATCCTAAAATTAAAAAGTGAGAGCCAAATTAAGAGTCTTTTTATATTTTATATTTATACGTTTTTTACAGTTGCTTGAACATCAAACGCATTTTCTTCCTCTTCATCTGTAGGCCTTTGTCCTTTTAACGAACCACTTTTTAACCAACGGTCCATTTTTAACTACGCGAACTGTAGCTTCCGCGAAAAACAACACTTTGTTTACAAACACTACTGATTTGCAAAGAGGCAGCGTGCGCCAGGGAGGAGGGAGGGGAATGGAGAAGACAGGGTACCTGCGCAGTAGCGCACAAATGAAGCAGACGTGCGCAAAGCATCTTGGGGAGGTGAGCGTTAGTAGAATGCGCGCGCTGCCTCTTTGCAAAACAGTAGTGTTTGTAAACGGCATACAGCAGAACTACTGCCTCTATCTAATTCTAGTTTTGCTCTAGACTCTGCTCATGCAGGAAGTGGCCAAAACAAAAAATCTGTTATCATACAAAATATATTTAATATATTTTTTATTCTAATAGCATCCTGCGGACCCCTCTGGCATAGCTTGCGGACCCCTGGGGGTCCCCGGACCACCTGTTGGGAACCACTGGTTTAGGCTGATCGCCACAGATAGGTATTAGCATTTTCTACTAATGTCTATTTGATTATCTGGATTCAGATACAATGATTTTACAGTGACCAAAACTTCGTTGGGGGAAAGTTTACTAAACTGTCAATCTTATTTTATAGATGGGCAATTTGTTTGTTTATTTTGTCAGCTTGCTGTTATGTGATTCTCTATTTAAATGTTAATTGGTTTGTTACCTAGCAGAGGTGTGATTATTTAGTTCTGCTGCATGCTGTCATTCATGACTCTGCCAGCCCTAATAGGCCCATGAAGCGCCTTCCAACTCTATGAGATTCTATGAAAATGTATTATAAGTGCAGCTTATAGCTACCTTAAAATTAAAGCAAGTGACCTGTAACATCAAAAGATCGACGACTAATTAAACTAACCAAGACCGCAATCTTCCAGGAACATCCTCTCTTCAAG
Organism: Zootoca vivipara; assembly: GCF_965207765.1. Classification (NCBI taxonomy): domain Eukaryota; kingdom Metazoa; phylum Chordata; class Lepidosauria; order Squamata; family Lacertidae; genus Zootoca; species Zootoca vivipara. The sequence goes on from NC_142587.1 coordinate 91,096,935, forward strand.
CCCTAATGAAGAAAGATTGATCATTATGTGCTGCTATAACATTTGACTCATATGCATTTCTCAAGGCGGCATTTCAAACAGTGGCATGGGTGCCTATCCATCTTTCTTTGCTAATATGCAAAGGGGCAAGGCTATGCACCACAAGATTAAAGGAACTATATATGGCACAAAATCCTAATGAATACACTGACTCGCTCTTATGCAAAAAAAAGAAAATGCTAGTGAATAGTGCCATGTCTTAAGGATGCATGTTAATTCACGAGAAAAGGTGGTCACAAAGCTTAATTTGAAATTTAAAACACTTTATGAATGCAGATCTGGAATGGAGATGAACTCCAGCCAAAAACATTAATTGAAGTAATGTGTGAAATAACAATCTCATACATTTTTCAAAATAAAACTTGGATGCCTTCTAACTGGAAAGTAGTTGATACTGTGCCTATGTTTATAAAAAAGGAAAAAACAGAAGAACTAAGCCCTCTGTTGATTTGACCTCAAGAAAAACTGCAGAACAAATATTTATGGAGGCAAGAATTCAAAAATATGGAAGGAAATAACAAGTAGGTGGTTCGTGTTCACCAAAAGCTGATTGTGTCAAACTAATTTAAAAAGATAACTAGTTTACTGGCGTAGAGCATGACAATTGACAAAGTTAGCTCACCTGCTTGAGAGTTTACTACTATTTACCAGACTACGTAGCACCATTCATGGGGCACACTTCACTTGCTCCCATGCACGCCTAAGGATATGTGACATGGGACAAACAAAAGGAGACCCAATGTACAATGCAGCTTGCCATAGGGAAGACAACTCTTGACATGCCTCCCAATAGCCTGTAGAAGCCTTTTCCACATTGACATGGGTTTCTTTTCCTCCAAAATCTCTCAAGATACAGTGGTACCTCGATTTACAAACACAATTGGTTCCGGAAGTCTGTACTTAACCTGAAGCGTACTTAACCTGAAGCGAACTTTCCCATTGAAAGCAATGGAAAGTGGATTAATCCGTTCCAGACAGGTCCGCGGAGTACTTAAACTGAAAATACTCAAACCGAGGCGTACTTAAACCGAGGTATGACTGTAGACAGATGCCAAGAGAACCCATAGGATGGAAAGAAACCCATAACAGCAATTAGAAAAGCCATGTAATTTTTTGAACTCTGGAAGTTTGACACTTAAACGTTGGGTAGATGTGTATCCTAACCAGGGGTTGGAAACTTTCATGGAGAATAAGGCTATTAATGGCTACCAGCCATGATGGCTGGGTACTACTTCCACTTTGGACCTTGTTTTCAAAACTGAGCAGAAAGAGGGTGATCTGAAGGTGTGGATATTGGCAGCAGTCCCTTGTCATGGCCAGATCACTTCCTGTTGAGATTTAGTCTTTCGGCACCTTTTCCCCTCTGCAGAGGCCGGGGTACTATTATGGTCTGCCCTCAGAGGCTGATGGATCCAATGGGTTTTCCGATGGCTCTGGGATGCTTTCCCGCTAATATGACTGGCACGCCTGTCAAAGCCCTGGCTGACCTCTAGAACATCCGAATGGCTTGGGTCAATGGCATGATGGCCCCTGAGTGCATTCTCCTGCTTTGTGGAGCCTGTTTGGCTCCCTGCTATACTCTAGAGCAGAACTTTCCAGACTTTTTATGTTGGTGAGACACTTTTTAAACATACATCATTTTGTGACACAGTAATTCAGTTTTACTAGCAAACCAGAGGTTAAACTAACCCCTTTCCAGTCCCGGGAGGAGCATGGGGAGCGTCTGCATCACACACCTACACAATGCAGCCAACACACTTGAGGATAAAATTGCTTGCATCCACCAGGACATGGGTAGGCAAACTACGGCCCGCGGGCTGGATCAGGCCCAACTGCCTTCTGGATCCGGCCCGCGGACGGTCCGGGAATTGCCACATGGATCGCACACATGTTCTTTCCCTCTCCCTCACACGGCAACAGTGGCAGCGCCTCCTCCCTCCCTCCTCCTGGCTTCTCCCACTCTGCCTAGAGAAGGAAGAGGGCTTGGCTTTGTTGGTGCCAGCAGTGGCAGTGCTCAAGCGGCCACCATTTTAAGCAGCCCCTCTCTGGAGCCCTGCCGCTCGCAAGACACAGGTAAGCAGCCACCGGGGCTCGTGGTGCTCTTGCATCATTTTTTCCCTTCAAAATATAGTCCGGCCCCCCACAAGGTCTGAGGGACAGTGGACCGGCCCCCTGCTGAAAATGTTTGCTGACCCCTGCACCAGGACCTTCACTGTTACAGCAGATGACTCTCAAGAGGTGTCCAGAGCACTAGTCCTGTTATGCTGGATGAGTTTTAGCTAGTAAGGCTCAAGGATGTGGACAAGGTTCTTGGATCGGTCAGGGCAACCTGACCCTTGCCCCTCTTGGCTGATAAAAACTAGCAGGATTGGGATAGCTGGCTGGGCCAGGGGGGTGATAAATTCCTCCTTGCGAGAGGGAGTGTTCTCTGCCTGTTTGAAGGTGGCAGTGCTGAAACCACTCCTCAAAAACCTTTCCTGGGCTGTTCTTATGTTCTTACTACATCAGTAACAAATATTTCCAGGGTAGCTAACAATAACAAAAAATCAAAATACTTGCTAATGCTGCACTCTGGTGATGTTCACAGTTGTTTTTTAAGCAAGGAATTTAACTGGATTTTAATTTGATCATAAACTATGCAACACTGAAATATCATTCAAAACAAATTTAAAATTGACATGGTTTTTACAGAGCACTCTGGACCTTGAGCGGAAGAGATCCCTTCCAACGGATGCATTTATATTTGAACAAATGAGTATAAGAATCTAACAAAGGAGATAAAAGGTTATTTGAGGAAGGTCAGAAACCAAATAGGCATGAACCAACCTAATAAATATGAGGAAACAACTAATCTTCCCCCTCCACTTTTACAACAACACCGAAGAGTTCAAATACTTGGAAGATGAGACAATAAAACTCCTACATATCTAGTACAGGAGCATTCATCTAAAAATTCCCAGGACATTTTTGGAAACTGCTTCGGTGGTCAAAGCCTTTCTGCACTTTTGTGCAAACTGAGTGGGAGAGTTTCAAAGGCAAGCAAAATTCATGGTAAGCTCCCAAAGCTTAATTTTCACTGAAGTGCAGGCATCCATCATTTTTGCCCCTAGAAAGAAAAAGGAGGGGAAGCAAGCACAATTTCAAAGACTTAGCATTGGCTCTGCAGCCCATTCAAAGGAAGAGCTTTTGACTCTACTGTACTTTTCCAGTTTGGTATTTGGTTCACTTTTTGCCAGGATCACAATGTCATTTTCCCACCTCCACAGCTATATGACAGCATAACTTCAATGACAGCTACAATCCCCAAGACACTGAAGACTAACTACTCAGGATATTCCCTAAGGCTAAGCCATTAAAAGCTTGGCTATTTTCCCCCTAAAAGAAGCCTATAATTTTCCACTGCGAAATGAGTTGTGTATCTGAATAGCTCATCCAGATTTACATATTATGGGACATATCTTCTGCCGCTAGTATTTATGAAGAAGGATAAATATCTGACACAAAATACCTATTCTGTGACCATAATTCCTTCATGTTTTTGAAATTTCACACATTGGCCAAGATTTCTCTTTTATTATTAAATACGATATTCTTACAGATTTCTCCTATTTTCATCTGTTTTGAGAATACTGTTTCACTAGTTTTAATGATTTATTCTTTTTACACCGCTAAATATTTTAAATATTACATGATTCAGACATGTTTTAAAATAAGTACTTTGCAAAAAAAATTCTATACAGCCAACATTAAGGAAAAAAACATGGCAATGATCTGCATCAAAACAAAAAAAAATACATTAGCAAAATAAAAAGAAAATAAATCACTAATCATAAGATCATATTTTATTTTTATTGTTGCGAAACAAATTAAGTTATTTGATCGTACAAAATATAATGGCAAACTGAAGAATGTTTGCCTATGAATTGTTCCCTCTCCCCTAAAGATATAACACATGATATAATTTGAAGCATTTCTCCAGTGTTCAGGGTTTGAAATTAGCAGAGTGCCAGGCGCATTTTGCACCTAAAGATTCTCCATTTGCGAGCACCTCAAAAAGCCTGGGTGCAATTTTTTACACCTGGCTGACACTCAAGGTTTACTGAAATGTATGTGCTTTGAAGCCCCGAAATATATGTTAAGGATAGACAATATGTTAAGGAGTTTAACAATAAAGAATAGTGTTTCAAAAACTGAAGTACGGTACCAATAACAATTTCCGCTAAAAATGTGATATTAACAATGTGTCACTTACGTGACATGCTTATCAAAATAATAGAAAAAAAGTGTTGCCAATCCACACAGTGGCGACTAGACAGTCTGTTTTGGCACCCACAACCCAGGTCCCCGAAGCCATTCGGCTCCTAGCTTTTCTATCCCAGTTTCTAACACTGCTGTTGTGCCAAATTTTTAACTATCTTGAGATCAGAACTGTATTTCCTTGTATTACCCCATACATAGGCGTACCCACCACGGGGCAGGGGGGCAGCTGCCCCCCAAGCTGGCCCAGACCTCTCCGCTGCGCACGGGAGAGCCCAGTGAGTGACGACGAGCGGCTTTCTCTCTGAGGCGGAGCAGTAGCGCAACTTGCAGCCAGCCACCCAGTACACCAAGAAGCAGCAGCAGCAGGAGGAGGATCTCATCTTTAATGTTCTAAATATATTAATTTTACCTAAGTCTACTTTACAAACTTAATCTATAAATGTTCTCCTTAGAACATGTTCTCCTTAGAACAGTGTTTACTCATGTATTGTTCAAAACATTGCCATTCTAGCCTTAGTTTCTGATTTGTCTGGCATCTTATGGCTGCTGTTAATTTTGCCATTTTGAGTCCTACCTCTGTCTTCAAAACCCCTGCCCTTCTATTAAAGTTATGCTTGGGGGAGATGGCAAAACACACACACACACACACACACACACACACACACACGGTATTATGCTTCAGTCGGAGAAAGGAGGGGAAATAACCTGTCTTCTATCAAAACAAGACAGGAGGACATATTGGCCTTTCAGAAATCATATTCTCAGAAGCCCTGGTGGTTTATTGGTTTCAGACTTACATTTCTATTAAAATGAAGAGGTTTGACTGATTTGTACACCTTGCTTAATGCCCACCACAGTTGCTGCTTGCCAAAGAATTTCAAGACTGGTTGCAAAACTCATTTCGTACACAAAAAAGCTCATATCAAGCAGGCAGAAAGCTTGAAAGGCTGCTCTTGCATCTTTTTAGGAAAGTGTAAGTCACAATACACAGCAGAGAGTTAACTTATTTTATCCAAAACCATATTTTGGGGGGCTGCCAAAAAATCAGCCCCAAAAATCCACTGCCTTACCATCAGCCAGGTTTTTTCCCTTCCCAACTCCTTGCTTTGTTTACTGTCAGACGAAGAGGTCCAAAAAACTCAAAAACCTTGCACACTATTCTGTGAGCTTTTTTCCCCAGGGCAATACCTTTATTATGCCAAATATGAATTTCAAAATGTATTTTAACCAGACTGCTGCCTTGTGAAGTTAAAATAAGGCCATTCTGAAGCAGGGGAAAGCTCCAGGGAACAGAAAGTATTTTATGGAATTAGCTGGTAAAGTTTAACCATTCCAAGCTGCCACAAACATTAAATTGCAATAACATTCAGCCCATGTACAATTTGTGTTCTAAGTTGTCAAATCCACAAAAGCCACAGCAATTTTCTCATGTTTAGCTTATAGCACATATACTGTGGCATATTTAATAGGCAACATACTATAATCAGTAATAACAGTATGCCAAACAATCAATCTCTGTTAAGAAAGTGTTTATTCATGCACCTGGAGAGCCAACTTTAAAAAAAAATTAAAAATGACAAAAAGATCCATACATATGCCTGCCAATTTTGCACAGGCAATTAGTAACATTCCAGAGTAACCATGTTTAATATATTTATGCTTGTGATCAATACAGACTTAACCAGAACTCTGCACAGTTTAGATTCTAAACAGAAAAGGGCAAACTCATTATAAGCATAATGCCAGTCTAGTATTAAAATGAACACATTTAAATTTCTTTACTGCGAGGGTCCCACCTCAAACTCTGGAACGATCTTTCTAAATATCCAGCAAATGTTAAGGGCATTATCCTCCCTTCCCACCCATCCCCCATTCCCAAAAGGAAGTTAAAAGGTGTTAGAAGTAGCCTATGGTACATTTTTATTGCCAAATTACAGAACCTCAACTCAGGGCTTTATAATGGCACCAATGACAGAGCCTGCTCTACAGCAAGGAGACAGGCGCCACTATAATGTTAACAGCAACTAAGTAAACACTAATTCTGCCTAGAGGACAGGGCACTTGAAGAAGGGAAAAGGAAAACACACACAGAGGTCCCTTCAAAACCACTCTAGATCTTTATTTTGATTAGTTATAATTAGGTTTCTTTTCTCCAGTTCACAGTGGTGTAATTAACCAAGGTAAAGAGTAAAGGGCTAGGCTCATTAGGCAAAAGAATGCACAATTAACTTCTGGAGAGATCTAATTGCCTTTTCTCAAACTGTGTGAAAATTAGCACTTTACTGTTATTCAACATGCAACTCCATTTCCATTGCTAGGCTAAAAATGACAGGGTCTAGGTAGCAGAGTTAAAATGAACACATACATTTAGCTGCCCTATCTTGTATCTAGGTGCTGCTTGACTTGTTGTTGTTGTTGTTTAGTCGTTTAGTCGTGTCCGACTCTTCGTGACCCCATGGACCATAGCACGCCAGGCACTCCTGTCTTGCACTGCCTCCCGCAGTTTGGTCAAACTCATGTTCGTAGCTTCGAGAACACTGTCCAACCATCTTGTCCTCTGTCGTCCCCTTCTCCTAGTGCCCTCAATCTTTCCCAACATCAGGGTCTTTTCCAAGGATTCTTCTCTTCTCATGAGGTGGCCAAAGTATTGGAGCCTCAGCTTCACGATCTGTCCTTCCAGGGAGCACTCAGGGCTGATTTCCTTAAGAATAGATAGGTTTGATCTTCTAGCAGTCCATGGGACTCTCAAGAGTCTCCTCCAGCACCATAATTGTTAATATGATTAACAATATGATTAACAATTGTTAATATGACACCACTTGTTAATATGATTCAAATGCAGCTTTTTATCAAATGAGGGGGGGGGGGACACACAGAGAAGCACCAAACATTTTTCCAAACTTTTAATTGCGCTAGAACGTAATGCTAGAATGCCAAGACAGAGAGAAGATGTGCCTTTACCCTTCTTCTCAGAAAGAAAAAGGAAGAGAAAAGCACTCCCTCCTTTGTGGCCCAACTCAGTCATCTCCAAAGCAGGCTCTCTGGGAAATGGAGAGGTGAAATTGGCAAACAGGAATTTCACCACTTCCTCTTAATCTACCATATATAGAACAAACACATATGGAGAGAAAATTAAGTACAGTGGCACCTCGGTTCTCGAACTTAATCCATTCTGGAAGCCCATTTGGCTTCCAAAACATTTGAAAACCGAGACATGGCTTCCCATTGGTGAGCAAACATGCTTAGAAGAAGAAGAGTTTGGATCTGATATCCCGCTTTATCACTACCCGAAGGAGTCTCAAAGCGGCTAACAATCTCCTTTCCCTTCCTCCCCCACAACAAACACTCTGTGAGGTGAGTGGGGCTGAGAGACTTCAGAGAAGTGTGACTAGCCAAGGTCACCCAGCAGCTGCATGTGGAGGAGCGGAGACGCGAACCCGGTTCCCCAGATTACAAGTACCACTCTTAACCACTACACCACACTGGCTCTCAGTGTGATTACACTGCAGGTTGCATATGAAGAGACAGGCAACAGCTTTCTTTTTTCTTAACAGAAAAGAATAAAACATTTTGCCTGATTTCAAGGTAATCAATTTGATAGCACAAACCCACTGCCAGATTACTGTGCTTTATGCACAGCTTTGATTATGTTGACAATCATTCAGTGTCAACTAACTGAAGGGAAAATAGAAGGCTTTTAGCCATTTGCTAGCTTGCCTTCATGTTCCCTACATTTTCCTAAAGATACAATTGAATATTGCATACAATAGTCTGGCCCAGAACCTGAACACATCAACACTTACAATGGAGGTCTAATTTATAAGCATTTCATTCCTGAACTCAGTCTGATATGGATGCTCTGTAAGCAAATGCCTGCAGGGAACTTAAAATAGAGTGCCCACTGGGAAGAGATTAAGTGATTATTTGTTACCAGCTGCTAGATATGTTTAAAAGGCCAGAAACGTATTTAAGAATTTTAAAGTAAAACAATTACTGTCCTGCACAAATTAGACCCACTGAAACGGGTTACTAACATAAATCCATTCATTCCAACGGATCTGCTTTAATTTAGCTGGATACAACCTATAGCTTCTGGAAAGCCACCATTCCTCAAAAGTACAGAAATTGCACCAAATTTGAAATGAGCAGAGAATATCCATTCCTAACAAAATTGGGGGGGGGGGTTGAAGGTTGTTTGTTTTATCTCAGTAGCCAGAAGAGTGGTTGTATAAAATATTCAGTGAGTGGGGAGCAGCGAAAATCTTCAGTGCTCTGCATAATTCATTGCTCCTCCCATAATTTGCATAGCTATTTATTTGCCAAATAAATCTGCGTAATTTATACAGGCCTCTAAAGACACTGGAGGAAAAGTATTGTGCAATTAGAAAGCAACTATCCCACAGTCATGAAGATATATGATCGGGTATTCCGAAGTTTACTTCTGGGTTCAAGGGCATATACATTTCAGTTCTTTTTTCAACATTCCCAAGTGAGCTGCCTTTCAAATTTCAGCAAATAACTAATTGGGAACTAGCAATCAACTTCAGCATCACCTTGTCTTCCCCTCTTCTATCCACCCTCACTTCTTCACTCATTCTGATCAGTTTTTTTTTCTAATAGCAGCCCCTACTCTGACTAGTTGACAGCTGTAAAGGTCTCTGTGTTAATGAATAACAGCAAGTTAGCTCACCCAAGTACAAGCCTGAATGTTCCCCTGCTAGACAACCAGACTTCTGTGCCTGAGCAGGAGAGATAAGAACTTGCACTGCACAAGAGCTCAAAACTCCATACTGAAAAGCTGTAAGGGTGGGAGCTTTATTGAGCCTTTTTTAGAAAAAAAGAAAATCCACAGATTTGGTTAAAGAAGACCAAAAGTGGGGGGATTCTATGCTATAGGAGTGATGGAATCACCTTGAACCTAATCTGCTTCTGAACCAGATGTCTGGAAATGGACTTCAACACAATTCTGGATTAATTAACAAGCACCTTATTTCCTTGCAAGCAAAAGTGAGAAAAATATTTCAATGCCCTAAAATCATGGTTAAACAGAGACCAGTGCCCTGGAGTTTAGTAATATGAAACTCTGAAAATATCTTAACACCACACAAAAGCAGCAGTAAAGTGAACATTTGCATCAAACTCCACAAGTTGCTTGCCCAGAAATTATCCACTACTGTATTTCCGTATTACCCTGACCACCGTTCGCGGTGGGGGAAATACTACATTTCTTCGCAAGTAACAAACACTGACCCAAACACAAGAAGGGTACCAGGGCAAACAAAGCAGGGAGGTTACCCCATAAGACCTAATAAGAGACAAAATGGGTTATGGAGTTGCCACCCTGTAAGAAATTTCTTGCAGTCTCCCAAGTGGCTATCATGTTACATTAAGTTCTAGTTACAGGTAGGTAGCTGTGTTGGTCTGCCATAGTCGAAACAAAATAAAAAAGTTCCTTCCAGTAGCACCTTACATGCACACAAAAGCTCATACCAATGACAAACTTAGTTGGTCTCTAAGGTGCTACTGGAAGGAATGTTACATTAAGCCACCTTAAGGAGGGATCATTTGGAGGGGTAGGGAAAGGGTGTTAACAGGTACAGTTCTTTTAATGCTTCTTGGGAGACAGTATGAAAATCTACTGCCAAGCTCTGGCTTATTCTTAACAATGTGTGTATTTTTCCAAGCAACATTTCTTTTTCCTTAGTTTTAGACGTGCAATAAAAAGAAGTTCAAATTGTCCTTGGCAGAGATGCAGAAAGCTGTCCTGATTTTCCTTGAGGAATGAAACAGTAAAGCCAATTGGAGTGATAGCGTCAAAGAAGCTAACTTTCAGGAACCCTATCAAGCCCACTATCTGAAAAGCGGTTAACGAAAAAAGGAAAGTTTAATTGCTTTCAACCATTAGAAACAGGAGCAAGCAGAAGCAGTATTCTCTTCAAAAATTGGCTTTAACAGTCCGTGTCATTTTCCCTTCAGCAACACTGAACAGCAGGAATGGGTAGTCACCTTCCAAAGACTTTTAGGTTCCAGGAGGAGGAGTTTGGCGAAATACATTGCCCTAAGATGCAAAAACAACAAGAGCGTAAGCCTGCAGCCAATTACGCCATATGCCTGAAGATTGTTTCTGAGACCATCTCTTTGGGCAGGCAGCTGCCATTCTGCCGCAGAGAGGAGAGGAGGGGCATTCATGTGGCTCTTGCACCATTCTTGACTCCCAGGTGGGGTGAGGGAAAAGAACACAACATCCTTCCCCAAGCAACTGCAACTTAAGTGACAAGACTTGTGTGCTCTCTCACCTGTTCCTTATTCCCAGCTACCAGTGTGAGAGAGAAGCTCCATGATTATCTACTCAAGGCAGATGCTAGCACATCAGCCATGGCACTGTAAAAATGGCATTGAGCTCCAGTACTCCCTACCCCCTACATGCACAGTTTTGCACAGTTCTGGTTAATGTTATCTTCCATATCTATAGTATGGCTCAGGCTTGGTTTCTAACTGCCTCAACCATTCCTCATAAGGCTTGGTTTCCAGACCCTTCATCCTGGTCACCCTCCTCTGCTCAATTTCCAGCTGCTCAATATCTTTCATCAACTAGCCTGCACTGACCGGCAGCAGCTCTCCAGGGTTTCGGAAGCCTACGCTATGGAGACCCCTAGCCTGCCTAGAAGGATGTGGGGATGGTCTCCATTTAGAAATGGGGCTACAGGAAGAAGGATGTGAAATGAAGATGCAGCCCAGCTGCAGGCGGAACAGCAGGTGCCTCTGAGTTCTGATAAAGGAGCATCACCTCTCAGGAGGGGCCAGGTCCAGGTGGGGGGGGGGTTGCCACGGTGACAAGGACCCGCCCTCCTTTGTGACATCTCTTGCTTCTCCTTGAAAAGCCACTGACTTGGAGCAGGCCATTGTGGGTTAGTAGTGAGGAGAGTGGAGAGGAGTTAGTGGCGGTTGGTGGAGATTAGGCGGAGGATTAGTGAATTGTTATTTTTTCATTTTCTGATTTTGATTTCATTTATTACTTTTATTTGATTTATTTTGATTTTCTTTTATTCTTTTAATTTTTTAACTTTTATTTTATTTTGTTCTTTATTGTAATATTTTTGTTCTTTGTTTTTTGTGCACATCTGTGCATATTTTGTATATATTTTTATTTTGTACATAGAATAGTAGTTAGGGTTAAGTGTAGGCTTAGGGTGGGGGTTAGGTGTAGCTGCTGGAGGATGAACAACTATACCTCCTGGGGGTCATCCAGAGGTGCCAGGCAGCTGAGCTCAGGGGGGCTCCAAACCCTGAAGTGCTCCAAGCAGGCTATGGCCCAAGCCATTCTGGTGAGTGATAAGAGGTGTGAGGGACCCCCACAGGGAGGTGGGGGGAAGGAGGGGCTTTGGGGAAGTGATTGTTCATCTGCCGGAGAGGAGGACCCTGCCAGCTTAGGGCATGGGGTTGCCATTCCCCAGGAAAGCCAAGCCTGGTGTTTGGGGTCAGAGCTGTCCTCCGGAGGCCCTGGAAAGAGCTGGTTTTATTCCTCTGTTCTCTTCCAGGACATCTTGGGGCCCTTGGAGCACTTCAGGGATCGCCCCCTGGCCCTGACCCTTTCCTTGGAGGTGTCTTTGGCATGGACGGGGTTGTGGGGGGTGGGCTGGGGGGGGCAGAACTCCAGGGGGAGTTCCAGGTGGGAAAGAGCAGGCAGGAGGGAGAAGGGGGCAAGGGAGACTCGGAGGAGGTAACGTCTAACCCTCTCCCTTTCATCTCTGCAGCACCAAATTTCAGGTCAGATATCATCAATGCGATCCTGCACTGGACCTTTGAGGCCGTGCTGAAAGGGGCCAAGCTCTCCAGGGTTGAGAGCTTGACTTCCCTTCACAGGCTCTTTCTTCTTCACATACTTACAAGATTTAACCCAGCACTCAACTTCTCTTCTCTCTTTTCCCGCAGAAACTGAAGCGGCACTTCCGGCTCCTGCTGGGGAGTCTCCTTATGGAATTCCCCCAATCCCAGCACCCTCCTCCAGTAAGCATCCTGGTGGCATCAGGAGAGGTTTTAGGGTTGCCCCCTATCCCTTACTCAACGGACTGCCCCATTTCTGGGGCACAGAGCCTGTTTGGCCCCCAATTTGGTCCAAGACCAAACTGTTAACCCTCATTGTTCAGGAGTGCCAGGGACTCTGTGGTGGGGGCAGTGGGGGACGCTTTGGCCCAGACTGGCCCCTGACTCAGAGACGCTCTTTCCTCCCGCAGGACCTCCAAGGATACACCCTTGGGGAAAGTGGGGAGGCTCAAAAACCAGCAGCCAGCAGCATTTCTTTGCTGCTGGCCATTGCCTGGAAATTCACCCACCTCAGAGTAAGTACCTCACCTTCTTCCATTTATTTCTCTGGTTGCTTCCATCCCAAGAGCACATCCCCAAATGACTTTCAAGCAGATGATGCGGTGTGTGTCCCTGGGGGCCAGGATGAGGCCAGAGGCTTTGCAGAAATGTTATCAGTATACCCTTGCAGAAATGTTATCAGCAAAAGAGGGCAGTAAGCAGGCACTAGGTCTGAGCAGGGACAAGGGCTTAACAGTGCTGGATGAAGGAAGAAAGCACAGCTCATTTCCCCAAGCCAACACAAGGAGCTGCTCCCGGCCCCCTGCAATGGTCACTTTGGGACAGAATCTGACCTTGTGTTCTCCTCCAAAATGGTCTAGGTGAAAAGAGAGGGGAAATGACACAGACGTTGCTCTCTGCAGTTGCTTTGGAGGAGAAGGGAGGACTCTGATTCCCTTTGCACAGAGAGGACCATCTGGGGAGAGAGAGGGCTGGTTTCCTGCAATTAACTCTCCCTGCAAATTTTGCAGGGTTCCCATACTTGCATGCTCATATTTTAAGAGATAAATGGTACAGACCAACAGAGCGAAAACAAACTCTGTGGGGAGGGGAAAGTAGACAGTCTGCCCATTTTCCTTCTCCAGTTCTTGGCAATCTCTTTATGCCAGCTTCTTGCCAGGCCTATTTCCTTTCAAGGACCTTAGCGGCAGTTCATGAATACTGCACCTGTTCCCAATAATCCTTTTCGCCCTCTCTAGTGACTCCTTCAGTTGTAAAGAGCAGCTATGGATGAGAACAGCATGAGCACAGCAGGAGGGGAAAAGGAGGACTTCATTCCTAAGGACATCTTTAGGAGTCTCAGGAGAAGCAGGAGACTGGAGAAGGGCAGGCAGGCGTCTGAGATATGTGTAGAGGTCAAATGGAGTAATATGAATGGTACTTTCATGATATCTGGACCAGTGCAATGTATGGGAAAGCTGCAGGGTGTGTCAAATCATGGAGCAAGAAAGTCAGATTGTATGTTCTGCAGATTTTTACAAAGCCAGGGTTTTTGAAGAAGGTCCTCTGTGAAACCCGCCACTCCAGAGAAGTAAAGAACAGTGGTACCTCAGGTTACAAACATTTCGGGTTACAAACTCTGCTAACCCGGAAGTAATACCTCGGGTTGAGAACTTTGCCCCAGGATGAGAATGGAAATTGCGTGGCAGCGGCAGTGGGAGGCCCCATGAGCGAAAGCGCACCTCAGGTTAAGAACGGTTTCAGGTCAAGAACGGTTTCAGGTTAAGAACGGACCTCCGGAACAAATTAAGTTTGTAACTACCGTGTTTCTCATATTATAAGACACGTCTTATATTTATTTTTTCCTCAAAAAAACACACTATGGCTTATTTTCAAGGGATGTCTTATTTTTTTCCTCCTCCTCCTGCCGCGGCCGGCATTGCTGCTGCTCCTATCACTATGGCTTATTTACGGGGTATGGCTTATATTCCTTGAATGCTTAAAAATCCTGCTATGGCTTATTTTATGGGGATGCCTTAAAATATGAGAAACAGGGTAGAGGTACCACTATAAAGAGTAACACTGCTCATTCAAAGCACACACCCCTCCCTCTACGAATCCTGGGCACTGCAGTTTACTCCTCACAGAGTTGCAATTCCCCCAGAATTCTTTGATTCAGCCATTATACAAACATCTTTTCTAAAAAAAGTGATGAAGTTAAATTAGAGAGTAGGTTAACACATACATATAAGAACATAATTGATTACACCAAAGGTTTAACTAGCCCCACATCCTGTTTCCCAGAATGGAAGCCCACAACCAGGAGATGAGGCCAAGACCCCTCTCAGGCAGCTGTTTCCCCAGCGACCGCAATCCAAAGACATGCTGCCTCTAGTCCTGAAGGTGGCATATAGCTATCATGATGAGTAGCCATGGATAAACCCCTTTTTAAAAAACAAAAAAGCCTTTAAGTCAGTAACCATCGCATCATGAGATAGCAGAGTCCATCATTTAACCACGAAGAAGTCACACAACTCCATACAGATTCTGCACAAGAACAAGCAGAACACGAAAGCACTCATTTATTCCGGTGGGAATTCCTAGCAATTTTATGAAATTGTGGCTATTTGGCAAGGAGGTAAGAAAGCAAGGATTCTATTTGTATGAGGCAGGGTCACAAACCTGAGAAAGACAGGCATGGAGAGATTAAGTAGTGACAGCTTCAAGCGTTGGGAGGAGCAACAGTATAAACACAGCAGAGGGCTGGCAACCATGACGTTTACAGTTATTGCTGAGGATACATTAAGAGCAGAGGGATGAGGACTAGGAGTAATGGGGAATACCTGGACCTATACAACAGAGAATTCTTATCCTCTAGAAAAACTTCCTGAAAACAACAGAACCTTAACAGCAACTAGCTGCGCATTTTTACTCATGTATATATAAACCAGCAACCCTAAACAAAACCACCATGTATTTTTTCAAGTATTCTACCTATCCACACTGCAAGTTCTTAATAATAATGATAATTTTATTATTTGTACACTGCCCATCTGACAGCTGCATACGACACAATATATTCTCAACTTGGCTCCATGCAATTGGCTCCCACCTTCTGTAAAAGAGTGGAAGCAGGTAAAGGATATATGAATACATACCTGCTCTTCCTTTCAATAAGAATAGCCACATAAGAAGCTGGCAAAGCAGCGCCAAAACCAGGAGTCCAAAAATAAAATTTTCCAAGTATCCTCCTGAGGAAAAAAATGTGCAATATTTGTTATTCTGCATCCTAAAGCATAAAGAAACATTATTGGGTTAATACACAGCATCTGGTAAAAGAGTACATCTGTTCATATACAGTGGCTTAGATCCAGAGTAATTCCATTCATAGGAAACCCCCACAGTGGGAGGTAATTTTCACCAATTCCTCTTCCTTCAGCCTTCTGTACCTCCCAGAAGTGTGCTCCACAATGTTGGGGTACTCTCCAGGAGTGTGTGGAAGGGGGCACAGGGGATTTAATGGAGAACCAGCAAAAATTGCTTCCTCCTTCCTCCTTTCAGCAGGAGCTGTTTGCAAAACAAAAACTCTGGATCCAGCCCCGTATGACAGATACAAAGGCTGCATCAGGCAAAAAGCAGCCCATTGCCATCTCATGTTTCTTCTTAACAAGTACATCAAAGAACCTCATAAAATTTCATTCTTGTAACACCCAAGGAAGAACATCAATTTTACATCCACTACATTTCAAAGGATTACTTTGTTACAAGGCACTACATGTATTTCCCCAGTGACAAAATATATTTGTTATCACAGGACAAGCTGTAGACTGGTCCAGCCTATGCCGAAAATGTTGATTAGTGCCCAATAAAAAGGACATAATTAAAATATGCTTGTTTAAACATTAAAAGATTGAAATGCCTAGAGTCCTGTATTTCTTTGAAACTCCTTCCTTGTAATTTCCCAGAAGCATCGATACTACCTTCTGGAATTATTCTGTGTAATCAACAGGGAACCATAGCACAAAAAGAGACACTTTGCTGACTTCCTTATGCCTATGTTTTCCCCTCCTCTAGAGTGAAAAGCATGTCAATTTGGTCAGGCTTCTGGTGACAAGGGTTAAGACTTTAACATATGTTTTGTGTGGTCTGTTTTCCGTTTAGATATTTTGTATGTGCACATTTTATACTGCAATTGCTTTGGGTCCTTGGAATAGGGTTGGTTACAAGTTCAAATCAATAGGTAAATTACATTTCCAATGCTCTCATGGAATTTTATACCACTGACCTGATATTCAATTATTTTTATTTTTGAAAGTGGGAGTGGCTGCCTGGGACAAGAAAGATAGAATCATAGAACTGTAGAGTTGTGGAAGGAACCCTGAGAGTCATGTAGTCTAACCCCTCCAATGCATGAATGTCAACTAAATCATATATGACAGAGGCCATCCAACCTCTGCTTAAAAACCTCCAAGGAAGGAATGTCAACCAGACAACCAACCAAGCTGTGAAACTTCACAAAAGTTGTTTCCCCCCACCTTTAGTTCATAAATGACAAACGTAGGCACATGCAAACAAGAAACCTAATAAAAACATTTGTGGGCTGGGGAATTATTCTGAACTTCATAACAAAATTTCTCTGGGCAAAGCAACTTTCATGCTGTTCTTGGGCAGAACCAAAAGATGAGTTTCTAGTATGATGCCCAGTTTCACTCCTTGAACTATAGAAGTGACAGCTGTCACTCCAAGAAACAAAGATAAATTTGCACTTTGACAGCTTGGAAAATATCAGAAGAAAACCTTTTCCCTGTCTAACACTCTAAAACAGGGGTCAGCAAACTTTTACAGCGTCCAATGTCCCTCAGACCTTGTGTGGGGGCGGAATGAACAAATTCCTATGCCCCACAAATAACCCAGAAATGCATTTTAAATAAAAGCACACATTCTACTTATAAAAACACACTGATTCCCAGACCATCTGCGGGCCGGATTTAGAAGGCAATTCGGACGGATCCAGCCCCCGAGCCTTAGTTTGCCTACCCATGCTCTAAAAGTAACCCTTTCCAGGTTTATGTGTAAGAACAGGCAGCCCATTCTCCATCTTTCATGTGGCACTGCCCTCCTGAATGGAAAGAGGCAATTCTAGAACAGTGACTCATGCCAAGATGGAGCAGGCAGCCTTCTCTGGGGGCATGCTGTTCTCATGCATGGTCAATTAAGTAGCCCAAATGCAACCAGGACAGATACACATCAGAATTACCAACCTATGGTCCCCGTCCCATTCCCCCCCCCCCGTTCCCCCGCCACCACCATGGTTGGAATGAAAGTTATTTGGGCTTACATTTCTTTATTTTATTCTTACAGCACATTAGCAGCTCTCTCACAGCATATTAAAGAATCTGGGATGTCTTTGTTATTAGATAATGTCAGAAAGAGGAAAGAAGCATGATTGCTGTACTTTGCACTGATTACTGCCCTTACCCCTTCCCTCAAATGACAACTTTGTTCCAAATGTTAACAGTTGAAGTGGCAAATAGATTTGTGTGGAAAGGAAGAAATAACACAATAAAAAACTTCTCAAGCTCACATTGCCCTAGAGAACAAAACACGATTGTGTACTTGGTAAATATTTCATTGTAAGCTGCTGATCTGTGCAAATGAAAGAGTTAAGAGACATTTCCTGAACAGAAAAACGGGCTTGTTTTCATAATCCCACAGGATGACCCTTGATGGCAAGTAAGCACTTTTTAGCTAGCAAAGAGGAAACAGTACTTGTCTGCCATCTCCAGAATAGAGAAAAAATGTGAATGTAAGCTCAGCAAATAAGCCCTAGGGATGGGGTGGGATAGCAATCTAAACATAATAATAAATAATGATGGGAGGGTTACATTTTAGCAGATACATTAATCTTGATCCCAAAATAGCTGTAGCCTCTTTAAAAAAACACATAGAGAATTAGGACAGAACATGTCAGCCAGGAGTCTAAGGACCACTGGGATGGTGCACCTCAAGATGAGTATCACAGCAAGGAGGTGACCAACCTAGTCCTATCCATCAGCCACAGAAGGAGCAGTTGCAAGGATTTTGCTTCCTTTCTAGACAAACACAAGAATTTTCTAAACACTATCAGCATGCTTTTTCCTCCTTCCTCCTAATCACTTTTTCTTATGTGTTGTGTGCATTCGATTTTAAGCTTAAAGGCAGGGACAGTCTTATTATTGGCATGTGTATGCCACTCTGCAAATCTTTTTTGCAGCTGAAGAATAAGGTACAAATTCTTCAAATAAATAATTTCATTCCACAAGTCAACATTAATTATAGAAAATGCTATTTTACCACCCGCAAAGATGTAAAATGGAGTTAAACCAACCTTAAAATGCAGAAAAATGCAATATACAAACTTCCATTTGCTGTCAGAAAGGATGTTGATTGCAGGATCTCAGGGAGCAGTTTGTGCAAATAATAATCTAGTTTTCGTTTCCGGAGAATTGCAGCAATCTGAAAGAGATAAGCCAATTCAAGTTTATGTATTACATTTTTTATTTCACTGTTCTGCCAATGAGTTCACATTAGCATACATGGAAATCATACTCTAAGAATGAGATTTGAATTAAACCCCTAACCAATTCATGAACTTTGGCTAACAAAATGAGTATTTTTTGTAGAACTTCATGCAGCTGTTAAACTACTTCTTCCAGACCAGAATGTATCAGGCATTCCAAAACTATGATCATATGGGGAACATTTTAGCCAGACACAAGTATAAAAGTTTAGCTACTGCATAGAACATACTAATTAATTACTGGACAAAGTACTTTGTGCTCCAGTTTGAAGAATCATCTTTAAACTCCCACTGGGAAGTTTATACTAGTTTCAATTGCCTTTGCAAGGCACTTACAATATAATGGGTTAGAGTCATAGAATCATAGAATTGTAAAGGTAAAGGGACCCCTGAACCATTAGGTCCAATCGCGGATGACTCTGGGGCAGGGGTATGCAACCTAAGGCCCGGGGGCCAGATACGGCCCTATCACCTTCTCAATCCGGCCCGCAGACGGTCCAGGAATCAGCATGTTTTTACATGAGTAGAATGTGTGCTTTTATTTAAAATGCATCTCTGGATTATTTGTGGGGCACAGGAATTCGTTCATTTCCCCCCAAAAAATATAGTCCGGCCCACCACATGGTCTGAGCGGCCCATGGCTGAAAAAGGTTGCTGACCCCTGGATTAAAGGGAACAAACTTTCAGTCTTTTGATATTGTAATCCTATGCACACTTACTTGGAAGCAATCCTTAACTATGTCAATAGGACTTACTTCTGAGAAAGAAAGCATGGGTATTTACTGTGAAAGTACTTTCCTTAGTGGGGTAAAGGCGGTATCTATCCACTAATGGGTTAATCCCTCCCTCCAGTTTTTAATGGCTATCCCAGTCCTGCTGTCCCCTTCCGAGTTTTCATCCACTGCCAAGCCACTAGTAGACAGATATCAAGGAGGTGAGACTTCAACAAAAAGCCAGCAATTCAGAGCCTGCCAGAATCACACATACATAACTCAAAAAGGTCCCAAACGAGCCTAGATTCAACATGAATATACGGTACATATTAAAGTATAACACTGGCAAGCAGGGGGAGCTCTGGATGCCTCATTCACTCTATCCCAGAAAGAATACACTTTCACCCAATTTGCCCAAATTATCTTTGACATTCACCCACTAATCGGATGTACCTTAGCTTCGTTCCTATAGAGCAGGAATATACTGTCAGTGCTAAAATCTAAGAAAGGTGAGCGTTTGGTGGAATGCTCTCCTACTGAAGGTCGCCTCTACAGAAGCAAATAATCCCAGTTTGTAGTGTCTAGTGAAAGGAGACAGACTTCCATGTAGAGGCCCTACAGAACTCAGCAGGTGGGGAGTTATTGGAGAGTGCTGCACACACAACTGAAGATCTAATGGGGTATGTTGTGATGTGGGGAGGCTTAGAGAAATAGTGTGTGTTATAGGCTTGATGGATGCATAGTCTGAGTCAGGAAGTGGTAGTGCAAAAGGACTTTGTAACCTAGAGATCTAGGGTGATAGAACACAGAGAGGAAGCATGTCTGACAGAGCTCTTACAGCATAGTCTCCACATATTGAGTCTGTGCCTTCTTGAAAGAATGGGAAGGCTGGGGAAGAAAGGAAGTAGAATCAGATTCTGTGATCCATGGAAGATGGAGACCACCTTCAATCTGAATGTCACGTCAAGGAGCAGGATGACTCTCTCCATATACAGTAATGATATCCACAAATAGGGCACCCAGTTCAGAGATTCATTGAGCAATTGTGATGCCCATTTAGATGGCCATGTGGACATATATTATGCTTCCTTGAAGAGCAGTTATGTAAGGACCTTGAGGACACAGGCTCTAGAAGGGGAATCAGTAGGTGATTGGCAGGCTGAGGCTACTGTCGCAGATTAGGGTCGACCCCAAAGGATTTGTGCCTTCCCCTGGTGAGCATCAACAATGAGGCCAAAGTCTGCCCAGAGAGGCTGCCTACAGAGTGTAACAGCACCATGCTGAGGCCTTGTTGTAGGAAGCCTAGAAATAGTTGCTGAAGGAATCATAGAACCAGAGCTGGAAAGGAGGTTCTATGGGAGGCAAATATGCTAATCACTTAATTTCTTTAATCAGAAACATCATACACTATCATTCAAAATTTGACTAATTGTGCCTGCACTCTTAAATTTCAGAAAAATTAAACACTGGCCAGCTGGAGCTGAAAAGGGGGCTTAAAAAACAAAACCTGAAGCTAGACCTGCTCCTTGATACAATTTTCCTTTTGGAAATTAATTTTGTAAAGAAGGTCTCACATGAAACTGAAATGTTACTCTGGCATATAAGCATGTCTGGGCCACTGAAGGAATCTTTTATACTGCTAGCACATTTTTAGCAGGCACACACACAAATCTCTTTTTAAATACTATTGTTACAAAAAAAAATCTCCATCATCTCACCCATGCATTCTTCAGTGATATCTGAAATTATGGTACCATATGTTTATCAAATGATGGGGGAAAACAGCAGCACTTGGGAAGAAACCCCAATTTTATCAAAGAAACCTAGCTTCAACCTATTAATATACATTATTAATTCTTCTTAATGCATCTTGCTTTTAAGAAAATATCTTGGTTCATTCATGAAAGATGCCACCTACATGCACAGCCACAGAAGACACACTCCTTTGTGGTGTGATCCCTAAATAGCGTACAGCACTACCTTAACAGTGAAGCAGTACAGTACAGTACAGTACAGTCTCTTCCACCCAACCGGCATCCTCCCTCCTGCCTAATAGCTGAGAGAGACTCACAAGCAATCTCACCCCACATTGCTCTGTCTTTCTCCTTCTCCAGCCATCTCATGACAAACCTCTTCTGTCTGATCCTCCTTCTGCTACCCTAACCAAAGGTCCCTATTTCTATTTACTATTTTCAACAAATTCTCCTTTTTCTCCAAATCCCATCTCCACTACTCAACCTCTCTTTTCACACCCACAAATCTCTCCACTCCATGCTACCCCTTCTCCCCACCCCTGCAATGCCCCAGTAATTCACAGAGTGAAAAAGTATCAGAGGCACAGTGAGCTTCCCAATGTGGCTGGATTCAACAGAAAGACCATGTGCCTCCAACTCTAGGAAGATAAGGGATAATGCTCCCATTCTCACTTCCACGTTTATGTACCTGTCAGAAGTTAAAGGTTCCCACCAAAAGTAGAAAAGGAACAGAAACAATAGGTACAGTATTGTGAACTCCTCCAGAAGAACAGTCAGACAAAGGAATCAGTTTGTGGGCCTGGTGTTGAATTGGCTTGCTCTAGCTCATGGACATCCAACTCCCAATAGACTGTGATCTACTCCCAGTATTAAAAAACTGGCAGTGATCTACCTATGTTGTTGGATGAACCAAAGTTGTTGAGCTTTTTATAGGAAGCCACAGTTGTGTGTGTTGTCCCCCCATTTTGGGGGGGGGGAGAGAGATCACTGTGGTGCCAAAGATCTACCAGGAATACCCCACAATCTACTAGTAGATCAATATCTACGGTAGTTCATAATAGTCTTTAAAAAACACACAACTAAGAACACTTTTGAGACATGCTGATTTTCTTCAGATTTCACAATCCAACAGAGTTTAATGTGTTTATGGACACAATTCAATGAATGTTTACTCAGAAGTAAATCCTACCAAGTTCAAAGGGAGTAACTGCTAACTGCACCAAACTCTTTGCTATTTCATAACAGAACAGCCTTTCGCAAACTAATTAAATGTTTACAAGACACTCAAAGTGTTAGCAAATCCAGCTTGCACATACAGAAATCTAAACATGGACTACCGGTAATTACAGCAGCCATATACATTCGGAAATGAATTAATTATTATCCTTCAAAAGCAAAAACAACACAATCTAATCTAATAGCCAGTTTCATCTAGTACTGACCAGCAGTGGCTCAGTCCTCAACAGAAGTCTTTCTCAGCCCTGACACCTTACATCCTTTTACCCAAAGATGTCAAGGACTGAACCTGAGGTCCTCTGTCTGCAAAGCCAGATCCTGTCCCCCCTCATCTTTCAACCTTCATGTGTGCCTACCACTATTGGAGCATCCACCATGACCAAGGGTCAAAAAGCAATGCAGGCAATGACATGCCGAAAAATTTGTTAGAACCAAACTCTGCTTGTATGAGCAAATGCACTGTAGCCACAGCTCAGTGGTACAGCAAAGCATATGATGTTTTGCATGAAAAATATCCAAGATGCAGTCCCTTGCACCTTCAGTTAAAAAGATTAGGTAGCAAGCTGGGGAAGACCTCTGCCTGAGATCCTGAAGAACCACTACCAGTCAGACTAAATATTGGGCTGGGCTGGTAAGTTTGATCTGAAAGAAAGCATTCTTCTACATTCCCCAGCTTCCTAAACTCAAAATCTTAACCAGGATCACACATCAACTCTAGCAGTTTCATCTGCTGAAAAGCTCCCCCCATCTGAACCCCTAGGGAACAGCAGCCAGTCAGCATGGACAATACTGAACTAGATGGACCAATGGTCTGACTTGATATGGGTCAGCTTCCAACACATTTGGGCCACAGCTCAGTAGCCAAACAACTGTACTGCATGCAGAAGATCCCAGGTTCAATTCCCCAGCATTTCCATGTAGACCTGGGAATGTCCCTCCACCAGAACTGTATAGAGTAAGAAAGGATCCTGAGGGTCATCTAGCCCAACAAACTGCAATGCAGGAATCTCAACTAAAGCATCCATGACAGGTGGCCATCCAAACTCTGCTTAGAAACCTCCAAGGAAGGAGAATCCACCACCTCTGGTCCATCCCACTGTCAAACAGCTCTTACAGTCAGAAAGCTGGATGAACTGGTCTGATTCATCAAATATTTGACTCCCAGTGGTATCCTTTTCCCTCCCCCTCTGCCCCTTTCCAGCCTTCAACTGACACCCTACCCAGCAATTGCCACACATCCCTCTTCAATAACCCATTTTATTATTATAACAACAACAACAATAATAATAATAATTTATTATTTATACCCCGCCCATCTAGTTGGGTTTCCCTAGCAACTCTCGGCGGCTTCCAACAGAAAAATAAAATACAATGGTCTGTTAAACATTAAAAGGTTCCCTAAACAGGGCTGCCTTCAGATGTATTCTAAAAGTCTGGCAGATGTTTTTCTCTTTGACATCTGATGGGAGGGTGTTCCACAGGGCGGGTGCCACTACCGAGAAGGCCCTCTGCTTGGTTCCCTGTAACTTGGCTTCTTGTAGAGAGGGAACCGCCAGAAGACCCTCGGCGCTGGACCTCAGTGTCCGGGCAGAATGATGGTGACTTCTTCGCCGTCACTATCGCCACTTGGTAGGCTCGACATTGAGTTCTAACCCATGTCCGGTCAGCTTCAGAATGAGATATCCTTCCCACCCCACAATTGTCACCAGTCTGGCAAGGGATCATTTTAATACCCTCCCTATATATCTTTCCTGCTTCTCACCCCAACATCGCCACCAGTCTTTCATCCCCATCCCTCTCCAAGGGACCATTTGAATACCCTCCCTATAGATCCATACATACCTACAAATCCTTCCTGCCGCTTCTTCCCCCTTCCCACCACTGCCGCCTACCTGTCCTCCATTTCCATTCCTCTCCAAGGGGTCATTTCAACACCCTCTCCCTATATACCTATACTGTACCTATCATCTGGGGGTGGGGAGAGAGGAGCAAGCAAGCCCTGCCCCGCATAATCGATGCCAAGACGTGGGGGGGCACACACACACACACACACACCATTTGAATGGCAGTGCCCATCCACTGGGGGGGGGCCCTCAAATATTTTATTTGGCTCCCTTCATTTCCCCACCGGGGGGTGGCAGGAGAAGAGATGGGTGGGCCCTTCCTCCCCTTCCTCACCAGGTACAGGGTCCCGTAGATGCGGAGGGATTCAAGCAGCGCCCCCTGGGTGATGTCCGCGAAGGCCCGTCCGCAGTGGGGGTGCCAGGTGTGCCCGATCTCGTAGCAGCTGTGAGGGATGGACTTGCTCAGCGCCGCCATCTTGGCCCGCAGCCGCTCTCTCTCTCGCGGAGGGGGGCGCGGGGGGAGGGGGAGGCCCCAAGCGCGTCACGGCCAATGCAGGAGAAAGGTCGCGCGGGGCGGCCCAAACCGCCGAGGTTATTCGCGGTCAACCGCCTCTCGCGCGCTCTGTGTGTATGGCCGGGCCGAGGGGCGGTTTGCCGGCTCGGCTCGCGTGAGCCGCGGCAGCCAATGCGGAGGCGGCTTTTCACCACCGGGGCTGCGGATTGGGCGGAGTTGGCGCGAGCTTGAGAGGCACGAGCTCCTTCTCGCTCTCGCTCTTCCCCCCCCCCCGCCCCGCTTCTCTCTGTCATTTGGGCCTCGCGGGCTGTCACTCAAGGGCTGCAATGATGCACGTTGATGTTTTTGCAAAGAGGAGCAGCCGAAGGAGCAAAGGTGGTCTGTGTGTCTTTAAATGCAGGCCCACGGAAATGATTTGTTTAAAAGGAGCATGTGGGTATATATACCTAGTACTTAATGCAAGCCCGTGCAAAAAGAAAAAAGAAATATATGCCCTCTTGGACTGGACTTAACCGTCCAGGGGTCCTTTAGTTTATCTTTACCTAACAGCACAGTACTTAATGCAAGCCCATGCAAAGAGGGGAAAAACGTGCCTTGAGGCTTGCATTGGTGGAAACAGGCAAGCAGAAGGCTGCGAGGACATCTGCTTGCGGATTGCATAAGCAAGCACTTGGTATGGCTACAGCTCCCCTTTGGCTTGAACGCGATGTCTGTGTCCTTCACCCCCGCTTTGGGTAGAAGGGTTAAATAGTCATCCACTGTGCTTAACCTTTCGTTAAAGGAAGTACAGGAACCGCGTAAGCCTCCCTTGTATGGCAGGTACACCTTGCTTGGCAGATTTGTGCCTGTCTTGAACTTCAGGCCATTGGTCCATTCGTAGGTTTGTGCCCTGGAGCATTGCACTGAAATGCTGCTTGGATTTCATCACTGTTAACCTCTCCCTTCCCACGCTCTTATCCATATGCACACCAGTTGTAGCTGGCAACATTTTGACTTGGGAGGGCTGAAATTTTTAACCTTGCTGTTCTCATCGGAACAGCAGTTATTTAGGAAAGTGTGCTGTTAGGCATGTGCAGAGTACCACTGTCTCCTTTCTACAGGAAATCAATCATTCTCTGCTTATCTGTGGACAGGGAAAGAGTTTTTCTGTAAGACAGCGCAAGTATGATTTTCAGACAAAATTGACCTCATTTAGAAATTAAGCCGTACGGTACCACATGACATAAGTTTTGGAATTCATGTATTGTTGACACCTGCACATCTGTTGCCAATAAACTAAGCACACTAAAAAAAAAACTTTTAAAATGTGGGGAAAACCTGCATGTGGTTTTCCTTCCCAAAAAATCAATTTAAACACTCATTATCACTTCTATTCTCTAAAGTAAAGGAACAAAGTATTTGGACCAATAGACAAAAAAGATTGTTTCATTTGGACTGGCACACAGCAGAGCACAACAGAACATATTTGTTTTGGCTGGACAGTCTTGAAAACGGGAAGTAACAGTTTCTGCCCATGTGCAGAGTACATCGCACCAGACTATTCATAAGCATCCTCTGTTGTGTCTGAGATTTGGGAGAATATCTTCCAGGTTTGGGGAAGGATGTGGCCATCATTTCCCTCCGTTCAAGACATTTCCCCTGCTTGGGGAAATGCTTGGGCTTGGGCTTGTTCGATGCAGATCCACACGTCTTTTCTGGGTGTCCTCAGTAAATATCTACAACACAGAATGGTTGAATCTCTCATTATCAATGGAACAGCGTTCTATAATGCAAGAGCAACGAATCTAAAGCCCCTTTCCCTGTTAGCTGCACTCCCAACACAAAAACACCACCAAGATATGTGGCACTCACACACTACCACCTGCCAACAAACCATCATCAGATTTATTTGTAAACCGCCATGCCATAAACATTATGCTCCGAACATGTTGACACTAGCAGTGGGAAGAGGACAATGCCTTGCAATAATCCTCCCTCCGGGATTATTCTTAATAAAGAGCAGGTTGCAAATATAAATAAGTGAGAGTCTTGCGGCCCCCTTAAATAACAAATTGATTTTGGCATAAGCTTTTGCAGCTCACTTCATCAGTTGCATGAAGTGCAATCCTGAGTTTGCAGGAATGTGTATACACATGGTTTGGGTGGGGTGAGGGAATTGTTAAAAAGGTTAGAGGGAAATTCAATGCAGAAAGTGTAGGAGCTAAGACGGCATGTGGTCTGTTGGTTGGTTGGTTACAAGGTGTTTTGTCCTTCAATGAAAAGGAAAGCGTTTGGGAAGTCCTTGAGAAATGCAGATACCTAATTTAAGAAAATAAGAGGGGCCTGCTGAACCAGGTCAAAGTCCCATTTGGTTCATCATGCTGTTCTCAAAACAGCCAACCGGAAACCCTCTAGCAGCACATGAGCACAACACTCAGCGCACCTGCAATTCCCAGCAAATGGGAATTTAATTGGCACAGGGTGGGGTTGCCAGGTGGAAACCATTTACTCACAATGGGAGATTAAGAACATGAGAACCTGCTGGGTCACACCAGTGGCTCATCTAGTCAAGCATCTTGTCCACGCAGAGGCCAACCCAACACCAGTGAGAAGCCCCAAAGCAGGACCCGAGTGCAACAGCCTCTCTTCATTGGTTGAACAGTCAGTGTTGCTGACATTATTACATTGGCACTGAGGAAACTGGGGCAAAGTGTAACCTCCTGCTTGCAACTGGCAAATGCCTACAGCTTACACCAGAGGATTTCCTTGGTGATTGCAATGACGTTGACGTTGCACAGAGCAAGGGTGATTTATACACCTAGCCTTGAGGCATGTACAGAGTTCCAGCTGAACTGAGCTTCTCGGGTGCAGCATTCTGGGTTTCTACCTCCAGGGGCAAAGATGGATCATGGAGCATCCCCAGTCTGGGCACTACTTACCGGGGGTGGGAGGAGGGACACAATCACAAATCCAGTCCATTACTGTGTGCCTTGCAAGGGGTTGGACTAGATGACCCTTGGGATCCCTTCGAACTCTATGATTCTATGTTGGTCCCACCACCTTCACAGGCACATTTGGTGATGGCACAAGACAGGGCCTTCTTAGTGGCTGCTCCCAAATTGTGGAAAACTCTTCCACGTGGGACTAGGCTGGCCCCCCACTCTGCTTTCCTTTCACGGCAAGTAAAGACCTTTTCATTCCATCCAGCCTTTGGCTATTAAATGGCTGTTGCGGCAAATTACAGGAATATGTGGAAATGGCGCAATTGACCAACAGACTGAGAGGCAATACAAGACAATCATTTACCTATTCAAAAATGGGATATGTATAAGAGTTAGTTACTTACAGAAATAGTGGTATAATATCTATGGCAGCATTTGAATGACCCTTATTTAAAGTAATTGTTCAGAAATAAGGTAACGAGTGCAAACTGATGTAAGGAGTTATTAGAAAATACAGAAAGAGTAAGGGAATAATGTTAAGTACATTCAACACTAGAAAAAAAAGTTTACATCGGGAAATGATAGGAAGTCTATTTTATGTTAGTAAAAAGATAGGAAAAAAGGGATTGTATAAATTTAAACTAAGTTTAATTTTTGTGAATCCAAAGAAGAGTATTAGTACATGGTTGTGTTCATTTTTGTCAAATGTATATATGTGTGTCATATAAAAGTGTGTATATGATGTACATTATGTACATTATTTATGAATTTCAATAATGTTATGTTTAAAAAAATTAACTGGCTGTTGCGGTAGGGTCTTCTGAGGCTGACTGTTGCATCTGTGTGCTTTTAAATGGTTTTAAGTGTTTCCCGTGATGTCTTTTTAATAGGGCTACTTAATTTGTTTCAGATACTTATATTTATAGTGTGCCTTTAGTTGTATCTGTTTTAATTTATTCCATGAGCCACTTTGGATTCTGCAGTGGGAGAAAGGTGGCACATATAAAATAAAATAAACAAATTGCCTCCCACTGCAGTCAGCCAGCCCCAGTCCAGACTGAGAGCCTTTGCAGTTTGCATTCATTGGAGGAGGGGGGAAGAATCCCCATTCAGATGGCATTCAAACGGAATCAGTCTATGCATTCAGTTTTAAAGTGAAATAAATGCTTGTGTGGACCAGCTGCACGTGTGGATCGGGTCACTGAGCAGAGAAGTCCTACCCAGCCCATATCCTTGACATATGTGCAGCAGCACTGGCCTTCAGGGAGCTCTTCAGTGCAAAACTCCAGCTTCTCCTCCAAATTTGCTCAGAATTTATAGCATTAAGCACCGAAGACCTTTCACATTATTGGAAGGCAGTCTTTATGGCATGTGACTCTATAAGTTGTTTGTTCTTTTCTCTCCCCCTTTAAAAGCAGAATATGATCTCAAAATACCCTTGCGTCTACTGATATTTCAAGGTAAGGGAATTAACTGGAGCCGTTCCCATTTTCCAGATGTCATTTTTCCAAAATAAATAAGGGGTGAGTTGTTATTCACAGCAATATCCTGCAGTTTTGTAAAAAAAACAAACCTGGACTTTCTCCAATGATAAATGTGTATCCTTTCTTACAAAGATATTGTAAGTCCCTTCTCTCTCTCTCTCTCTCTCTCTCTCTCTCTCTCTCTCTCTCTGTTAATCATAACTATTTCCACTTTTAAAGAAAGAAAAAAAAGAAACCTCATAAAACAAGCCAAAGGGCTAAATCATTTACTTGGTTCTTTATCTGCTCCACCACATCCCGTTCCCATGTAGTAGAAGACACGTTGTGAGCATATAAGTACAGGAAATCTTATTTGGAGGCAAGGGAGTTTTTCTGTGCACAGACGGGCAACTGATCTGTAGAACTCATTGCTGTGAGATTTTGCAAAAACCCAGTTTTGGGGGTCAGGGAAGAGGAGGGCATGTAGGCCACATTAAACAAAATAGCAAACATACCTATCACTCCTTTTCTGCCCCATGCCCCAACAAATCTCTTGGTGTGTGGAGGACTCCAGTCTATGGTATTAATTAAGGTAAAGGTAAAGGGACCCCTGACCATTAGGTCCAGTCGTGACCGACTCTGGGGTTGCAGCGCTCATCTCGCGTTATTGGCCGAGGGAACCAGCGTACAGCTTCCGGGTCATGTGGCCAGCATGACAAAGCCGCTTCTGGCGAACCAAAGCAGCACACGGAAACGCCATTTACCTTCCCACTGTAGCGGTACCTATTTATCTACTTGCACTTTGACATGCTTTCGAACTGCTAGGTTGGCAGGAGCAGGGACCGAGCAATGGGAGCTCACCCCATTGCAGGGATTCGAACCGCTAACCTTCTGATCAGCAAGCCCTAGGCTCTGTGGTTTAACCCACAGTGCCACCTGCGTCCCGTGGTATTAATTACACCATACCTAAGCTCTATGATTGGATAATGCTGGCCCCAGTTAGCTGCATATTCTCCCAGGTGAGTCCAGTTTTAATAAAACAAAAAAACCTCTAGATATTGGTAGAAAGGCTCTGCAAGACCCCATCTCCTTGGCATTCAAGTTTCCTACATGCAGTTTTTTGTTTTGAATGTATAAACATTCAACCAAGTGAGCTCCTACTTGCATTCTGAAGTGGGGCAGCCCAGACCCAGATTTCCCACCTCGATGAGAGCTAGGGCTCAACTTTGGCGAACACATTTTAAATCTTGAACAAAACCCTTGTGTACAGATCTCAGTCTCTTGGTGTTTGTATGTACAAGTTTCCCAGGCTTCCACACACAAGACACATGCCCCAGAGATCTGTTTATGGGGCCAAAGTAACCAAGGAGCAGCAGATCTGGCAGTAACTCCACCACACAAGACCCAAGTTACCACTTCCCATATTATTTTGGCTGCAGAAGCATCTCCCTGAAGAGTTAAAACATTCCAGGGAGAAATATTAAAAGCAAACATTAAAACTCACGTAGGCTCCTAACGTTTGCCATTCTTCTGGGCAGCCTTACAAGATGTTTTGATGCTCAGCTGATACAAATAAAGCCGTCTTATTCCTTTTTTATAAAAATAATAATAATAGTTTAGTGGGAATTCTAACATGCATCAAAATAAATAGCAGCGGAACGTTGAAATGCATTGCTTTTCTGTTAGAACGTTTTGCAGAGCTCGAGACCTTGCTTTGAACGGCTCCATGAAAATGTGTTCGGCTGGTATGTGAAAGTCATGGCATTAAACCATATGGGTTCCTTCCAGACATTTGTCTGCACAAAGTTTGTGGGGAAGGTTATATGACATCTGGTGTTGGCTGAACATTTGTTCTGATTTGTTTGTGGAAAGGTTATACATTGGCTCTGTCTGCACTGTATATGTAAAGCAGTGTCGTACCACTTTAAACAGCCTTGGCTTCCTCCAGAGGATCCTGGGAGTGTTAGAAGACCCTCCCTATCCCTTAACTGTAGCTCTGTGAGGGGAATAGGGGGGGCGGTATCCTAACAAATCTCAGCACCTTAAAAACAAATGATTGTTCCCACTGCAGTCCATTACTGTACTGGGCTCTATAAAGGGCTGTCCTTTTCTTGTTGCTGCAGAATCAGCTGGTGATTTTTAAGGACCACCTATGTGGATTTAACGGTTGGGACATTGCAGGGAGACTTTTAGAACACCCTTGCCCACGTTTCTCCTCTGTCTCTGTGCAAGGCAGTCAACACAAGCCGTTGCAACTACACACAAACCTTCAGAGGCAGTCCGCCATTTCCCATTGGTTTTCCCCATTCTCAAAAACAAATGCAAATGAAAGCAATCTCTTATTTACCAAAGGAAGACGGGGACTCGCACTGTATTCACTGTCTTTCTCAACCAATACTGTACAGTCGTAACTTGGTTCTCGAACAGAACGCATTCCAGGAGTAATTCGACTCCCAGAACCGTTCAGAAACCAAGACGCAGCTTCGGATTGGCTTCAGGAGCGTCCTGCTGCCAATTGGAAGCTGCGCCAGATGCTCAGCTTCTGAAAATAGTTCAAAACCAGAACATTCACTTCCGGGTTTTGATCGTGCGGAAGCCGATTTATTCGGGAGCCAAGGCGTTGGAGATCCAAGGCACGACTGTAGACAAACACTGCAATCCTAACCCTTGGTCACCTGAGAAAGAGCCCCACTGAATTGAATAGGAATTACTTCAGAGTAGACACAGTCAATACTGCACCAATAATAATTATTATTATCATTTATTTATTTATTTATTTATTTATACCCCGCCCATCTGGCTGGGTTTCCCCAGCCACTCTGGGCAGCTTACAACAGAAATATTAAAATACACTAATTTCTTAAAGATTAAAAGCCTCCTTAAACAGGGAAGCCTTCAGATGTCTTCTAAAAATCTGGTAGCTGTTTTTCTCTTTGACATCTGATGGGAGGGCGTTCCACGGGGCGGGCGCCACCACCGAGAAGGCCCTCTGCCTGGTTCCCTGCAACTTGGCTTCTCGCAACGAGGGAACCGCCAGAAGGCCCTCGGTACTGGACCTCAGTGTCCGGGCAGAGCGATGGGGGTGGAGACGCTCCTTCAGGTATACTGGACCGAGGCCGTTTAGGGCTTTAAAGGTCAGCACCCACACTTTGAACTGTGCTCGGAAACGTACTGGGAGCCAATGTAGATCTTTCAAGACGGGTGTTATGTGGTCTCGGCGGCCGCTCCCAGTCACCAGTCTAGCTGCCGCATTCTGGATTAGTTGTAGTTTCCGGGTCACCTTCAAAGGTAGTAAGTTGTAAAGATGCCCCAGAAAGTACCAACCACGGCCTTCAGCCATCCTACCCACGGAAGCCCCTTGCTGCTTTTTTCTCTGGAACAAAGACTTGCTCAAGGAGGAGAAAGTGCTTTGATGGAGTTGCTTCTCTCTCCCAGTGGGGCTCACTCAAGCAGCAGTAATGGCAGCAGCGAGGGAGGACAATGTGAAGAAATAACCACCTCCCTCCATTTTTAGCAAGACAGTAATTTTGCCATGCCTCCCTTCACAACCTCCCACCTGGGGCACATACCTCCTTTTGCCCCCTCCCCACTTCCTTACAGCACTGCTTGTACATCTTTTGGGGAGGAACCATTATTCCACTGTTTGACAGTGGAACGGTTGTCGACTCTCCTTCCTTGGAGGTTTTTAAGCAGAGGTTGGATGGCCATCTGCCTTGGATGCTTTAGCTGAGATTCCTGCATTGCAGGGGGTTGGACTAGATGACCCTTGGGGTCCCTTGCAACTCCACGATTCTATGATCTACCAGTAGAGCAGATGCCCTCCCCAGTCCGGCACAGTGGCCTGCTAGGAAGAGAACGCTGTGTTTCATTAATTAGTGTGCTGTGCTTAAATAATTTTAGCGGCTGCTTTTTTTTTTCTTTTATGTTTTTAAACTGATGGTTGTGTTGCCAATTGTTGCCTCATTTTGAAATTTGTGTAAACTTCGTTGTGGAGGCAGTGTGATCTGAACAGTGGTTGCAAATCCCTGAATAATAAAGCAATGCCCTCTCTGCCTCAAGACCCTGGGGAGTCGCTGCCGTTCAGCGCAGGAAGTACTGGACTAGATAGAGTAGACCGGGGTCGGCAAGGTTTACCTCGCCTGGGCCGGTTCACTCCAGCAGAGATCCCTCCGTGGGCCGGATTGCGTGTGTGTGAGAGAGAGAGAGCGCCTGCTATTTCCGGCATCTGCGTTTCTGCAGGTGCGATTTCTGGCGCCGCAGAAGCAAGTCCCTGTGCTGTGCTGCACCAGTTTAGCGCAGCGGGCGGGGCTCAGTTCGACGGCTCAGTTCGGGGGCTGCTCATGGGCCGGTTAAACAACCCCTGTGGGCCGTTTGTGGCCCATGGGCCTTAGGTTGCTGACCCCTGGAGTAGACCAATATGCATCCACTCTTTGGATCCCTCATCTCAAAGGCTATGGCCCTATATGCCAGGCAAAAACCCAAGTTCAGTTGAAAACCAGGAGTGTCACTCAAACTACATTGGGACTCAAAGCAAGTGGTCATTGGTAACAGCACCTTGGAACACACTATGAGCAAACCTCAGAGGGAAGGAACTGTAAACTTTCGCTGTTGTGCTCCAGGTGATTTTCACTGCTCCAGTGATGCAGAGCGACCATAAAAACCCAGCTAAACGAGCCGGTTGCACAGGCTGTAAAGGCGGCTTTGTTTCATTAAAATGATCGGAGCGTATCTGTGAATTAAAAGCAAGCTCTTTAAACACACTCTCTGCATCTTGCAGCGAAAGCATTGCGGATTGGTATGCTACGCTCAGTTGGAGCATGGTTTATATTAACTCTCATATGGAAAGACGAGGAGCTCTGATTTCTGTAACGCAAGCAGGTGTTTTTTTTTTTCCATTCTCCTGGGAAGCACTTCGCTCCCTGTGGGCATGGAACTCGATTGGTTAAATCGACACATGGGATTACCAGCTTTTAAAAACTGGCCTGGTACCTGTGCCTTTAACTGTACCCTAGCAGAAGTGGGGGGGGGCGGAATTAGGAGAAGGGAAACATTTTCCAATGGTTTTGCACTTTCTACTGCTCAAGGCGCAGGTTGCTGTTGAAGAAACAAGAGCAAAACCATTAAAAAGTTGGCAACTCTTCATATGTAAAATTGTGGATTCCATACCCTCCAACATTTCTCCAATGAAAATAGGGATGTCCTATTATTCCATTGTTATTGTTGTTCTTATTGTTATATACCCCACCCATCTGGCTGGGTTGCCCCAGCCACTCTGAGCGACTTACGACATATATAAAAACATAATAAAACATTAAACACAAAAAACCTTCCCTATACAGGGCTGCCTTCAGATGTTTTCTAAAAGTTGTACAGTTACTTATCTCCTTGGCTCGCGGGTCACATGACTCCATACCCTCCAACATTTCCCCGATGAAAATAGGGACATCCTAAGTAAAAGGTGGACATTCTGGGATCAAATTGGAAACCAGGATGGCTTCTGTAAATCCAGGACTGTCCCTGGAAAATAGGGACACTTGGAGGGTCTGGTACTAAGTATTGTTGACCTGACTACATACTCTTGGGCAAGATCCAGCCCAAATGATTCTTGTAAATCCTTTTGATTTCTAAATACATGCTGAAACCAGCAGGGCTTAGAAGTACTTAACTTAGGTTGGATTGTGACCCTTGGGTGCAAGTAATGACTAGGATTGTGATCTTACAGTTATTTAACCCAAGACGAAGCAGGCGTGTTGTCAAAATCCCTCAGTAAACAGGGGGGGGGGTTCTTTTCTTCTTGTAACATAGCATAGAAATCTTAACTTTCCTGAGTGGAATAACATCCTGAACGCAATCAGTCTACTATTTCAAAACTTTGAGACTCATTTGGTATTTTGGAATGAAATTTCCACCCAAACAAGGCATCGTTTCAGATTCCAAATTATAAAACCAAGCTGTTCGGGGAGAGATCAGTGACCATAATTGAACCAGAGAGCAATTTGCAAGGGAATAATGTTTTGGTTTTTTAAAAGGGGGGGGGAGAGATCAGTCATGGGAATTTTTAAAAATCCAAATAACAGAAGTGAAGCAAGTAGACGTTAATAGCAATATTATGTCTCCTGTTAGTATGGGTTGTTGTTTTTTTAAGACATCCTCCAGCTGTGTCAGAAGAGAGCATTTTATTAATCAGCAAAGTAGTCTGGAGCAGAAGTGGATTCTGGGAGCTCCTCATTTGATGCCACTTAACATTACCCTCTTGGCGTAGAGCTGCTGTCATTTTGCTGGCCCTGCTCCTATGCCTTTAACAGCAGAAACTAAGTACCGGTAGACAAAGCCCTTCCCTTTACTTATCTCTCAGCTAGGAAAAGGTTTGACTGCTTAATTTCCACGTGCCAAGACAGCTACAACAGCAAGACTGAGGTAGCCCCCTTGTTAGGGGAAAATGAGTGTTTGCAGTGGTATTTTTCTCAAATTTCATTTCACTGTCGTCCTTCCTTACCCTAATGATAACAAACATTTCTATCTATACAGGGGGTGGTTATACTGCAACAACTGGGGCTTTTGGGTTTAGATAAAAGGCAAAACAGAGGTGTGTGAAATTATGCCTGGCGTAGAGAAAGTGTTGTGGGTTCAAGCCCCACATTGGGCGAAAGATTCCTGCATTGCAGGAGGTTATACTAGACAGAGCCGTTTTTCCCATTGGGCTTACTGGCGCATTGCGCCAGGGCGCTGGCCTCTCAGGGGCACCCCAGTGAGTGAGGGAGCTGCGCGGCTTTGCCAGCGCCGTCGCCTCCCCTTTCCCTGCACGCCTACCAGCTGCGCCCCATCAACCATATGGCTGATGGGCGTGCAGCTTGCCTCCCAAACCTCTGCAGGGGGCTTGGGAAAAGGTCGACAATTCTGGGGAACAGGGTGGGCGCCAGAGGGATCTTTGCACCACGGTGCCGGATATGCTTAAGACGGCCCGGGTACTAGATGATCCTTTGATGCTATGAACCGATAAGTTTTTCTTCCCCTCTCGTATCTCTAGAACTCGGGGCTGTCCAATGAAAGTGAACATTGGAAAATTCAGGACGGACAATGGGAAGTAGTTCTTTGCACAGCTCAGAGCTAAACTCTGGAATTTGATGGCCACCAACTTGGGTGATTTTAAAAGAGAATCGGGCAAATTTATGGGGATCAGGCCATCAATGGCTACTAGCAATGATGGCTAGGTTCTGTCTCCACTTTCAAAGGCAGTATGCCTCCCAGATGCTGGGAATCACAAGTGGTGAGAACTCTGTTGCGCTCAGGTTCTGTTTTTAGGCTTCCCATTGGGAAATCTGTGACATCGGAATGCTGGACTAGATGAACCATTGCCTGACCCAGCAAGCTCCTTATGTTCTTACACATGCTTCTAAGGAGGGTGGTGCTATAAGGAAAAACTGCTCCCTTTCCTTATGGGGTATTCTGGAGCCCGTATAGAGTCCTTCAATGGGTTCCCTATCAGTAGGAAAAAACAGAGGCCAACCAGAGTATACTGAGAAGCAAAGCAGCTAGTAAGCCTGATCTTTATTAAAGGAACTGTTGCAAAAGGGTCCCCACTTACCAGACACAGGAGGAAGAAGAACCCTGAACAATGGTACACAATCCCTTATATAGACTTTTGAAATTGCCCAAGACCACCCCTTAAAACATCATACGGTACGTACATCACAGAAGGAGGCGGTCTACAGCAGAAATCCTGCCTGGATACCTGCTAATGGTCACTGATTGCATTACAGTCATACCTCGGTTTAAGTACGCTTCGGTTTGAGTACTTTCAGTTTAAGTACTCCGTGGACCCGTCTGGAACAGATTAATCCACTTTCCATTACTTTCAATGGGAAAGTACGCTTCAGGTTAAGTACGCTTCAGGTTAAGTACGGACTTCTAGAACCAATTACACTCATACTTCGGGTTAAGTATGCTTCAGGTTGAGTACTCCGCGGACCCGTCTGGAACGGATTAATCCACTTTCCATTACTTTCAATGGGAAAGTTCGCTTCAGGTTAAGTACGCTTCAGGTTAAGTACAGACTTCCGGAACCAATTGTGTACTTAAACCGAGGTACCACTGTACCTGGGAAGCCTGGGCATTCTTTTGCGATGGTTAACACTTTAGTTTCTGGATCCAGGCCACAGGCTCACCCTATTAATACACAAATATGTCCTTAAGACAGGCTTTGCAAGCAAAATGACAATGGGAAGGCTTTCCCCATTTGCCTCCCTTACTGCAGAGGAATATTTGAGGTCATTGGGAGAGTCAAAATGGCTTCAGAATTGCTCTCCCATACTATTTCAGACACATGGTTCATATATTTAGATACCGGTATGTGTGCATTTGTGAATATTCTATATTTGAGACCTTAAAATTCTTATAACAGTGCAGTTCGGAGACAATCAAAAAATTGTTAGAGTTGGAAAGGACCACAAGG
The DNA here is from genome assembly GCF_965207765.1 of Zootoca vivipara. Lineage (NCBI taxonomy): Eukaryota > Metazoa > Chordata > Lepidosauria > Squamata > Lacertidae > Zootoca > Zootoca vivipara. The sequence continues at coordinate 91,134,493 of NC_142587.1, forward strand.
ATCATATAGTCCAACCCCGTGCAATGCAGGACTCGTTTTGTCCAGTGTGGGGCTTAAACCCACAGCCCTGAGATTAAGAGCCTCACGCTCTACTGACTGAGTGATCACCCTTCTAGCGACCCAGGGTTCCCCTTGGCGTGGAGAGAATTTATGCAAGCACATAGGGTTCCCTTATACAGTACTCTTATGAAGACTCAGAAGCACAAGGTCCACCTTCCTCATTTTGGCGAGATGTGCTGTATTTCTCTTGTAAATTACTGAAATTAATGACTGCTAAATTTGCCTCTGTAAATATATATGAGCATATGCCCTCCCCCTGCCCTTTTTTCAGTATGTGATTGCCCTTTTATATCCCTAGGCTATGCATCCACTCATATCAACTGGTCTCAGTTAAACGTAAGTAGAATTGCAAACTCTACAGCTTAATAAACAGCCCAACCTTCATCTTTGCTACTTAATCTGCAGAAACTGGTGATGTGCAAAATCTCTCCCTGAGAGTCCGTGGAGGTTGCCCATTACGGCAAATGGAGTGCTGCTCCACCAAGCTACACCAGCCCACACTTGCTTGTCTACATCCTTATTTAAGATTAGTCTAGTGCATGGGTAGGCAAACTAAGGCCCAGGGGCCAGATCCGACCCAATTGCCTTCTAATTCTGGCCTGCAGACAGTCCGGGAATCAGCATGTTTTTACGTGAGCAGAATGTGTCCTTTTATTTAAAATGTATCTCTGGGTTACTTGTGGGGCCTGCCTGGTGTTTTTACATGAGTATAATGTGTCCTTTTATTTAAAATGCATCTCTGGGTTATTTGTGGGGCATAGGAATTCATTCTTTTTTCTTTTCTTTTTTAAAATATAGTCCAGCTCCCCACAAGGTCTGAGGGAATGTGGACTGGCCCCCTGCTGAAAAAGTTTACTGACCCCTAGTGAGTGATCTAGTGAAGCCTAAAAGTTTGCTGACCCCTAGTGAGTGATCCTCCTTGGACTTGGTCCTGCCTTTGAAGAACTGAGAAGAGAGGAGGACGGGGACGAAACCAGAATTAGTTAATTCTGCTTTTCATTGGCTCTGGCACCACTGTCACAGACTGGTTGGACACAGGGGAATGGTGGGATGAACCAGTTGGAGAACCACCAAGAGAAGAAGGCTCAGAGCCCAGGGAGCGGTGGTGGGACAATAATAAGTGATCAGAGGGAGAAGACTGGGAAGAGGAGGTGTCAGAAGTTGAAGAGGCAACAAGGTTTCATGAGCAGGGAGAGTCTGTAACAGAGGGAAGTCCAGAATCAGAGGCAGAGGCCAAGAAGCAGAGAATGCAGTCATGGGTATCTTCCTCTCCTGCTGCAACAAGCTCACCCCCCCGGTCTCCCCTAACCAAAAGAGACATTAAAAGGGTGGAGGAGAGATTGGTGACATGCACACACAGTCTCCAATTTTTTTGGGGGGGGGGGACCCTGGAGAGGAGGGGATTTAGGCAGCTGTGGGAGGTGGGGACCAACAGCTTCATAGGGAGCAAGACCTAACAGAGAAGAGTTACTGAGCTCCTTAGGCCTAACACTTGTGTGCAGATCGTGTTTTTTGCTAATAAAGAGTTAACTCCATCTTGTACAGTGTGATTTACTGTGGGCTCGCTCCAGATATCCACTTACTGTTGGTTCCCTTGCCTTCCACACTCCCAGTCCCAGTGGGTACCAGCTTCCACTGCCTGAGACTCCGGGGAACTGGCACTACAGACGATGCAGAGCTAGATGGACAAATATGATGAAATGGTATAAGACCATTTCCTGCGCTCCTAAATCTGCAGGCAAGCTTCTCAAGACATTATCTTCCCACTAATGTTTACATACAAGTGTCTGTTACAAGAATCGGGAACTGGAGATGGTTAAACAAAGGAGTCAAGCCTACAGGTAAGTAGGTTTACGATTACAGGCCTTTGATGTTATGGTGAAGAAGGTCTCTTCTGACCTCGGAGTCTCTGAAACTCTGCAACATAATCCAACGTTGAGCTGCTTCAGCTGTGGGGAGGAAGGACTGCAGCTTTCGGAGCAGGCATGCCTAGTCTCCCACCGGTTACTTTTAGACTCGAAGGGCAATGACTTCTCCATCAAGCCCCAGTTGATCCTGCCAGAAAGCATCTCCTGTGTGGGTCATTATCTGCATAGCAAAAGCATTAAATCATTTCCTCCCCCAAAGCCTGCTGGCTCTCTGGGCCTCAAGGTGGGAACAACTCCATTCCAACCCACTTGAAGAAGAAGAAGAAGAAATAAAAAGTATCCTGAAGGTCATTCCTTCAGCTGGGGAAAAAAAAACCCCTGCAGAGATGCAGTTGGAAAGAAAATGAGAGGGGATAGACTCTTGCCTGCTGCCCCCATACTGGAACACAAAACTCCACTACACCCCACCCCCCCAAAAAGCTTGTGAGGGTGAAAAGCACCAAATCACAAAGGGGGATTTCCCATGAAATAGATTGTATTTTTCCATGCACAGTCATACCTCGGTTTAAGTACGCCTCGGTTTGAGTATTTTCAGTTTAAGTACTCCGCGGTCCTGTCTGGAACAGATTAATCCACTTTCCATTACTTTCAATGGGAAAGTTCGCTTCAGGTTAAGTATGTTTCAGGTTAAGTACAGACTTCCGGAACCAATTGTGTTTGTAAACCGAGGTACCACTGTATAAGGCAACCCCTATTTTTTTTTAACCCTAAATTAAGAAAATGAAACCCCAAAATAGAAGTGAAAATCTGGGTGATTGGTGGTGGCAAGTTGCTGATCTTTTGGGGGGCAATCGCTCTCAAAGCTTCCAGCATGGGGCTTGCAGTGCACAGTGGTGCAGAAGCAAAGGCAGCGCCTGGGGGGCACCACACGCTCCCCCTCGGTGGCAGCTGCTGCTACGGGGAAGCAGGCTCCCAAGCAGGATGCCAAGGAAGAGCCAGGGGGAGGCAGTGCCCACTCTGCGCCATCCAGCAAACTGAGCTGAGGAAGCTGGTGAGCTGGCTGGGGGCAGGGTGGGAGTTGGAGAGGGGAAGAGGCAAAAAAGGAAAGAAGGGCAAAGAGAGGTAGCTGAGGCAGCTCTCAGCGGTGGCAGCTGCTCTCGATCCGGTGGTCAAGCCAGCAGGGGCTTCAGGGGGCGAGCCAGTCGCCAGCATGCAGCCCAGGGGGGGGGAGAGAAAGGGGGTGGCAGCAGAAGGGACCACCTCAGCCCGCCCAAGCCAAAATCCCGGATATATGCTTAAATATTTTGCAAATTCCCCCAGATGCCCATGTTCCATGTACAAGATGACCCCCAATTTTTTACTATATTTTTCAATAGCTAAAAACCTTGTCTTATACATGGAAAAATACGGTATAAACCAGATATCAGCTCCATTTAGCGGGAAGTTCTGTTTTTGGGCTCCCATCTATTTTTTCCTTCCTTCTTTTTTCCCTCCAGCTCTGCTTCTGAGACTTAAAAAAAACATCTAGCAAGTGATGCTTCTCCTACAACTTATTTCCATCCTAGGAAAAAAAATTAACTTGCTTAATTTATGCCCAGCGCACTGCTGCTAAGAGACAGAGGAGAAAGGCCAGTTAAAGAGGCAGGACTCCCAAATGGAGTCTGCCAGAAGGAGCTTGGGCTGTTTTGGGTTCAGAGGAAAGGCAGGGAGGTGAAAGGGTGGAAGTTTTTTAAATTATGTGTGGTATGAAGACAGTGGATAGATAAAGGTTTTTCTCCCTCATAGCACTAGAGCTCATGAACATCTAATGAAGCTGAGTGCTGGAAAATTCAGGATAGATAAAAGACAGTACTTACCGTATTCATGCAGTGCATGGCAATGAAACATGTCTCTCCCATATCATTCTCTATGGCCACAGCAGGCGCTGCAACCTTCCAGCAGTTTGACTTCACTCCCAAAGGCACACTCCTCCTTTGTCTCCCGAGACAGACAGATGTCAACCAACATAATTAAACTCTGTATAGCCTTCGCTCCCACAGGAGGCAGTGGTGACCAACTGGCCATCGACCAAGATGGCTTTAAAAGAAGATAAGACAATAAGACAAATTCATGGAGGGTAAGGTTATCGGAGGCTACTAACTAAATGGCCATAACCCTGCCATGCTCTGCTGGAGGCAGAAAGGCGTCTGAATACCAGTTGTCCATCGCTCTGCCCGGACACTGAGGTCCAGTGCCGAGGGCCTTCTGGCGGTTCCCTCGCTGCGAGAAGCCAAGTTACAGGGAACCAGGCAGAGAGGGCTTTCTCGGTAGTGGCACCCACCCTGTGGAACGCCCTCCCACCGGATGTCAAAAAGAAAAATAACTACCAGACTTTTAGAGGCCATATGAAGGCAGCCCTGTTTAGGGAAGCTTTTAATCTTTAAGAAATTAGTGTATTTTAATATTTCTGTTGGAAGCCGGCCCAGAGTGGGTGGGGAAACCCAGCCAGATGGGCGGGGTATAAATAATAAATTGTTGTTGTTGTTGTTGTTGTTGTTGTTGTTGTTGTTGTTGTTGCTGCTGCTGCTGCTGCTGCTGCTGCTGCTAGACAGAGGGAAGAGGGCTCTTGTGCTTGAGTCCTGCTTGTCCACAGGCATCTAGTTGGCCACTGAAAGAACAGGATGCTGGACAAAATAGTGGACAATCTTCTCCAGAAGGAACATGTCCCCCACCAGAGGTACTACCCCTCCCCATACCCTACCATACAAAGGTAGAATTCATGCATATAGCCCCACCCAGGCCGACGAATGTGGCCCTCAGGCCGACGAGGGTTTCCCACTCCAGGTCCAGATTAATCAAATAGTTTTATTTTAACAAACAGTGAACCTGTAGCCTGGCCTCCAGGCAGGTGGAGGAGGGAGAAAGCTTGTGAGCATTTTTATTATGAGTTATTTCTCGTGCTCCCATGCCTCCTGGATCCATCACGTACCGTACACTATCATATAAAAATAATTAAGGTGTAGATATCCGCCTGCAGATCAAATAGACAAATGTCGATGTTGGCACGCAGGGACTGTAAAGGGTTTAAGATGACATTTACAAGCAGTAATCAATCAGTGGCTCCGTCAAGCTGCATTATTAAAGTATAGGCCCTTTAGGATGTTATCTGTGATCTTCCTGATAGGAGTCTGTGCCAGCTAAATATGCCACAGGCGGCTCATATGCTCCCTTTCTTGCCTCCTGGGCTCTGGATACCCCGCCCTCCTTGGCTTCTCCCTGCTTTGATCTATTTAAAGAACCAATTATGCATGTGCTTATCTGTGCTATGGAAGTGCTGCTAATATATGCATGAAGTAATTGCTTATCTTTTCCAACTGAGGTCACCAGTTTAGCTTGCTGCCGCTTTCCCCTAGGCTCCTGTTTTGAAAACACAAATTTGCCCACAGGGTATTTTTAATTTTTTTTTTTATTTTAGCTAGCCAAAGAAATGCACGGGCTTCAATCCATGGAACGCTCGATTGCTATCACCCTTGCTTAGAACATAAGAAACAGCCTGCTGGCGGATCAGGCCAATGGCCCATCTAGTCCAGCATCCTGTTCTCACACTGGCCAGCCAGAGGCCTGTGGGAAACCCACAAGCAAGACCCAAGCACAAGGGCACTCTCTCCCCTCCTGCGGTTCCCAGCGGCTGGTACTCTGAAGCATATTGACGCAGACTGTGGAGACAAAGCATAGCCATCATATCTAGTAGCCACTGACAGCCTTGTTCACTACAAATTTGTCCAGTCCCCTCTAAGAACCATTAAACCAGGCATCCCCAAACTGCGGCCCTCCAGATGTTTTGGCCTACAACTCCCATGATCCCTAGCTAACAGGACCAGTGGTCAGGGAAGATGGGAATTATAGTCCAAAACATCTGGAGGGCCGAAGTTTGGGGATGCCTGCATTAAACCCTAAATGGCCTCGGCCCAGTATACCTGCAGGAGCGTCTCCACCACCATCATTCTGCCCGGACACTGAGGTCCAGCGCCGAGGGACTTCTGGCGGTTCCCTCACTGCAAGAAGCAAAGCTACAGGGAACCAGGCAGAGGGCCTTCTCGGTAGTGGCACCCGCCCTGTGGAACGCCCTCCCACCGGATGTCAAAGAGAAAAACAACTACCAGACTTTTAGAAGACATCTGAAGGCAGCCCTGTTTAGGGAAGATTTTAATGTTTACTAGCTTATTGTATTTTAATATTCTGTTGGAAGCCGCCCAGAGTGGCTGGGGAAACCCAGCCAGATGGGCGGGGTACAAATAATAATAATAATAATAATAATAATAATAATAATAATAATCCAGGTTGGTGACCATCACTGCCTCCTGTGGCAGTGAGTTCCATAGTTTAAGGATGCACTACATGTATAGGATTGAGATGCACGTCTCACTGAGCTCTATGGGACTTAACTCTGGGTAAACACATGCCTGGGATCACATCGAAGACCACATTTTTAGTCAACTGTAATCCGAGAGGCTGAAGTGGGACTGGCCCTGACATTAGGCAACTTGCCTCACATGCTGCACATTTTTTTCTTGATTTTATCGCTTTATCTTCTTTGTAAGCCTCACTGACTGTTGCTGCTGCTGTTTTTACAATCAAGCACTGTATACAGTACCGGATTTATGTATAAGCTAAACAAGCTACAGCTTAGGGCCCCACTCTCTTGGGGGCCCCAAAAAAATTTAAAGGGGGAAAAACTGGATGTGCATTTCCAAAGCACAGTGGTACCTCGGTTTACAAACACAATTGGTTCCGGAAGTCTGTACTTAACCTGAAGCGTACTTAACCTGAAGCGAACTTTCCCATTGAAAATAATGGAAAGTGGATTAATCCGTTCCAGATGGTCCGTGGAGTACTTAAACTGAAGCATACTTAACCTGAAGCGAACCTTCCCATTGAATGTAATGGAAAGTGGATTAATCCGTTCCAGATGGTCCGTGGACTACTTAAACTGAAGCGTACTTAACCTGAAGTGAACTTTCCCATTGAAAGTAATGGAAAGTGGATTAATCCGTTCCAGACAGGTCTGCGGAGTACTTAAACTGAAAATACTCAAACCGAGGCGTACTTAAACCGAGGTATGACTGTATAAGATAAAAAAACAAATAAAATAAAACCTATATACTGTACAGCAACAGTGTTTTGTGTTGTGTAGGCTCCTATGATGTAAGTAATGGGCCCCACCTGCTAGCCTGCTCCCTAAAATATCACTGGTCTGCTCTTTTCTATATATAAGGTGCCTGCATTCTGCATGTGCAAATGGCTTTCGATACCTATTAAGTCCATAAATTACCATATAGCATATATTCAACACACAAAAAACAGCAACAATTTGTTGTTTACAGCTGGACATATAAAGGGCCCCATTCCCTTCAGGGCTTCATCAAACCCTGGGTGTATATATTTTATGAAATAAATACATAAGCTAGCACCTCTCTGCTGATGAATGAACATACTTTGTACAGAAGAATACAGAAGTGGAGAGCAGGGACAGGTCACAGTGTGCTGGGTAGACTTTGCCCCATGCTTGTGCAAATAGCAGCAGCAGATCTTACTTTCACAAAAAACAGTCAGTTTGTGAGAAACATATTGTGCAGCTTGGCCCTCAGTGATGCAAGACCAATTTTCAACCTGCAGTTTTCAACACTGTTTTTTTTAAAAAACAAAACAGCAACAACCAAAAGATCATGACTGAGGTTTAGGCAGCATTTCTACATGTTCCCTGGTAGCAAATCCATCGAGCAGACATGCATCAGGCAGGCCAGAAATCCTTTGCACACTTACTGAGAGAGTCACTCCGACCAGTGCCTGCAGAACTTCTTGTGGGAATGTTGTAGATACTACGTAGGAGAGGATATATTGATTTAATAGTGTCCTTCCTAACTCACACTTGTGAGTCAGCAGCAGAGGGCATTCCCCAATAATGGTACCTCGGTTTATGAACACAATTGGTTCCGGAAGTCTGTTCATAAACTGAAGCGTTCATAAACTGAAGCGAACTTTCCCATTGAAAGTAATGGAAAGTGGATTAATCTGTTCCAGGCGGTCCACGGAATACTTAAATTGAAGCGTTCATAAACTGAAGCGAACTTTCCCATTGAAAGTAATGGAAAGTGGATTAATCCGTTCCAGACGGGTCCGCGGAGTACTCAACCTGAAGCGTACTTAATCCGAAGCATGGGTGTAATTGGTTCCGGAAGTCTGTTCATAAACTGAAGCGTTCATAAACTGAAGCAAACTTTCCCAGTGGAAAGTGAATTAATCCGTTCCAGATGGGTCCGCGGCGTTTGTAAACCGAAAATTTGTAAACCGAGGTGTTCATAAACCGAGGTTCCACTGTATATAGCAGGGAGCTAGTTGGTAGATTCGTTTGAATCTATTTACTCAAGCATTCCAATCTGGCTTTGTTCAGATTGGAGTATATTCCTGGTAAGACTCCTTTTGTCCCTCCTATAAAGAATAAAGACACAAGAAGCTTCTTTTAAAATTAATTTAAGTTAACTCACATTCAGTTTACTCACATTCAGTTCACAGATGGATCCGTGAAGGCAGGTTTAGCTTAGAGTTACAGATACAGTGTAGCTCATATCCTTGGAAGAATGGGCCCATGTGCTGCTGGCAGAGAGACAGCTGTGCAGTCCAAGAGAAGAAAAGGCATCAATAAGAGAAAGGTGGCTGCATGACTGGACCTTTTGTGGGGTCTGCAAGGGTCACGCCCACCTACCTGGTTACATGCAGGGGGAGGATGCTCCAGACCAGGTGTAACAGGAAGTTCAACTGGCTGAATCAACATCCCCCCTGTCTGTGTCCACTCTAGGCAAACAGGAAGTGTTGTACAGTGGTACCTCGGTTTATGAACACAATTGGTTCCAGAAGTCTGTTCATAAACAGAAGCGTTCATAAACAGAAGCGAACTTTCCCATTGAAAGTAATGGAAAGTGGATTAATCTGTTCCAGATGGGTCCGCGGAGTACTCAACCTGAAGCGTACTTAACCCGAAGCATGGGTGTTTTTGGTTCCGGAAGTCTGTTCATAAACTGAAGCGTTCATAAACAGAAGCGAACTTTCCCATTGAAAGTAATGGGAAGTGAATTAATCCGTTCCAGATGGGTCCGCGGTGTTCGTAACCCGAAAATTCGTAAACCGAGGTGTTCATAAACCGAGGTTCCACTGTACACTACTTACTTGACTGCTTATGTTACATCCCAAACTTCTGATGGTATCAGAGTTCAAATGCCTCCTCACTTACCGGTAACTCATGCATGCTGAATGAGAAGTCTATGAACCCTGCATGCATCTTCCTACCAATGCCTTTAAGTTAGAGATCGCAAGCTGGCTGGAGAAGCATCACACAGCTAGATGAATTACCAACTGTTGGAGGTGTGCCATGACTGGAAGGAAGAGTAGCAAAGTTTCTGCAACTCAATTAGCCAACCCTTGGTAACAATAATTGCATTTTAAGTCCTATTGGTTCTAAAAGCAATTCATAAATGCACACATATCTAAATATATGAACCATGTGTCTGAAATAGTATGGGAGAGCAATTCTGAAGCCATTTTGACTCTCCCAATGACCTCAAATATTCCTCTGCAGTAAGGGAGGCAAATGGGGAAAGCCTTCCCATTGTCTTTTTGCTTGCAAATCCTGACTTAAGGGCATATTTGTGTATGAATAGGGTGAGCCAGTGAGCCTGTTAATTCAGGAACTAAAGTATTAACCATCGCAAAAAAACGGCCAGACTGCCCAGGTAATGCAACCAGTGACCATTATCAGGTATCCTGGCAGGCAGGATTTCTGCTGTAGACCGCCTTCTCTGCTGTAGACCACCTCCTTTTGTGATGTATGTATGATGTTTTAGGGGATGGTTTGGGGCAATTTCAAAAGTCTATACTATATAAGGGCTTGCACACCATTGTTCAGGGTTCTCCTTCCTCCTGTGTGTGGTGAGTGGGGACCCTGTTGCAACAGTTTCTTTAAAAAAGATCAGGCTTAGTAGCCGCTTTGCTTCTCAATATTCTCTCTTTGACCTCTGTTGACTTTCTCCTACCAATAGGGAACCCACTTAAGGACTCTATACAGACTCTGGAATGCCCCATAAGGGAAAAGGAGCAGTTTTTTCTTCTTCTTATAACACACGAACAATAAAGTTTGCTGCCAGGAGATGCAGTGATGGGTCCTTACAGGAAAATTTACAACCAACCCCAAAATTTGGGATCCTCTCCAAGTTTTGCAGTGTTTTTCTTTGCAGTGTTTTGCACCAAAACCTGGCGTTTTGCAGCACCCGACAAACTGAGCAATTGATACATCAAACATGGTGTTTGTACTTAACATTAATTACGAATCCCAACATTTGGGATCCCCTCCACATCAGTGCCCAACTGTTGCAGTTGTTTTGCAGCGTTTTGCAGGGGAAAAAACCCCATGTTTTGCACTTCTGCCATATTCTTTCAGGAAGGTATTTCTTAATGACGCATCCAAACCATACATTTAAAGTCAACCTCCTTGGGCACGATATGGAGGTAAAAATGAAGAATCTGACATGTGCCTTTGTGTAAAGTACGGTAAAGGAGGAAGTCACATCTGCAACATTCTGTGCCGCCAAAACCCTTCGGTGCTGACTCTTTTCAGTACTGCAAGGAATTATCTAGGTCAAATTTGGACGGCTGGTCATATAAATATATTTGTGGAGTGACTACAGTGCTGGGAAACAGCACTTTTCTTTGTTGCGCTGTGGGCATTGGTGTAAACTTCATTTTGCGTGATATATAAATATTTTATCTTTAAACACGTTCGCCCCATTCTCTGCATGTCATCTGTTGTGAGCTGAACGGAGCTCTTTCTTCCACATCAATATGTTGTTCGGTGGCTCCATCAATGGCTCGGTTCAACACATGATAAAGTCTGTAAATGTTTAATCTCATGCTGAGACGGGATCTTTGTTCTAAAGCCAGTCTCATAGGTGCCACCTCCCTGGGGCCCTGGGTGCCTGAGCACCCACAAAATTCCCCATGAAGGGGCTGAGCACCCACAAATTTAGGTGCCAGGGCCATGCACGCTGCATGGCACCCACAGCCCTGGGCCCCCATGGTTAATGGGCCAGGTTGGCACTCCTGGTCTTTTTGAATAAGAATTCAGTTGCCCTGTATCTGCCCCACTTGCAGAGAATTGTGTGAATCAGCCTTGAGTCAGAGCCGGCTCACGTGACCAAAGTTATATGCTGGGAAAATACAGTATTAGCAAGGAGCTAATAGAGACGCACTCCTTGCTAATACTGTATTTTCCCAGCATATAACTTTGGTCACGTGGGGGACCCAGGTGGCGCTGTGGGTTAAACCACTGAGCCTAGGGCTTGCTGATCAGAAGGTCAGCGGTTCGAATCCCTACGACGGGGGGAGCTCCCGTTGCTCGGTCCCAGCTCCTGCCAACCTAGCAGTTCGAAAGCACGTCAAAAATGCAAGTAGATAAATAGGAACCGCTACAGCAGGAAGGCAAACGGCGTTTCCGTGTGCTGCTCTGGTTCGCCAGAAGCAGCTTTGTCATGCTGGCCACATGACCTGGAAGCTATACACCGGCTCCCTTGGCCAATATTGCGAGATGAGCGCGCAACCCCAGAGTCATTCACGACTGGACCTAATGGTCAGGGGTCGCTTAATAGAGACGCAGGTGGCGCTATGGTCTAAACCACAGAGCCTAGGGCTTGCCGATCGGAAGGTCGGCAGTTCGAATCCCCATGACGGGGTGGGCTCCCGTTGTTCGGTCCCAGCTCCTGCCCACCTAGCAGTTCAAAAGCACATCAAGTGCAAGTAGATAAATAGGTACCGCTCCGGCGGGAAGGAAAAAGGCGTTTCTGTGCGTTGCTCTGGTTTGCCAGAAGCAGTTTAGTCCTGCTGGCCACATGACCCGGAAGCTGTCTGCGGACAAACGCCGGCTCCCTCGGGCTGTAGAGCAAGATGAGCATGCAACCCCAGAGCCATCCGCGACTGGACCTAATGGTCAGGGGTACCTTTACCTTTTAATATTGTCCTTAGTCCAGTAGAGTCCGGGGTGGTGAAGAGCAGCTGAAAATAATGATTATATACTAAATATATATCTTTACTTTATTTTTATAGTATGCACCATAAGTATACAATATAACATAATGACATGAGATACACCCCCCCCTCATTTTACAATGAGAAACCTAATCAAGTCCTTAGAAGGTTCCTCTGCATTGTCACCAGAAACTATGGATAACAAGCTCTTTAACCATGGGCAGATAATGAGGCTTATCTCAGCAACAGCATCATCCTAGAGACAACCCCAAAATAATAAAATCATGAGACCATGAGGGCCATCTAGTCCAACCCAATGCAGGAAACTTTCACCCAACACGGGGCTCAAACCCGTGACCCTGAGGTTAAGAGTCTCATATTCTGCTGACCGAGCTATCCCAATGGGATGGAAGAATGTTTTAAACGGTAACTGTTTATAGATTTTGGTGGAAACAATCTAATTGTTTTTAGCCTGTTTTAATGCTTTTTTGTTGTTTTCGTTCTTAAATTGTTTGTGCGTTGGCTCTATGTGGCTCCTCAGGGACAAAGAGCAGGATATAAATTCAAAAAATAAATGTATTTGCTGCTTTGTTTTCCAACATGAAATGCTGGCTGCAGTGTAAGTATATGATCAAGCCCTGCAGGGACCTGAGCACCACCACCACCAACAAAAAAGAACATGTAGAAAATTTGCTTTAAATTTGTGCTGTTTGTTGAGGAACATTTTCCATACCCAGTCCAGAATTGATTTATCTGCATCTACAAGCATTCTGAATATTGTGCTCAAATGCACTTTTATATTTTCTCAGAGAGATCTGTATTTTGCTATTAGCCTTAAAAGCTATATTATTATTATTATTATTATTATTATTATTATTATTATTATTATTATTATTACAGGTAGGTAGCCGTGTTGGTCTGAGTCAAAGCAAAATAGAAAAAAATCCTTCAGTAGCACCTTAAAGACCAACTAAGTTTTTATTTTGGTATGAGCTTTCCTGTGCATGCACACTTCGTCAGATACCTGAAGATACCTGATATCTGAAGAAGTGTGCATGCACACGAAAGCTCATACCAAAATAAAAACTTAGTTGGTCTTTAAGGTGCTACTGAAGGATTTTTTTCTATTATTATTATTATTATTATTATTAGCCTAGAAGATGACCCCCAGGAACACTTCCAGCGCCACAGTTCTGTGATTCTACAAAAGGCAGTGACTGGCCCGTGGTCACTCGGTGAGCTTTGTGCCCAAGTGAGAATTTGAACCCTGGGGTCCTAGTCCAGCACTCTAACCACTACACTGCACTGCCTCTCCAATTGCCCCAAACCCTGAAGAGCTATTTCCAGGCAGGCAAGACTAGCCTTTCCCAAGCTGGTGCCCTGCAGATGTTATGGACTAAAACTCCCACCACTCCTTCCATTGGTGGTGGAAATTGTAGTCCAGAACATCTGGATGACGCTTTATTGGGGAAGACCAATCTAAGCCATGAATGGATCATTCGTCTGATTTTCCAGATGTCTCCCAGCACACTGGCTTATCTTCTACTGGATTCCCATCTGTCTCTCCCCCCCCCAATTTAGTTGTTTGAATTGACCCTTATTCTTCCTATGCAAAATGGTTTATTAGTTGTTTGACGAGTGGAATACTGCAGCTGTCTGCTCTTATTTAGGGGAAAACAATGGCTCTTTTGTGATGGGCTGAATCTTATCAGGCACAAGTTGCAACATAATTAATGAGTGCAACTTACTGCAGAGGGTTGTAGATGGGTCTTATCTGAGAGAGGGTCCCTGGCATGATGTGCGAAGATTAGAAAAGGGTGTGAGAGACATTTGGGAGATGCAGAAGAGGGCGTGGAGATGAAAGAACAAAAGCAATCCTGTCACACTCAACAGTATTGGCACAGACCCAATCCTAGGCATGCTTGTTGTTTAGTCGTTTAGTCGTGTCCGACTCTTCGGGACCCCATGGACCATAGCACACCAGGCACTCCTGTCTTCCACTGCCTCCCGCAGTTTGGTCAAACTCATGTTCGTAGCTTCGAGAACACTGTCCAACCATCTCGTCCTCTGTCGTCCCCTTCTCCTAGTGGTTTTCAGTTGATGCGTATAGGATCGTACTGTAGGTGTGTAGAGCATTGCAGCCTCAGTAGGAATGCTTTGATGGTGTTTCCTGCTTGGCAGGGGGTTGGACTGGATGACCCTTGTGGTCTCTTCCAACTCTATGATTCTACGAAACGGGAAGTAGCATTTTCAAAGAGCCTGATGGAGCTGGGCTTTTGGCAAAGCTGATGCACTGAGTCCTGCTTCCTACCGGTATCTCTCCCACTGAGGCAGTGTGTTGGAATGGTAACAGCTCATAAAATCATAGAGTGCAGGAATTGCTTCACCCACCTTGGGGCTCGAACCAACAACCCTAAGATTAAGAGTCTCACGCTCTACAGACTGAGCTATCTTGTTGAGGGAGAAGAAGCCTGATAAAGCTGTTTTTTTACTCCAGCTCTCATCAACCGCAGACAACTGGAGTCCGACAACGCCCAGGAGGAGTTCACTACTGTATTCTTGTTCTAACTGATGGACATGCATAATAACAATAACAATAATTTTATTATTTATACCCTGCCCATCGGGGGGGCTTCCAATAAATATAAAACCATAATAAAACATCAAGCATTAAAAACTTCCCTGTACAGAGGTGCCTTCAGATGTCTTCTAAAAGTTGTAGTTATTTCCTTGACATCTGATGGGAGGGCGATCCACAGGGAGGGTGCCACTACCAAGAAGGCCCTTCTGCCTGGTTCCCTGTAACTTCACTTCTCGCAGTGAGGGAACTGGCAGAACCTCAGTGTCCGGGCTGAACAATGGGGGTGGAGACGCTCCTTCAGGCATTCAGGGCCGAGGCTATTTAGAGCTTTAAAGGTCAGCACCAACACTTTGAATTGTGCTTGGAAACATACTGGGAACCAGTGTAGATAACAGCATACAATTGTGTAAACTTACCATGGAATAAGCCCCATTGAATACAATGAAGCTTCTGACTAAGCAGTAGCTTCTGACCATAGCAATAGCTCCCCTTGTGGCATAGCTGGTGGGACTTAATGGACAAGGAACCTAACTTTTAATGTCATTCGCCCAGTTCCATGGATTCCCACATGGCAGGGTGGATGTTGCCAGCCTTCACGTCTTGTTTGCAGACATCTTGGTAACACAGAGTTGGTCTGCCAACTGGCCTGGTGACTGAAGCCAGCTCCCTATAGAGCACATCCTTGGGGGGATCCTGCCATCTTCCATTCCGTGGACATCACCTGCCCCAGCTGCAACCAAACATGTCTCTACAGCCACTGCGACCTTCCAGCAGCTTGACCTCACCCCCAAAGGGGCACTCCTCCATTATCTCCCAAGACAGACAGATGCCAACAGGTTCTGTCGAGTATCGTCCCAATAGCAGACCTTTAAACCTTTAAATGTTTGCTGAAAACAATTCTATGCTGCAAGGATTTTGAAAAATGAAAGAAATGCATCTGCAGTAATAGCAAGTGATATGTGAGTAAAGTGTTTTCATGTGCTTTTTCACGTAATTTACGTGTAATTGTTGCAAACCACTTCAATTTTCCTAAACGACATTTTGGCCCATGAGTATGCTTTATAAAAAAATTAAAAAATAGAATCATATGATTTGGAAGGGACACTGGTGATCATCTCTAGACCAACCTGCTGCAATGCCGGAATCCTGCCCACAGCCATCCCTGGGTGGCCTTGAACCGCTAACCTTCTGGTTAACAGCCAGACACACTGACCCACTGCACAAGGACTAGTGTCATGAGGCATAAAAATTTACCCTCAACAGCTGGCCAGTACAGTGAGTGGGATGTAAATTGTGTTCAGAGTGTCTGGTTGGTGGTTCCAGGCCACCCTGGGATGGCAGGAATCCTGCATTGCAGGGGGTGGACCAGATGACCCTTGAGGGCTCCTTCCAACTGTACATATCTATGATTCTAAAGCCGCAAAATGCATAAGATACCTGCTCATGTTCATGTTTGTTCAGCAGCAAACTCGAAGATCCTTCCGAGCAAGTTTGCAAAGAATTGCAGTCTTGCAGGGGTGCCAACTTGAATAAGCTCTGCCCCACATAATTGATCACGTGTTGGCACCCCCTCCAATTTAAATGGCAATGCCCATCAGCTTTGGAGAGGGCGGAGGCTGTCCCCCTCAAAAAAATTATTGGGGAAGGGGGACGAAGAGACCTCGGCCCCTTGGAGTTGGCTCGGTCATTTCGATTCCGCCGAATGTGCTAAGCAGCTAAGCAAGCTCCGCCGCGGCTCTCCTTCGTCCTGGAGCGCCAAAGCCTTTTGCAAACGGCCGCCGTCGCCCCGCCGCTCCCGGGAAAGTGACCCCGCGCGGATTTCTAACTTTCCCTCGGTGGGCGCGGCTCCCTATCGGGGCGGGGCGGCCCCGCCCCCGCCCGCCGGCCCCTCCCCCGGGCAGGTTGCTCCCCCCCACCCCTCACCGGCCTCCGCCATTGGCCGCGGCGCCTGGTGTTCGCTGGAGGGGCCGCCTCGGTTGGTGTCACCCTGAGCTCCGCCGCCGGCTCAGCCAGACGCGCGCTCCGAGGGCGCACGGGCCGGGCACACGGACTGTACGGGCGTTTTGGATCGGCGGGGCCGCTTTGGGGTGGCGCCTCGCGGCTTCCTCGTGTCTCTCGGGCTGGGCTGGAGCCCGGCGGCGAAGGGGAAGCCGGGCAGCTGGCTGGGCGATGGCCCCGGAGCCGGTGGAAAACGCTGCCCGGCTGCTGCCGCCGCTGCTGCTTCTGCTACTCCTACGGGCGCAAGGCGCGCGCGGCTTCGACGAGGAGGAGCGCCGCTGCGATGCCATCCGCATCTCCATGTGCCAGAACCTGGGCTACAACGTCACCAAGATGCCCAACTTGGCCGGCAACGACTGGCAGCCCGACGCCGAGCTGCAGCTCACTACCTTCACGCCGCTCATCCAGTACGGCTGCTCTAGCCAGCTCAAGGTGGGTCCAACGTCTCCTCCAACCCCGGCCTCTCCGCGCCCCGTCTGGGCTCTTTCCCTCGCTCGCCAAAAGCCCAGGGATTTATCCGGCCCTCGAGGCTGCCGCTTACCTTGGGCTGCGCGCCCAGCTGAGCCCCGCGGACGCTTCTCCTTGGGGAGTCGGCAGCCCTGAGCTGCGCGCAGTTCCCTCGCGAGGGTTGCGATCCTGAGCCCACTTTAAGTAGGAGGAGTAATCCCGTTCGGATCGGACCAGGCTTTAACGTCGGGGAAAGCGTGCGCAAAAGAGAACGCCGCTCAGCCACTTCTGGGTTTTTCAAAAGGCTGGTGTTTTTTTTAGCTCAAGCGATGAGCCAGAAGTGGACGCTGCGGCTGGAGTGAATGCATGAGAGGGTCTCGGGGCGTGTGCAGAGTGCATTTCCCTTACCGCTGTGAGAAGGTTGCGATTCAAACTTGTTTGGGAGCAGCGTCCTCTGAGGGTGGGGGGCTACATGCTCTGGAGTGGAATGCTTTCTGTGCATGCTTAAGGTTACTTTTCTCTTATTGCCGCACACAAAAAGGAACTTTAGCCAAGTATATTGAAGGTGGGTGGTGGGGCTCCGCCTCAGACCCAATTATTCTGCTATACCTGGCATGTTATTCACTGCTAGGATGAGGAAATGGGAGTGTCCCCCACCCTTTCGAAACACACTCCTGGCAGCAATGGAGAGCCTAATCCACTTCTGGGTGTTTCCAGACAGAAGGCTTTGGGGGGATAAGGTGTGCTGATTCAGCCGGGAGTCTGAAGCTGGCCAACTCTCAAACAGGGCCGTGCGTTGTGCATGCCGTGCCCACCCTTCGTAGTTCAAACCTCAGACTGGGGGCTTATTGGATCCGAGTCCAAAAGGCTGGAGATCAGAGTTGCATTTCTGCTTGAGTGTAAAGCCCTTTTGCTGTTCGATGCTACTTTTTGCTCTCTCTGCCACCTGCCTCTTTGTTTTGATTTCCACCTCCTGGTATGACTCTTCCCCATTTTGCTGTGATGACCTGATAACGAACCTCTGGTGCCAGTAGCCCTAAGCGCTCTGGGATCCCCGGTTCTCGGAAACTCGATAATCCAGCCTGCTGTCCCTTTCAGGTGTTCCCTCCCTCTGCCCCGGCAGTTTGGTGCAGCAGAGCTGCTGAGCCCTCCAGTGGCAGGCACCAATTTTAATCTAGCTCTGCCTCCGCATCGCATGCGTGTAGCTTTTGCTGGGCAGATGCTGCTAATTCTCAGCTGGGCAAAGCCACCCCTGCAAGAAGAACAGTGCCCCAGGAAACCCGTTTGCCCTGTGTACCTGACCCCTTGAAACTCAGATACATAAACCCGCAACTGCACAAGGACGGACACACTAGACTTCTGCACAGCCCCAGGGAATAGTGTCCCCTTCTCCTTGAGATGCTTTGTGGAACTTTGCACCAGATATAGACCATCTCCCTCCTTTGTAGAGCTGACCTGAGCCACACAGACACGCCCTCTGATTGCAGGAGAGTCTTCAGAAAGCGATGCTTCTGCAGGGAGATTCCCAGAATCTTGCATTCGCTGGGGAGCCACAGGTCTGCGGTAGACCTTCAGTTCTTTTAAATGAATTGCCACGGCTCCCAACCAGTCCAACGCCGGCTTTGCTATGCCTTGGCACAACCTGGCACAAAGAGCCCAGAGGGCAGAGAGTAGCTGACATTTAGGAGAGAGGAAAAACACACACAAAAACAACCTTTGCCAAGTATCTCAAAGCAGCAGGTGCAATTGGATATCTCCCCCCTTGATGGGTTCAAATTAGGAACGCAACACATTGAGACATCTTCACAGCTTTCTGAAGCTGGGTTGTAAATTCTTGCCATCCAAGGTGAAGAGGGTGGCAGGTGCATTTAAGCCAACCAGGACTCAACTCTGCTGCCATCCCTTGCAGTCTTGTTTTGGTAATTCTCTGTTCAGTTGCAGCGAGGGAGGTTGTTTGCTGCTTTATTTTCCAATCTACCCGTGGGCAGTTAATATCTAACTTGCAACTCTGGAGTGCAAAGCCACAGTTCGAGAAATCTCTGTGCATTTCAACAGGGTACTACATTTATTTCCTGCTTTTCCTCCAAGGAGTCTGAGGTTGCACATGTGGTAGTTCTCTCCCAGCTCCCGCCAAATTTCACAACAACCCTGCGAGGTTGGTTAGGCTGACCCAAGGGCATCTAGTGAGCTTCATAACAGCAGTAGGGATTTTAGACCTGCTCCTTCCTGGAACTAGTCTGAGACGAAATGTCAAAGCTGCTTACGCCATTTCCCTTCTATTGTACCCAGAGCAGCTTGCAACGTAAGAATAAAAACAATCAAACAAGTGAGTTATAAAATACGCAATCTCGGTGCAGACATGTGAGAAGGAACTTTTGGTGCAAACATTTCCACTGGGTGTGAATCTGCAGATAGGAAACCCACTTACAATAACATCTAAATCCAGGAGGGGCTGCCAGGGTGAAACAGAATATTCAAAAGATCTCTCCAGTTCTCTTTTGCTTCCCGTGTTTTGCTCCCCCCTCCCTCTCTTGAGGTTAATTTACCCATGAAGTCGGAAAGCAGTTGGCTTAAGAAACGATGGAGCCGAAATGGTCCCCCCCCCTTCTGATTGGCAGGTTATCCCTGCCTGAATGTATGTTCCCTCTGGCAGCTCAGGAATTTGGACTGCTGCTCACACGGGAGAGAGTTCACTCTGAATTGGAGTTAATAAACAAAACGAGGAGCAGCTATGCCTGGAGTATTTCAGCTATTTTCACACCACTGGAGAGAGAATCTTCGAGTTGACTTCTAAATGGAATGTGCTAAAGAAATGGGCAACTGTGCAGCTTCCAAGCGTAGGCAATGGCAAATGAAAAACTCATATTTTTTTCATGCAGTTAAGACAGCCTTGCAAATAAGCTCAGACAAGTTACTAGCCCACAAATATTTTTATTAGCCCACATTAGTAACTGCGGCCTAATATTATTGTGATGTTTTAAAGCATTCCTTCCTGGTCATAGTTACAGGTAGGTAGCCGTGTTGGTCTGGGTCGAAGTAAAATAAAAAAATTCATTCAGTAGCACCTTAAAGACCAACTAAGTTTTTATTTTGGTATGAGCTTTCGTGTGCATGCACACTTCTGAAGGAATTTTTTTATTTTACTTCCTGGTCATAGAATCATAGAACCTTGGAGTTGGAAAGGATCCCAAGGGTCATCTAGTCCAACCCCCCACAATGCAGGAATTTCAGCTAAAGCATCCATGACAGATGGCCATCTCAGATGGTCACTGAGAGAGATTCTGTGCTGCTGGCAGCTAAAGTGGTTGTTTACAAGCTTAATTTTCCTTCTTTCTTTAAAACCGTTTCTTAATGGGAAGCGTGGTATTCTCTTGCATGTTTGGGAAATAAAGATCTTCCAGGGTTTAAAGAGACAGGTTTAATTTAAAGAGCCTAGGTCTCTGTATGTGAGCTTGGACATGTCACCGAGCCCTTGTCTGAAAAATAGGAGTAATGAGACTGCAAAGCACTTTGCTAGACTTATACCAAAACTTTCAGAACCCTATAAAAGGGAGAAAGTCTGTCTAAACTTGGGAGTTATCCTTCCCGTGGTCACTTCATAAATGCAGAGTTTAAAAATCTCGCTATCTGGGGGCAGAACTCAAAACTTGGGTTTTGACACTTGCAGCAAATAATCTCCACAAACAATAATAGTGTGGCTTAGATTCATGAATTGTACAGTTGGAAAGGGGCACCAAGGGTCATCTAGTACAACCCCCTGCAAGTCAAGAATATTCTGTTTAATTCTGTTGCATGGGTTAGGCATGATAGCCAAGTCTTTATAGAATTGAAGGAGGAGATGCTCTGGATGGAATTGTAGTCTGGGGGGGGGGGGAGAGAGATATCATTGCCCTTTCCCATGAAATTCATGCAGAGCTTTTTGTTTCTTGGTTTAGCAGCATGGTGCACTCAAGCCCAGTCAGGACTGTAGTGTGGTGGGGGTCTGCAGTCTTAACCAGACTCCCCTCCCTGATCCTGCAATCTGCCATGGAAGGAGGAAAGGTACTGTCACAAATAGTAGGAAGGCAGGGTGAGTCCTGACTGGGACGGTGGGAAAGGCAAAGGGATTGAAACTCTCCCTTCCTGCAGGCCCAGCCTGGGACATTCCCCCCTGGAGCCACCTATTTCTTAAACAAGCAGCTACGCAGCATCAAACTACATGATAAAAGTTGGGGTTTGCCATATTTCAATAAGTGAAAATCCGGACACAAAATAAAATTGCCTATTTTTAAGGGAAGTCGGAAAAAATGACATGGATTGCCATACGTTCGGATTTTCCTGGACATTATTGCCGAATTCCGCCTGGACACTGCTTATGACCACAGTATTCTGGGTATGTCTGGGAAATTCCAGACGTATGGCAACCCTATAAAAGTCCCATCTGTTTTGGCCCATGGCCTTCAAGAGTGAATGATGTGCTTTCTCTGTCTGCGTTTTGTGAAATACAGCTCTATGCTGATCCCTGGTATTGCTGTTGTTGTTTAGTCGTTTAGTCGTGTCCGACTCTTCGTGACCCCATGGACCAGAGCATGCCAGATCCTTGGTATGACCTTGGCCAAATCTTAAAAGTGTGAGCAAAATGCACACTGAAGCTTTTGCAGCTGAACACTTTCAGTTTTATGTTCTGTATTAAAAAGCGATTCCCAAGTTTATTTTCTGTCAGTGGCTTGGAGAGAGAGCATGCGGGTGCCCACCTACATCCTCCTAAAGTTGTCTTGTCCTTTCTTTTCTCCCCCCCTCTTTCTTCCAGTTCTTCCTTTGCTCCGTCTACGTCCCCTTGTGCACGGAAAAGATCGACACCCCGATCGGCCCCTGTAGCGGCATGTGCCTCTCGGTCAAGAGGCGCTGTGAGCCGGTCCTGAAGGAATTCGGCTTCTCCTGGCCGGAAACCCTGAACTGCAGCAAGTTCCCACCGCAAAACGGCGACAACCACATGTGCATGGAGGGCCCGGGGGACGAAGAGGTGCCTCTTCACAGCAAGTCACCCCTGAACCCTGGAGAGGAATGCCATTCCGTAGGATCGAACCCGGACCAATACATCTGGGTCAAGAGGAGCCTGAGCTGTGCCCTTAAGTGTGGTTACGACGCCGGCCTCTACAGCCGTTCGGCCAAGGAGTTTACAGACATCTGGATGGCTGTGTGGGCTAGCCTGTGCTTCATTTCGACGGCCTTCACGGTCCTGACCTTTCTGGTTGATTCCTATCGCTTTTCCTACCCCGAACGCCCCATCATTTTCCTGAGCATGTGCTACAATATTTATAGCATCGCCTATATCGTCCGGCTGATCGTGGGCCGGGAGAGGATTTCCTGCGACTTTGAGGAGGCGGCAGAACCTGTCCTCGTCCAAGAAGGCCTCAAGAACACAGGATGTGCAATCATTTTCCTGCTGATGTACTTTTTCGGGATGGCCAGCTCCATCTGGTGGGTGATCCTGACGCTGACGTGGTTCCTGGCCGCAGGGCTCAAGTGGGGCCACGAGGCCATTGAAATGCACAGCTCGTATTTCCACATCGCGGCCTGGGCCATCCCCGCTGTGAAGACTATCGTCATCCTGATCATGAGGCTGGTTGACGTGGATGAGCTGACCGGGCTGTGCTATGTGGGGAACCAGAACCTGGACGCGCTGACGGGCTTTGTGGTGGCCCCTCTTTTCACCTATTTGGTGATTGGGACCCTGTTCATTGCGGCCGGCCTGGTGGCTCTGTTTAAAATCAGGTCAAACCTTCAGAAGGACGGGACGAAAACCGACAAGCTGGAGAGGCTGATGGTGAAAATTGGGGTCTTTTCGGTGCTCTACACCGTCCCAGCCACCTGTGTCATTGCCTGCTACTTCTACGAAATCTCCAACTGGACTATCTTCCGCTACTCGGCGGACGACTCCAACATGGCGGTGGAGATGCTGAAGATCTTTATGTCCCTGCTAGTGGGCATCACCTCTGGCATGTGGATTTGGTCTGCCAAAACGCTGCACACCTGGCAGAAGTGCTCGAACCGGCTGGTGAACTCGGGCAGGGTGAAACGGGGGGAGAAGAGGGCTGACGGCTGGGTGAAGCCTGGGAAAGGGAACGAGACTGTGGTATAAAGTGGACCAATGCACAGCGGGCGGACCTGCCGGGTGCTCTCTCTCTCCCCCTGCGGGAAGAGTCGGGTTCACGCGAGCCACTGCGGCAGGACCGTCGCAGTGGTTTGCGCACCACGGAAAGGAGCTGTGCTTTTGGGGAGGTGGTGGGGAGAGGGTGCACAGAGAAGGCCCTAATAAACTGCAAGGACTTGTTTGTTTGTGTGTGTGTGTGTGCTGTGAACAGCAGGGCTTTGCTCGCGCAAAAAACAGCAACAAAGGGAGCTTGCAGTGGCTTTCAGAAGCTGTGAAGACAAAAATGGGAACCGGTTGACACTTCTGCCTGAATGCGGCATCCTTGTGCCTTGAGGAGTCTTGGGACTTAGCACCTCCTAGTGACGCATCATGTGCCTTCTCTTTATTCCTCCTCACCCTGCCCTGAGTTGTATTTTTAGCTGTGTTTTCTTGTGCAGGAAAGAATTTAGAAAGTGGATCTCTGCTGCTGTTGTTCTAGGGAACTCGTGTTCAGGGCTGCTGGCTTCCAGGGACTTGAGATCCTGCTACGCAAAGGTCTGCCACCATGGAGGGTTGGAAGGTGAACGTTCGTCTTCTAGCGCCTGCTCTGATGTCTGCATGCCAATAGGGTTGTCAGATATTTGGAAGCCAAGCACAGTCCTTATAGTCTAAGCTGGCCAAGGACAATCTGGCAGCCTTCAGCTATTGCTGGGCTACATCAGCCCCTGCCCGCACCCCGTGCTGATGGGAGTTGTAGTCCCAACAACCTCTGGAGTCCACGAAGTTGTCCGAGGTCAATCCAAACCATGAGTAGGAAGAAGGTAGCTTACTGGTAGATTTCTGAGATGTTTGCTGTTGGTCTTCTGACTCGTAGATGTTCAACCATAGCAGCAACACAGTGACCCTCCCTGAATTATACTGCTGAAATGAAGGAACCCTGCATGTGTGTCTGTGTGGAAGGCCTGCAAGCTCTATCCCAGGCATCCCCAAACTTCGGCCCTCCAGATGTTTTGGACTACAATTCCCATCTTCCCCGACCACTGGTCCTGTTAGCTAGGGATCATGGGAGTTGTAGGCCAAAACATCTGGAGGGCCGCAGTTTGGGGGGTGCCTGCTCTATCCAGTTCTGGGACTTGGAAGCACATTTCTGGGCTCAGAATTCTTTCATTCTTTCCCAGTGTTAGGTGTTCTGCACAAGCTCCAGGTGCTGAACATCAGGCTCTTAAATTAAAAAGCAAAACCAAAGGCGATCCTTGAAATTCGCTGCCACATGGTCTCAGCAGTGGCACCCTCCTGGCTGCGAAGGCACTGCTGCTTACAAAAACTAGACAGGATAAGGGTGGTGAGTGCTGGGGTGGCAGCGTTGGGGTCCTGCTGATGTATGGGGGGATGCCGTCCTCCAGCCATACAGCTGCCTGTCCTTGCCGCGGCGACATCACAGCCAGGAGGGGGACTCTGCCATTTGCTCCCCCCCTTCCTATGCCACTCCTGCCTGGTCCACAGCTATAAAGCCACTGGCTTGCTAAAATTCAGGCATGTCCACAACCCCCTTCTTCCTGTGCTGTAAGAAACCCCTGGTTTTACTTTGAGAAGCATTCACTGAAGGGCTGAACTGGTAGACCTCTGTAGCTCAGGCAAGGGCCACACTCGCACCTTTAAAGTATTGTGACATCGCTCTAAACAGTCCCCCAAAGAATTCTGGGAGGTGTAGTTTGAGAGTTCGATCCCTCTTCCTAGGGGACTCTGGGAATCGTGGTTCTGTGAGGGGGATCTGGGTGCTTAGGAAACCCCTTTCCCCCTCACAGAGCTACTAGATGGGTCGACACCACTCTGAATTGTAACTTTTGAGGGGAAATAATCGGCGTCTCCTAACTCCCAGCATCCTTAACAAACTACACCTCCCAGAATTCTTTGGGGGACTTTAAAAAGTGCTAGCATGGCTCTTAAACACGGCAAGCGAGTTGATGCTTGGATCCTGTTTGCTTCCATGGGAGCCAAACTCAGCTCAGCTTCGGCCGAAACCCTCTGTTGTTTTTTTTTTTAAGGAATGGTCTCTGTAGCTCTGCAGCTGTGTGTCTTGCAAGGGGGTTATAGCTGAGCAGGTTGGATCTGCATATGTACTATACCACTAATCTTCCCAAAAACTGATCTACCACATTCAGAGTAATTGTACGGGGCAGCCTTGGTTGGACTGTACCATTTCCAGCTGCAGTTGCGAGACTAGCTGTCTAAATACGAGAGATCATTTACGGCACCCCCCAAATCTTCTTGCATGTAGAAAGCTAGCACCTCAGGGAGAGTGCTAGGCCCGCATCTGTCACCTTCATGGGCTAGTTTTCTTGTTTTCTTTCTTTCTTTCTTTCTTTCTTTCTTTCTTTCTTTCTTTCTTTCTTTCTTTCTTTCTTTCTTTCTTTCTTTCTTTCTTTCTGGCCATCCGACATGCAACTCCCACCTGTTGTCTGAAGAGGTTACAACCTTGATAGAGAGTGAAAGCGTGTGGTTGCTCTGAACGCTCAGGTCAGCTTTTGATAAGCCCGGTCCAGATCCATTCATGCAAGCTGTTGGGTTTAATGGGATTTGGATGGCGCCGTCCTTTGGGAAATTCACCGTGTCCTCTTGCACGGTTCTTGTTTCAGCGAGGCTTTGTGCAAGAGAGTTCCCTGCTTGGCTGTGCTTATCGGGAGAGACAAAAAAAGTTGGAAACTGAGAGCCTAACCTTAGCTTGCAGCTAGATTCCCATCTTTCTTCTCCCTCTCCTATTCCCCGAATCTCTTTCAGTCTTCCCCCCAACATTGATACATGACTCTGCTGTTCCCAGTGTCGCACGCTCTCCAGTCTCAATAAGAAAAAGTCCTCCTTTAGTTTTATAGTCGTCTTTCCGTCTAGAGAGCATGTGGGTTAATAAGGAAAAGTGAGTGGAGGGTCATTTCTGACAATTGGCTTATTCAGAGCCTGTTTTGTTTTGGTTTCTTTTTCTCTCCTCCCCTTGCCTCGCCAACCCCCCCTCATTCTCTCTCTCTCTCCCCCCCCCCCGGTCCACCGCCGCCCCAGGCCCTCCAAGTAAACCTATCAGTCCTTCCCCGGAGACCCATTGCATTAAGCAATTAAGGCTTAATATATTTCGCTCTGTGTGATTGCATCTGTGTCGACGCCGGTCTGGGCAAACTGAAATGTTAAGTTCCTTGGCAGCTTTGCCTCCGCACAGCTCAGTTGCATAATTTGTGTGTCAATTACAATTAAGAAGACATTCTCCAGCCATGAGACCAGGGGTTACATCTGACTCACTCCGTACCAAAATGAAAGCGCTGTTTGTGTGTGTGTGTGTGTCTTTATCAGTCTGAGAAGAATGTGAGCGTGTGCTTTCCTTTTTCTGGTTTTAGCTAAAAGGGTCAGCTTCCCCCTCACCCCACCTGCCCTGTTACATGACCCCAAGAGCATAAACCTGGCTATTGCTTGGTCAGTAATTCCATCTTAAACATAGGCAGATAGGTTCAGTGGAGCAACAGCCTATTCTAGCTGGTGGGAGTTTGATGACTGTAAACTTGGCTTTAGCCTGCAGGCAGTCGGCAGAAGTCGCTCAGATGTTTGTAGGAGAACAGAATGTTAATGGCTGCCCGATTGCCTGGCGGGCAATTGTGTTCACAGCACGGCTGTGCCTTCCTTGTGTGGGCCTTGAATTCAAGAGTTTTCTTCTTGTGTCCCTCCCCCATGAATGCACAGTCCTTTGCTCCGATGTGCAGACGCTGCGCATGGGTGGCACATACCATGGAGAGCAGCCGGGAGGGAGAACCTGCGGCCCCTCCAGATGTTGCTGAATCCCAACTCCCATCGTTCCTGACCTTGGCCGTGTTGACAGGAGAAGATGGGAGTTGGAGTCCCAACAACAAGCAGAGGCCCATAGTTTCTCTTTAGAAGAAGGGGGTGCCACTATAGGCATATGTGCAAGGGCTAAAATAATAATCCCCCCCCCCCGGGCTGGTGCTTTTGGGTTGGCACCACAAGCACAGAGCTGGGGGCGTGGAGAGCTGTGCATGTCTTCTGCTGCTCTTACTAGGCTCCTTTAAAAAAGAAAAGAAAAGCTTTCCGGTCTAGTTTGGCTGGTTTTAGAAGGAGTTGCAGCAGTATTTTCCCCTCTCCCTTTCCAAAGATCATTCAAGTGCCTCTCTCAAGCTGCCTGGGATCAATGCATATGACAGATTGTTTCTGCTGGGTGTCTTTTTTTAAAAAAAGCATCTGCTCAAACCTCTTGGCGCTTGAGAGTTCTGCTGTAGCTTCCTTTCTCCCTTTTCACCCACTTCAGTGGCTACTTCCGAGCTACTCCTCCAGAGGTTATTTCAAGCTCACCCAGAGTTCCTATGTTGCCAATGATAGCACAGTGCAGGGAACTGACCTGGTGCTCAGATACTAGTTTCCCCCCAGGAAGAACGGGGATTTTCTACCGCCACTGCTGCACTCAACGTGGCAGTTTATTCCTTTTTCACAACTTCCCCCTAACTCCTAAGTTTTGCATTCTATTTGAGCTTTTGCAAAACTTTAAAAGTCACTATCGTGCAACATCGTGTCCCTGTTATTTGCTTCCAGAAAAATAAACCTGTTTGCAAATAATATGGATGTTTAGTGCATAACCTGCGTTCTCACCCACTATATTCCAAGAAGTGGCTTGCTTTTGTGTCATGTGAAAGCTCAAAAAAATAATGTGGAAATTAAAAGTTAGGGAAATGTGGAGTTGGACTAGGCCGCCATGTGAATGCAGTAGAGTTCCTCTGAAGCTCAGGGAATCTTGCCATAATATCAAGGTGCAAACCCATTTGCTCCTAACATGCTATCTCCAAACTGGGGAGGGGTGGCACGTCTTCTAGATGCTTTGGGAACCTGTGCTAGGTGGAGCTGATGGGGGTTCAAGGGACCTGGAGGGGAGCAAAAATCTCCCTCTTGGAAACACTGGGGCAACAGCCAATTTGCTGTGCCACCTGGCTGCCCTCTCCATCCCTTTTGCCTCGAAGCAGCCAAGATTGTGACCAATCATCTGTGGGAGAAATCAGTTAAGAACACAAGAGCCTTTCAAGGCCCCATCCATTCTAGCATCCTGTTCTCCCAGTAGCCAACCAGATGCACATGGTAAACTCGCAAGCAGAACCTGAGCACAACAGCGGTCTCCCCACTTGTGAGTCAGCTGGACTAGCTTAGTCAGTAGAGCAGGAAAAGACTCTTAATATCAGGGTCATGGGTTCGAGCCCCACGTTGGGCAAAAGATTCCTGCATTACAGGGGGTTGAACTAGATGACCCTAAGGGTCCCTCCCAATTCTACAATTTATGATTCTCAACAATGTGTATAATTAATAAAGAATATAGCCATCCTGGCTAGTGACCATAAACGATAATTTCCACTTGCTATCACTTGGTCTGCCTTTTTAGATATTTAGATTTCCTTCCAGCCAGGTGAGGGGAAATCGTACCTGAGAACTGGAGCATAAATAAATGGTCCCAGCTATAGAGTCCCTGCCTGACATTGTTTCTTATTCCCCAGGTGCTCTTACTAGGTGATCACCCTCTCTGCTATTGGCTGTGGGGGGGGGGGTCATGTGGCCTGGGCCACCTTCAGCGCCACCAAAAACCATTACCTGGTGTGGGGGGGGGCAACCCTTCACGCAAACACTATCATTCCTGTGTCCCACATCCCAACTGTTGCTTGTGGGCCCGGGAAGCAGATCTTGCTGCCACGCATTCGGTGTGCAGATGTCCTCTTTCAAGGCCTCCATTCATGGAAAGGCAGTTTGGTGTGATCACAGAAAGGCTCTGCCCCAGAACCCCTTGCAAATCTTGCATCCTGAATAAATAAATGAATTCTAAGGACCCCCGTGGGTGCATCTCTCTTGCTTGCGAATGTAGAAATGGCCATTTGTCTTTTGGGTCCTAATCTGTGCATGACCTCAGAATAAAGGAACCCTGAATTGTCGAGAGAGGATTGTAGCATTTCAGGCTGCAGGTGTGAGCCACCAGCACTAAATGTCCTCTCCCACCTCTTGCTCCCTGCAAATTTTTGTGTTTTTTTTTTAAAAAGGCATATTGGAAGAGTTGAGCACAGCTCATTCCTTCCTGTCCTGGTTTTCTATTGTTAGCTAGCTTCTGCATAGACATAGAGGGAGGGTTCTAGGGTTCAAATTGGCTCTCCCCAGGCCAACACCCTTCGCCAGACCTGTTTTTGCATCCTCCTCCCATGTTTTCTCGTGGCTCGAATGTGCTTTGGATCATTCTTCTCGGTTTCCTAGCTAGGGAGCGGCATGTGAGCGCAAGGAAGCTCGCCCGCTGCACAGAATCCACATCTATTGGTCTCTCCCCCTCCCGCTCCTGGCAAGTGGCCCCCAGGAGGTTGTCCAGAAGGGAATGTGGCCCTTGAGTAAAAAAAGATTCTATCTCCCGTGTCATAAAAGGACATATATATATATTTTAAAAAGAAATGCCTGTGGTCTGAGATGGTACAACTGTTTTTTGCTCATCTCAAAATTCCTCACACCTCTTTTCTCTGCAGGTCTGGATTGGAGCTGAATGATTCGACTTCTGGGTTGTGGCTTTCATTTTTATGTATTCATTATTATTTTTTCCATTCATTGCTATTTGTTCTTCTAACAACGAAAATACGACGTTTCCAAGATTTAAGCACCTTTACTTCCGATCTTACTTTCCCCTTTAATAAAGTTCTCTTCTGTTCTGGAGCAATTTCTTCCCCCCTCCTTTTTGCCCTTTCCTTGCTCCCGTTAAAAGTAATTGTCCTAAAACAAACCAGGTTTCTTAAGCTGTTTGGCACACAGGTACATGTTTTATGTTACTCACCTTCAGGGCGATAACTGCTTATCCCTGAACATTTTTAAGGTAAATGGACACTGATATATATTTTTTCTTTGTTGGTGATTGTACAGAGGAGTTGACTACCGTCTATTGTAAATTTCTAATTTATCATTGTACAAAAGACCCCAAACTTTGCTATTTAATTTTTGTATCAAAATAAAAGAAAATGTTTTTATTAATATGACGAAGTGGCGGCAGGTTATTTTCCCTTCACAATGAACAGCGAGTGAGGGTGAGGTGAGGATTTGAGTGTTCAAACCCTTTAAAAGAGCTGCAGGCGGGTCGTGTCTTGAGGTCTTCTGCTCCAGCCCCCACTCAATGCTAGAAAACCATCCTCAGCAGATGGTTCTGCAACTTATTTGATGACCTCCAGGGAAGGTGTGGTGAGACAGAGATAAAAAATAAGTCATGTCAGACTAATCTGATCTCATTTTTTGACAGAATTACAAGCCTGGTAGATGAAGGGAATGCTGTGGATGTAGCCTATCTTGATTTCAGCAAGGCCTTTGACAAGGTGCCCCATGATATTCTTGTAAAGAAGCTGGTAAAATGTGGGCTAGACAATGCTACCATTCAGTGGATTTGTAACTGGCTGGCTGACCAAACCCAAAGGGTGCTCATCAATGGCTCCTCCTCATCCTGGAGAGTAGTGACTAGTGGGGTGCCACAGGGTTCTGTCTTGGGCCCAGTCTTATTCAACATCTTTATCAATGACTTGGATGATGGGCTTGAGGGCATCCTGAGCAAGTTTGCAGGTGACACCAAATTGGGAGGGGTGGCTAATACCCCAGAGGGTAGGATCACACTTCAAAATGACCTTAACAGATTAGACAACTGGGCCAAAGCAAACAAGATGAATTTTAACAAGGAAAAATGTAAAGTACTACACCTGGGCAAAAAGAATGAAAGGCACAAATACAGGATGGGAGACACCTGGCTTGAGAGCAGTACATGTGAAAAGGATCTAGGACTCTTGGTAGACCACAAACTTGACACAAGTCAACAGTGTGATGCAGCAGCTAAAAAAGCCAGTGCAATTCTGGGCTGCATCCAAAATGGTCAAAGGCCTGGAAACAATGCCTTATGAGGAACGGCTTAGGGAGCTGGGTATGTTTAGCCTGGAGAAGAGAAGGTTAAGGGGTGATATGATAGCCATGTTCAAATATATAAAAGGATGTCATATAGAGGAGGGAGAAAGGTTGTTTTCTGCTGCTCCAGAGAAGCGGACACGGAGCAATGGATTCAAACTACAAGAAAGAAGATTCCACCTAAACATTAGGAAGAACTTCCTGACAGTAAGAGCTGTTCGGCAGTGGAATTTGCTACCAAGGAGTGTGGTGGAGTCTCCTTCTTTGGAGGTCTTTAAGCAGAGGCTTGACAGGCATATGTCAAGAATGCTTTGATGGTGTTTCCTGCTTGGCAGGGGGTTGGACTGGATGGCCCTTGTGGTCTCTTCCAACTCTATAATTCTATACATGGTCCAGCTGCTATAGTGGGTCCAATGCTCAAGAAGGCGGTTTCTGCATCTGCTGTGGAGGGAAGTGAGGCGCAGATGAGGTTCGTTGACCTGGGAAGGCAACCCATTTAGGAGAAGGAAAACTCTGATCCTAAAATTTCGCCTCGCAGGATATCTTCGGGGGAAG
Source organism: Zootoca vivipara (assembly GCF_965207765.1). Classification (NCBI taxonomy): domain Eukaryota; kingdom Metazoa; phylum Chordata; class Lepidosauria; order Squamata; family Lacertidae; genus Zootoca; species Zootoca vivipara. The sequence goes on from NC_142587.1 coordinate 91,166,099, forward strand.
AAAAGGCTCAGGAGTAAACCCTACGCAAATTCAGAGTGGAGTCCCTAAGACAGTTGGGTGGCACCTTCTAAGCCTCCTTCCGGCAACTCCTGCAGCTAAGCTGGTGCCAAACGTCTTGCTCTGCTTTCCTTTGGACCAGGCACCCCCAAACTGCGGCCCTCCAGATGTTTTGGCCTACAACTCCCATGATCCCTAGCTAACAGGACCAGTGGTCAGGGATGATGGGAATTGTAGTCCAAAACATCTGCAGGGCCAAAGTTTGGGGATGCCTGCTTTGGACCACCTCAGCGAGGCTGAGAGGGGTGGTGGTCTTGTCACATGGGCAGCCCAGGACCTCCACATGCACTGCCCAAGTTTGGTCAGTTCGGTGCTGCTGGCGTTTGACTTCACCCCTGGCAGCACACTCTATTGTCTCTCAAGACAGACGGGTGCCAACAACAGGCTACAAGTTCTGCAATTGTTCCCCAGGACAATGTGCCACCTAGTCGTCCGGTCTTATCAAAACACTTGTTTGACAGAGATCTACATTAGGCTGCCTTCCTTTTAACTCAGAGCCACAGTTCATAATATAAGCAGGTAGTGTTCGAACCCAAGAGGAAGAAGTGACAGCATTTAGCTAGCGCCTGTTAAGAAATAGCTCTGCCACTTCTCTATTTGCATTAGCCTTTAGCTAATTTCCTGACGGTTACTCCCATTTCCTGACGTTCATTCTAAGGAAGAGACACATCCTTCCTGAAATTCATTTGAAAGCCTGCCTTCGTGTTAGTACTGCTGAGTAGAGCAAAAAGCAGAGCTAGACACTGTCAGAGCAGCCTCACGTTGAAGGATGTGCAAGCTTTTGAGCACCATAGAGCTCTTTCTCCAGGCAGAATAAGAATAAACTACCAGCCCACAGCTTTGTCGCTTTTCTGCACCACTTTGCAAAGTTCTATATCACGTCCTCGTGAAAATACATCAGCATTCTGGCGCACACATGTCCTAATGTATAATCCCCCCCCCAAGCAATTTCCCCGAAATAGAATGCTTTTATACATAAACTAGTATCATGAAGCCCGTTAAAATAATGGGTGCTAGAGCAGACCTGTTGCTCTAACAACCTCGGGGACATGCGCAGAGCTGATGAAGCGGCGGGTCTGCGCTCGAAGTCCCAATGGATAGAACTGACCCAATGGGGTGTGAGTTAGGAGAAGGCCTCGCTTTCTTTCCTCCTCCACCGAGGCCAGCAAGCGGCCCTATGAATTCCCTTCCCGGACCTCCTACCTCAGCCCGGCTCAAGCGCCGCAGCGGCCTGCCCACCTCATTCTCTCTCCTGCCGGCGTCGCTCCTCGCGCGGATGAGCCGCCGTGCCCTGAGGAGGGCGGGCCTGCCTCTCCCGTCAGGGCCTACAAAGAAGCAGCAGGTCCTTGTGCCCGCCTCGCCGCCTCAGCCTGGCTCGTCTCCCTGCCGGGCTGAGCGGGCACCAAGCTCCCCTCTCCGAAGTGTCTCTGCGCTCCAAGTCCCAACGGCTGTCCGTGGGGCACATGCGCAGTAGCGCAACCCCACGGACACACAGACTGGACGCAGAGACACTTGCACTTTATTATAGAGGATGTGTACAAGGATGTTTATATGAATGGAAAGTTAATAAAACCTATGCATTGGTGAAAATACAGATTTTTTATATATAAAATGCACACTTATCTTAATACACATTATTGTGCATTCTTTTTAGTTTGATAACTGCACCACAGAATTCAAATAATTCGGAGAAGTGCAAATTTGAAAAGGCCAGTCAGATGGGTGGCATAATTGCTTATATGCCACCCATCTGACTGGCCTTTTCAAATTTGCACTTCTCCGAATTATTTGAATTCTGTGATGCAGTTATCCAACCAAAAAGAAATGTGAGACAGGGAACTTTTATTAAGTGCTCCAAGTGGCGGCACTTGCATTGGTAGATATTGTATGCATTTTGGCTGGTTCCTGTGTAATTTCAGATATGCAGGTTTGATGGAGCCCACCCCGTACCCAGTGGACCCTGGGGCAGTTGAGTATTATTAACTGGTGTAAAAAAACCATGCTATCAACATTAGGACAGATCACATGTTAAATTGAGTGTCCTCAAGCAGATGAGATGCCCAGGTTGTGTCACCATATGTGTGAACAGGCCTTAATCCTAAGAAGGCTTCTAGGCAGACTGTGACGTCAGAATATACAACAGAGTCTTTTCTCTGGAAATCAATTTGTTGTTGTTGTTGTTTAGTCGTTTAGTCGTGTCCACCTCTTCGTGACCCCATGGACCAGAGCACGCCAGGCACTCCTGTCTTCCATTGCCTCCCACAGTTTGGTCAGACTCATGTTGGTAGCTTCGAGAACACTATCCAACCATCTCATCCTCTGTCGTCCCTTTCTCCTTCTGCCCTCAATCTTTCCCAACATCAGGGTCTTTTCCAAGGATTCTTCTCTTCTCATGAGGTGGCCAAAGTATTGGAGCCTCAGCTTCAGGATCTGTCCTTCCAGTGAGCACTCAGGGCTGATTTCCTTAAGAATGGATAGGTTTGATCTTCTTGCAGTCCATGGGACTCTCAAGAGTCTCCTCCAGCACCATAATTCAAAAGCATCAATTCTTCGGTGATCAGCCTTCTTTATGGTCCAGCTCTCACTTCCATACATCACTACTGGGAAAACCATAGCTTTAACTATAGCTTTAACTTTGTCGGCAAGGTGATGTCTCTGCTTTTTAAGATGCTGTCTAGGTTTGTCATTGCTTTTCTCCCAAGAAGCAGGCGTCTTTTAATTTCGTGACTGCTGTCACCATCTGCAGCGATCAAGGAGCCCAAGAAAGTAAATTCTCTCACTGCCTCCATTTCTTCCCCTTCTATTTCCCAAATGAAAAGGTTGTATATTGTCTCCCTGCTTATTTAACTTACCGTATATGCAGAATTCATCATGCAAAAGGCTGGACTAGATGAATCCCAAGCCGGAATTAAGATAGCTGGAAGAAATATGAACAACCTCAGATATGCAGATGACACAACCTTGATTGCAGATAGTGAGGAGGAATTAAAGAACCTTTTGATGAGGGTGAATCAATATGTTAACGGATTGCAAATTTCCGCTTCCAAGCACTAGATTTTTTTGATGTAAAACAAGAAATTGGTGACATCTAGTGGTGGTCTCAATTATTGCTCAGTAACATTTCCCTCACCTCATGGGTGGAAAAATAAAAAAAATCCTTCCAGTAGCACCTTAGAGATAAATAAGTTTGTCATTGGTGTGAGCTTTTGTGTGCATGCACACTTCTTCAGTTTTCATGGGAAAACTTCGGGATAAGAAAAGGCTAAGGAATAAATAAACCCTACAAAAATCTGGAGTAGAGTCTTTTTATGGTTGGATGTTGCCTCTATCCAGCAGCTTCTGCAGCCAAGCTGGGGCCAAATGTATTGCTCTGTAATGCGGGTGGTGCTGTGGTCTAAACCACTGAGCCCCTTGGGCTTGCCAATCAGAAGGTCAGCAATTCGAATCCCCAAGACGGGTGAGCTCCCGTTGCTCTGTCCCAGCTCCTGCCCACCTAGTAGTTCGAAAGCACGCCAGCGCAAATAGATAAACAGGTACCGCTGCAGCGGGATGGTAAACGGTGTTTCCGTGCACTCTGGTTTCTGTCGCGTGTTGTTCCATTGCACCAGAAGCGGTTTAGTCATGCTGGTCACATGACCAGGAAAGCCGTCTGCGGACAAATGCCGGCTCCCTTGGCCTGAAAGCGAGATGAGTGCCGCAACCCCATAGTCACCTTTGACTGGACTTAACCGTCGAGGGGCCCTTTACCTTTTTTAAACCTCTGCTTTCCTTTGGAGCACATCAGCGAGGCCGAGAGGGAGGTCTTGTTGTCTGGGCAGCCCAGGACCTACTTGTACCCAGGAGAGGTCACTTTGGTGCTGCTAACACAGCAGTTTGACTTCACCCTCGGAGGTGCGCTCCATTGTCTCTCGAGACAGACAGATGACAACGGCTTTCCCCATCTCATGCTTTCTCCTAATATTATTCACTGATGGTAGTTTTTTTTGTATTGAATCTTTATTCAATTTTTAAAAACATACATAACGAAGAAAAATATAAACAAAAAATGAAAACTACAAATCATAAAGAACAAATCAGAAAAGGTACAAAGTAAAAATTAAAGAACTAAAGAATACATTTACAAAAAAGCAAATCAAGGTAAAAAAAAGAAAAATATGAAGAAAAAAGAATCACTTCCTGTTATTTACAGTACGCGTTCCTTTGAATATTCTCTCTCTCCTGCTGTTCCTCTTACTCCACTGCATTTCCATTTTTCTCTTTAACTTTTTCTTTTCTTTTCTCCTTTTAAATCTCTATTCTAAGCATTTCACTAAATTAACTTCTATATCTTCTTTTTCCAAGTAGTCTTGTACGTATTTCCATTCGCCTATTATCTTTTGCTTCGGAACGTGCCTAATTATTGCCGTTAATTTTGCCATCTTTAGATATTCAATTAATTTTTCTTGCCATTCCTGTACTGTTGGTAAGCTAGCACCTTTCCATTTTGATGCAATTAATATCCTTGCCGCTGCACATGCGTAGAGCAGGATATTAACTCTATCTTTTGGGATATTTGGTGGGGTCATACTTAGAAGGAAGGTTTTGGGATTTTTTTTGAAGGTACATTTTAACAACTTTTTTAGTTTTTCATATATCAAATTCCAAAATTCCGCCACTTTTATTATTCACTGATGGTAGATTGAGGCCTGATCTACACATGCCTCGGAAGAAAGGAGCAAGCATGCATGTCAAAAGTTCCTTTTGGGAAGCATTTTTTAAATAAAAAAAATAGAGGATACACGACACAGCAATTTGGGGGGGGAGCGGTGAGAGAATTGTAGCTTTGTGGTGGGGCAGCTGCCTTGCATGCAGAAGGTCACAGCTTCAACCCCAAAGCATCTCCAGGAAGGACTGGGAATATCCCCTGCCTGAAAAACCCTGGAGAGATGCTGCAAGCCAGTGTCTAGACAACAGCGAGCCATAGGAGCCAATCGCTCTGTGTTCAAGGCTGCAGAAGCATAGTAGGTCGGTGTCTGGGTGGTGTCTGACAGGCATCCTGCTCTGGGTCACCAAAATACAGTCTACCTGTGGAACGCCCTCCCGTCAGATGTCAAGGAAATAAACAACTATCTGAGTTTTAGAAGACACCTGAAGGCAGCTCTGTTTAGGGAGGTTTTTTAATGTTTGATGTTTCATCGTGTTTTTAAATATTCTTTTGGGCGCCATCCAGAGTGGCTGGAGAAACCCAGCCAGATGGGCAGAGGTATAAATAATAATAAAAATATTATTATATTATTACTACTACTATCCTGCCCTGAGTGACTCGGAATTAAGGTAGGAAGTGGGCGATTCTGCCAGGATGAGGACAAAAAAGGAGGCAGAATCTCACACCTATATTTTTGCCCAGGAGGTGCTTCAAGATGCTAGCAACGGTTCAGGGCTCGGGTGATGCATTTGAGAGGTCGGCTCTCTCTCTTCCCCCCCTCCCCCCCTCAGCGATTTGTCTGCAACACCCTCCCAGAAGAGAAATGAAGAGGCTCTTGTCTAATCCTCCTAGGGTATAAACAAATCCTTTCCTCTTTTCTGCCTTTCAGCAAGAAAAGAAGTTATTTTCTTTCCCCCTAGCCTCCTTTGAACCGTGATCAGTCTCTCCCCGCTGGAAGCCCTGCTGAAAAAAACACTCCTTTCTCAAGTCTTTTATTTGCACCAGCAAAAGCCAGCAGCATTGTCCCATTAGGTCCAATCGTGACTGACTCTGGGGTTGCGGCGCTCATCTCGCTTTACTGGCCGAGGGAGCTGGCGTACACCTTCCAGGTCATGTGGCCAGCATGACAAAGCCACTTCTGGTGTACACGGAAATGCCGTTTACCTTCCGCTGTAGCGGTCCCTATTTATCTACTTGCACTTTGACATGCTTTCGAACTGCTAGGTTGGCAGGAGCTGGGACTGAGCAACGGGAGCTCACCCCGTCATAGGGATTCGAACCGCCGACCTTCTGATCAGCAAGCCCTAGGCTCTGTGGTTTAACCCACAGTGCCACCCGCATCCCTGTAGCCCAAGACCACCCCCCAAAGCATCATACATACATCACAGAAGGAGGCAGTCTACAGCAAAAAATCCTGCCTGCCTGGATACCTGATAATGGTCACTGATTGCATTACCTGGGCAGTCTGACCATTCTTTTGCAATGGTTAACACTCTAGTTCCTGCATTCCGGTCACAGGCTCACCCTATTCATACATAAATACGCCCTTAAGACAGGATTTGCAAGCAAAAAAGACAATGGGGAGGCTTTCTCCATTTGCCTCCCTTACTGCAGAGGAATATTTGAGATCATTGGGAGAGTCAAAAATGGCATCAGGATTGCTCTCCCATACTATTTCAGACGCATGGTTCATATATTTAGATATGTGTGCATTTTTGAATATTTATTCTATATTTGAGACCTTAACATTCTTATAACACCATTATAATTATTATTATTACAGGGAACCAGACAGAGGGTCGTATCGGTAGTGGCACCCGCCCTGTGGAACGCCCTTTGCAACAGATGTCAAGGAAATAAGCAGCTATCCTATTTTTAAAAGACATCCGAAAGCAGCCCTGTTTAGGGAAGTTTTTAATATTTAATGCTGTATTGTTTTAATATTCGATTGGGAGGTGCCCAGAGTGGCTGGGGAGACTCAGCCAGATGGGCGGGATACAAATAATAAATTAAAACATTATTATTATTATTATTATTATTATTATTATTATTATTATTATTATTGATCACCTGATCCTCGGCAAAGGTGCCTAATCCTCTTTTAAAGCTCAATTGGTGGCCATCTCTGGTGCTTGTGGGAGCGAGCTCCACAGCTTAACTATATGCTGCTAATTTCTTTTCCAGGGCTCTGAAAGGAAAGAGAAAAATTAACATCGGCTTGTGTCGTTCAGCAAAGCAATTGAGAACAGGGAAAAAATAGCCACCAATAAGACGGTTCTAGTCCTTCACAGTGGACTCTTCGGGCTTCTACCCTCTCAGAAAAAAGGATCCGAGGCTTTGCAAAAGATTCCAATTAACCCCCAGTTAAGGAAAAGAAGGCCTAAGGCCTCTGGAGGACCAGCAGATTGAAGAACACAGGGAGGAGGCAATCAGGATGGAAATCTCCACGTCAAAGCAAAGTCCAAATTGCTACACAAGAAAGCAATGTTTGAGACTTTCCCACTGTTCAGGCTCTTTGTTGCTGTTTAATTTGATGGGCAAGACTTGAAATCAAAATAATCCTTCAGTTTTCTTTACCGCCAATAGAAAAGCTCAGGCTCCAGGCCCCTTTCTATATGCAATATTCAAAACTGAAAAAGGTTTGCCTGCAGGCAAGTTCTTGGCTGCTTAAAAATGTAGATGTATAATAATCGTTACGAGAGATAAGGGGAAGTTCTTACTTGGAGCACACTCCATTTTAAAGTATTTAACTTGGAACTGTTTAAAAATGTTTTGCATTTAGCCACCTTGGGGTCTGAATCATGGTATAATAGGATAGAAGTATACTGAATAAATAAATTGGGGGTTTGCCCCAAGAATATGTGATGAGCCTGCATAGTATTGTACCATGAGATTTCTTTATTGAACACATCAGATAGTCACCTCCTTTCCCCCATATTGGGCCACTGTTCCTCTTTAAGTTCATCCTCCTCTGAATTTTGTTGGAACCATCCTCGAATGAAGGGATAGCAAAGGGGAAACTTCAGCATGAAACCGATGAATTGGAATGAATCAAGAAGTTCAATTCCATTCATTTGGGTCTGAATGGAGACAACAGTTTCCTGCTCCAGTACAGACGTTGCTCCATCAGTAAGTTGATTATCGTCACCTATTGCTCTTGTTTTGAAAGATTGCCCTCCTTAATTCTAACTGAATTGCCACTGTCTGTACTCTTTGCAGTAACATTTCCCTGTGTCCCGCTGGATAGCTCAGTCGGTGGAGCATGAGACTCTTAAGCTCAGGGTTGTGGGTTCAAGACCCATGTTGGGCAAAATATTCGTGCATTGCAGGGGGTTGGACTAGATGACCCTCGTGGTCCCTTCCAGCTCTACAGTCCTATCATTTCTGTACTATGATTAAAGCTTGCAATTCCCTCGCCATATTTATAATGTGGCACCGGCTTTGTTTCTCACTACTTTAAAATATCTTGCTCTCCATCTGGTCTTGATGGTGGAGTCACTTCTAAGAGCAGGTGAAAAGCTACTAGTTCCACCTTGAAACTCTTAAAAGTGGACAGTTGCATCAGCTGACCATCAACACTTTACAACCATTTACACTCGAGGAGACCAGATGCCTGGCTGTAAGTAGCTGCAGTAGAATAGGTAGCCTCTTAGACTAAACTGTTCCGTAGTTGCAACTGAAAATATCCACACACACAAAAATCCCATTGCAATCAGGTTTACAGTATTATCAAGATTGACAGACTTTCAGCTGCTTGCAATGAGCAAATCAAACAAAAGCAATTGAAATAGCTAAATACAACAGATGCTTGAAGTGGTTTCCCCAAATTTAGCTAAAAATGCAATGTATACATATTGGAAAATCATTAAAAATACTGGAGAATCAATACAAAAATATATTTTAAAATGTCAATTTATACTGGCTTCTCCAATCTCACTATTATTCAAGGTTGTGGGGCGCTGCAAAACGAGGTGCTTTTCCTGCAAAACTGTTTCCAAAGATTAACACTGCTTGAGAGTAAGGTTACCAGACGTCCCCGTTTCCCGGGGACAGTCCACGGATTTACAAATCAGTCCCTTGAAAAAATCAATCTATTTAGTAGGAAGTTGAAAAGTGTCCCTGGATTCATTGGGGGGGGAATCTGGTAACCTTACCGGTAGTTTAGATTACAGGTAGGTAGCCGTGTTGGTCTGAGTCAAAACAAAATAAAAAAAATCCTTCAGTAGCACCTTAAAGACCAACTAAGTTTTTATTTTGGTATGAGCTTTCGTGTGCATGCACACGAGTAAATCAGATAATGTTCGGGTTTTGGATGTTAACTACGAAGATGGGTGTAGTAATGAATTTGGGGGGGGGGAGGCAGAACCACATATTTGTATTGATTGGTCTTGATTTTGATTAATTTAGGGAGGGCAGCTGCCCCCCTGCCCCCCTCTGGCTACACTCATGACTACAAACCCCATGTTTGATGAATCATAGAATCGTAGAGTTGGAAGAGACCACAAGGGCCATCCAGTCCAACCCCCTGCCGAGCAGGAAACACCATCAAAGCATTCCTGAAAGATGCCTGTCAAGCCTCTGCTTAAAGACCTCCAAAGAAGGAGACTCCACCACACTCCTTGGTAGCAAATTCCACTGTCGAACAGCTCTTACTGTCAGGAAGTTCTTCCTAATGTTTAGGTGGAATCTTCTTTCTTGTAGTTTGAATCCATTGCTCCGTGTCCGCTTCTCAGGAGCAGCAGAAAACAACCTTTCTCCCTCCTCCATATGACATCCTTTCATATATTTGAACATGGCTATCATATCACCCCTTAACCTTCTCTTCTCCAGGCTAAACATGCACAGCTCCCTAAGCCATTCCTCATAAGGCATCGTTTCCAGGCCTTTGACCATTTTCGTTGCTCTCCTCTGGACACGTTCCAGCTTGTCAGTATCCTTCTTGAACTGTGGTGCCCAGAACTGGACACAGTACTCCAGGTGATGTCTGGCCAGAGCAGAATACAGTGGTACTATTACTTCCCTTGATCTAGATGCTATACTCCTATTGATGCAGCCCAGAATTGCATTGGCTTTTTTAGCTGCTGCATCGCACTGCTGACTCATGTCAAGTTTGTGGTCTACCAAGACTCCTAGATCCTTTTCACATGTACTGCTCTCAAGCCAGTACCAATTAGTCAGTTTGCGGGTTGCTGCAAAACATGGCATTTTTGCTGCGCTGCAAAAAAAAACACTGCAAAACTTTGGCACAGGTTTGGAGAGGATCCCAAATGCTGGGATTCATAGTTGGTTATCCTCAGTGGGGTCCTTACTCAGGCGTCTGCTCCTTCCAATCTATTGAAGACAAATTCATCTCGCAATAATAGCCCATGTCCACCAGATGCCGCTATGGTTCAACATTAGCAAGGACAAATTGGCAGATTTGCCTGTACAGTGGTACCTCTGGTTAAGAACTTACTTCGTTCTGGAGGTCCATTCTTAACCTGAAACTGTTCTTAACCTGAGGTACCACTTTAGCTAATGGGGCTTCCCTCTGCTGCCGCTGTGCCGCCAGAGCACGATTTCTGTTCTCATCCTGAAGCAAAGTTCTTAACCCAAGGTACTATTTCTGGGTTAGCGGAGTCTGTAACCTGAAGCGTTTGTAACCCGAGGTACCCCTGTACAGTACAAAGATGAGGATACAGCTTTCATAGGATCATTTTCTGCTTTTCTAACTGGGGACAAATATGACTCAAATATTCATTATTTTTTGCCAGACATTTGTGCAAGACACCTGTGAACATGCATTTCTATCAACATCTTGGAGGCTCCGTTAACATATGTGAAAATTTGGCTTAATTTAATGCCCCGAAAGCTCAGAATTGGATAGCAGAGATATCACCTTGCCGACAAAAGTCCGTATAGTTAAAGCTATGGTTTACCCAGTAGTGATGTATGGAAGTGAGAGCTGGACCATAAAGAAGGCTGATCACCGAGGAATTGATGCTTTTGAATTCTGGTGCTGGAGGAGACTCCTGAGAGTCCCATGGACTGCAAGAAGATCAAACCTATCCATTCTGAAGGAAATCAGCCCTGAGTGCTCACTGGAAGGACAGATCATGAAGCTGAGGCTCCAATACTTTGGCCACCTCATGAGAAGAGAAGACTCCCTGGAAAAGTCCCTGATGCTGGGAAAGATGGAGGGCACTAGGAGAAGGGGACGACAGAGGACGAGATGGTTGGACAGTCAGAACCGTCTTTTCCATAGTGGTGCATTGCGCATGGGCACCGGCCTCTCAGGGGCACCCCAGCAAGTGGGGGAGCTGCGCAGCTTTGCCAGCAGCTTCCCCTTTCCCTGCACTCCCACCAGCTGTGCCCCATCAACCATAAGGCTGGTGGGCACGCAGCTTCCCTCCCAAGCCTCACAGGCCTCTGCAGGGATCGCTCTCCTCCCGAGGAGGCTTGGGAGGGAAGCTGCGCTCTCCTCCCATGGAGGCCTGGGAGGGGCACAACTTCACTCCCAAGCCTCTGCAGGAATCGCTCTCCCGCAGCTGCATGGGGGACAGTTGCCTCCCCCCGGATGGCTGGCAGTGTGCAGCTACAGCCACTCCAAAACTATCTGTGGTAATTTGGGGGCGCTGGGTGGATATTTGTACCCTGGCCTCGCATCTGCTAAAGACGATCCCTGTGGATCAACATGAGTCTGACCAAACTGTGGGAGGCAGTGGAAGACAGGAGTGCCTGGCGTGCTCTGGTCCATGGGGTCACGAAGAGTTGGACATGACTAAACGACTAAACAACAACAATGTCTTTGCAGATGAAGTATTGCCCTGGATTAGAAAGTGCTTACTGTTTTGTAACTTAGTTACAAAAACATGATGTTACTTAACAGCAAGAGGTTGTTATTAATAGCAATTACTGTATATTCCTGCGTATAAGACTACTTTTTAATCCAGGAAAATCTCAAAAGTCGGGGGTCGTCTTATACGCTGGGTCGTATTTCTTATACGGCTAGTTTATCTCAAACTCTATATTTTAACTGGAAAAGTTGGGGGTCGTCTTATATGCCCAGTTGTTTTATACTCCGGAATATACAGTAATCTGGTGCAGCTAATATATTGATTTGAAACTGTGAAATCTGACATTAAAGCTGCAATCCTACTGCACGTTCTCCCAAGGGCAAGACCCATGGAAAACAGCAGGTTACTTACTTATGAGTAAACATGTACAGGATTACTCTGTAAATGAGTTACAGGTAGGTAGCCGTGTTGGTCTGGCGTAGTCAAAACATCAACAAGTTTCCACACCCATCAGTCAAACACCCATTCCCACCACCCTTCTGAGAATACCTCTCCCCACCCTCTCAGTATATATAAGGGTCTGGAGACTTCTGTTTCAGTGTATCTGAAGAAGTGTGCATGCACATGAAAGCTCACACCAATGACATACTTAGTTGGTCTCTAAGGAGCTCTAATAATAATAATAATAATAATAATAATAATAATAATAATAATATTATACCCCGCCCATCTGGCCGGGTTTTCCCAGCCACTCTGGGTTCAACAAAACATTAAAATACAGAAATCCATCAAACATTAAAAGCTTCCCTAAACAGGGCTGCCTTGAGATGCCTTCTAAGGTCTGATAATTGTTGTTCTCTTTGACCTCTGGTGGGAGGGCATTCCACAGGGTGGGTGCCACTACCGAGAAATGAAGTGCCCTTTTAATATTTACTATATTTACTTAACATTTAATGTTTTCCTGAGGTTACTGTTTAGTCTGGGATTGCTAATTTAACTGATCTTGGTGCAGCTAATGGACACGAGTTTTTATTTTTAAAAAGATTCTGGTAATATTATTATTTTTACTTGCAGGAGGGATTCAGGTGAATACTAGCTAATTAACAGGAATGAAGGACTCTGTTGCCCACCACAACAAATCCACTTTAAAAAAGAAACCAACTTTTGGAAGTTAGGAATACGACAGAGAAAATCACTGAAAACTGCCATGCGCAAATTACTAACGGGAAGATATTTAAACACGTTTAAACACATCAGGATAAATGCTCGTTGTTTCATTTCTGCTGCAACCCGTGGCTGGTTGGCTACTCCTTTGACTGAAAGGATACAAGAGAAATGTTCCCTACACCATATAATGAGCTAGCGACAGGAGGATTTTTAAAAGTTAACTTTGCAGATCCTCTGTTGTGCTTATCTTAAAGGTACGAAGGCAAGGAGGGCGGGGGGCAGGCGCGTAGCAAGGGGGGCAGGCCGCCCCTAGCTCCACTCTGGCGGGGGCAGCGTGGGGGCAGTGCCCCCGGCCCTGGCACGTTCCTTGCCTCCTCCGCCCGAGCAGGAAGAAGCAGAGTGTGCTATGGAGCAGGTTGCTGGGCGGCAAAGCGCCGCCCGACAACCCGCTCCGTAGCGTGCTCTGAAGCAGAGCACTAGCCCAGCGCCGCCGGCCCAGCACACCAGCCCAGCGCCGCCAGCCGAGTGCTGCCAGCCCAGCGCCGCCGGCCCAGCACGCTGGCCGAGCAGAGCAGCAGCACCAATCCGGACGGACTGCGCATGTGCGGACTGCACAGTCTGTCCTGGCTCATCCTGGCGCACGCATTGTGTGTCAGGACGCATGCATCAGGACGCATGCGCTGCAGAGCGACGCCCTGCCCCCAGGGGGTGCCGCCCCGGGCAGCCAAGTGGCACCGTTCACCACAGGGGTGGGGGGGCTCTTGCTAATTGGCTGGCTGAAAAGGAAAATACGCAGGTAATATTCCACCCAAAGCATGACGCAGCCTCTGGGGTTTATTAGCATGTATCAGCATCTGCAGCTCACGACCCACAACCTCCTCTCGTAGACTTGAGCAGAGGAGAGACATAATTGGGAAGTATAAGCCTCAAAAATAACAAAAGGAGGAGCAAAGGTGGCATATATAAGACGCTGGCTTATACTAAGATCATTGGTTCATCAAGCTACACACTGTCAGGGCACATTCCCAGCCCTTCTTGGAGATGCTTTCTGCATGCAAGGCAAATGTTCCAGCCCTTCCGCTAATATCAGGCGGCTGAGCAGCTCTCCCAAAAGACTTCAATGCACAAAATAAGAACTGGGTGGTGCAGTCCTGCCGCTTTTGATGCTCTTTGCCAGTTGCCCACTCAGAGGCCAATATTTCCTAACTGTCTTGCTTTTGTGTGTGTGTGTGTGGGGGGGGGGGGGAGATATACTGGATAACTTTGTGTAGAAAAATGCCACCCTGGGAATAAAAAAAGATTTTTCATTAGCATTTATGTTGTCCTAAATTGCTGCATTGCCTGGAGAGATTATTCTCAGCAACAGACAATGTCATAAAGGGAAGAATGGACAAATGGCTTCACACATGACACACTCATCAAGTTATAAATAATGTGGATGTGTGAATCGCCTCCAGCTAGGCCAGGAATGGGAAATGCATGGCTCTGCGGATGTTGTAAGACTCCCATCAGCTCCTGGCAACATGACCAACTGTCAGGGATGACGATGATGACTATTTTATTATTTATACCCCGTCCATCTGACTGCGTTGCCCCAGCCACTCTGGGCGGCTACCAACACATTTAAAAACATAATAAAACATTAAACATTAAAAAAACTCCCAATACAGGGCAGCCTTCAGATATCTTCTAAAAGTTGTATAGTTACTTATCTCCTTGACATCTGAAGGGAGGGCGTTCCACAGGGAGGAAGGCCTTCTGCTTGGTTCCCTGTAACTTCACTTCTGTCAGTGAGGGAACTGCTAGAAGGCCCTTGCAGGAGACCTCTGTGCCCAGTCTCCTTTAGGTACTGTAGATAAGGCCAAGGCCATTCGGGGTTCAAAGGCCAGCTTGGAATTGTGCTTGGAAACATACCGGGAGCCAGTGAGAATTCTTTAGGATCAGAGTTATATTGGACCGGTAGCTTCTCCCAGTCATCAGTCTGGCAGCTGCATTCTGGATTAGTTGTAGTTTCTGCGTCACCTTCAAAGGTAGCCCCACATAGAGCGCAATGCAGTAGTCCAAGCGGGAGATAACCAGAGCATGTACCACTCTGATGATAGTTGCAGTCCAGCAACATCAGGTTGGAGAGCCTTAGGTTCCCAACCCCTGCTTTGAAGCATCCCAAAATGTTTAAAGTGTGTCGGTGGCCAAACCTTATAAATACGGGCCATAATCACCACAGAACCTTAACGGCTTGTTCCCGTATGATGTGAAAATTCCTCTGCCGTTTTTGAACAGCGCAAATGTGCCCCCAACTTAAGCCTCTTCAATGTGTAACCTTAATTTGTGACCGTATATCTGGTGCCAGGATTGTAAAATACATGAATCACACCATCAATGCTGCAAACAGATGGCAGATGAATCCCTTGAGGATATTCCCATGAGGATATCCAGAAGGCAACATTCATGAACCCAAGGCACACACAACACTTTTGTCGTCTTAGTGGGTAAGCAAAGAAATAAAAGGCTCTTGTATAGTGTTGAGCAACAAATGCCCCCTTGAAATGACCCTTGCATTGACTGAAGATAGTATAATGCAGGCATGTCCAACAGGTAGATTGTGATCTACCGGTAGATCACTGGACGTCTGTGGTAGATCACCGGTAGATCAGTGGCTCCCCCCAAAGAAGCTAAAAATTTTTTGGTTCCCCTAAAAAAAACTCAACATCTTTGCCCTGGACCCCTAAAATGACCTGAACCACCAAAAACAGGGCTTTCCTTCCTAAAAAAGAAGAAGCTCAGTGTCAATGTTGCTTTCCTCCTCCCTAAAGAAGCTCAACAACTTTTACGTGAACCCCCCAAAACAGGGCTTTCCTTCCTTAAAAAGCTCAACAACTTTGACCTGAACCCCCCAAAAGAGGGTAGAAAAATGCCAGTTTTTAACTCTGTGAGTAGATCGCAGTCTCTTGGAAGTTGGCCACCCCTGGTATAATGCATGAGTAGGCAAACTAAGGCCCGGGGACTGGATTCGGCCCAATCGCCTTCTCAATCCGGCCCGTGGACGGTCCGGGAATCAGTGTGTTTTTACATGAGTAGAATGTGTGCTTTTTATTTAAAATGCATCTCTGAGTTATTTGTGGGGCATAGGAATTCGTTCATCCCCCCCAAAAAAAATATAGTCCGGCCCCCGTAATGTCTGAGGGACAGTGGACTGGCCCCCTGCTGAAAATGTTTGCTGACCCCTGGTATAATGCGTTAGGAACCAGCCTCATAACAAAGGAGCACAGGAAGCTGTCTTAAACTTGGCCCATCTAGCTTGTTGGCATCCATCTGTCTTGGAGGACAATGGAGGAGTTCACCTTTCTACAAGAGCAGCACTGAGACTAAGCGGGAGGAAGCTGCCAGCGAGGGCTGGTGGTAAACATGAAGGCAGGCGGGTGGGTGGGGTCTAGGTGAGATTGGTGGGGCAGTGCCCCAGTCATAGAATCAAATCATGGAATTGTAGAGTTGGAAGGGACCCCCGAGAGCCATCTAGTGCAACCCCCTGCAGTGCAGGAATCTCAGCGAAAGCATCCCTGACAGATGACCACCCAACCTCTGCTTAAAAACCTCCAAGGAAGGAAAGTTCACAACCTCCTGAGGTTCCACCATCAATCAGCTCTTAAGCTCAGAAAGTCCATCCTAGAATCTCCTTTCTTGTAACCTGAAGCCATTGGCTTTAGTCCTATCCTCATGAGTAGGAGAAAACAAGCTTGCCCCATCTTCCATGCGACAGCCCTTTAGATATTTGAAGGTGGCTATCATATCTCCTCTGTCTAATCTACTCCAGGCTAAACATACCCAGCTTCATCATAAGGCTTTCATCAACCTAGTCACCCTCCTCTGCACACCTTCCAGCTTGTCAACATCCTCCTTAAATTGTGGTACCCAGAACCAAACACTATTCCAGGTGTGGTCAGAGCCAAGGCAGAAAAGAGTGGGACTGTGACTTCCCTATGAGTATACTTTGCAGCCTAGAATAGCATCAGCTTTTTTTTGCTGCTGCATTACATAGGTATGCCCTATGCTAAGCCTGTCCTGGTGATAGCCCTGCCACTGTCTCTCAATATGGGAGAAAGAATACTAGTCGTGAATCGTTACAGGTAGGTAGCTGTGTTGGTCTGACGCAGTCAAAACAAAATAAAAAAATCCTTCCAGTAGCACCTTAGAGACCAACTAGGTTTGTCATAGGTATGAGCTTTCGTGTGCATGCACACTTCTTCAGATACACTGAAACAGAAGTCACCAGACACTATGTATAACTAGTACTATGGTACATATAGTACATATTACTTGTGGAGGGCAGAAGGAGAAGGGGACGACAGGGGACGAGGTGGTTGGACAGTGTTCTTAAAGCCACCAACATGAGTTTGACCAAACTGCGGGAGGCAGTGCAAGACAGGAGTGCCTGGCGTGCTATGGTCCATGGGGTCACAAAGAGTCGGACACGACTAAACAACAACAACAACAACAACAACAACAACAACAACAACAACAACAACAGTACTATGGAAGGCACCACATTGAGCTGCCTCACTTACATAGGGTCTGGTGACTTCTCTTTCAGTGTATCTGAATCTAGTCATAAATAGTAAGAGTTACTACGTTAATGTTCGGCAAACACACACAAAAGAGAGCAGTAAGTACATATTATTATGGTGACGTTGATGTCCAGGCAAACATTTTGCTGCTTCAAGCTGTGCTGTGCAGCCAAACACATCCCAGCATCCTCTGTGAAGTTGCAAGGGCTTCTGTGGAATCCCCTGTCACAGCTTTAGAAGTGACATTGTAAACACTGTTGCCCAAATAATAATAACAATAATTTTATGGTTTTCCCAGAGGAGGAAAAGGGAGTGCATGAGCCTAAGGCTTGTGCATGAAGCACGATGGTTCATCTTCATCTCTTCTCACCCTGTGAGTCAGCTGATGTCATCATGTCAGGTGACTGATTGGTGAGTGGTCCCACCCAGCTGTCAAAGTTGACCTGTGGTGTGGGATGGAGTCTGCTTTGTAGAGAATTAAATCTATGAATGGAAAAGGGGGGAATCACCAGAGAGGAATTCAAACATATAGCCAGCACGTGTAGAGACAAAGTCAGAAAAGCTAAAGCACAGAATGAACTCAGGCTCGCCAGAGAGGTTAAAAGCAACAAAAAGGGCTTTTATGGGTATGTCCGTAGCAAAAGGAAGAACAAGGAAACAGTGGGGTCACTTAGAGGAGAAGATGGTGAAATGCAAACAGGGGACAGAGAAAGGGCAGAACTCCTCAATGCCTTCTTTGCCTCAGTCTTCTCCAAAAAAGAAAACAACGCCCGACCTGAAGAACATGGAGCAGATGATTCAGCAGAGGAAACACAGCCCAGAATAAGTAAGGAGGTAGTACAAGAATACTTGGCTAGTTTAGATGTATTCAAGTCTCCAGGGCCAGATGAACTACATCCAAGAGTATTAAAAGAACTGGCAGAGGTGATTTCAGAACCACTGGCAATAATCTTGAAAATTCCTGGAGAACAGGCGAAGTTCCAGCAGACTGGAGGAGGGCAAATGTTGTCCCTATTTTCAAAAAGTGGGAAAGAGAGGACCCAAACAATTACCGCCCAGTCAGCCTGACATCAATACCAGGAAAGATTCTAGAGCAGATCATTAAGCAAACAGTCTGTGAGCACCTAGAAAGAAACTCTGTGATCACTAAAAGTCAGCATGGGTTTCTGAAAAATAAGTCATGTCAGACTAATCTGATCTCATTTTTTGACAGAATTACAAGCCTGGTAGATGAAGGGAACGCTGTGGATGTAGCCTATCTTGATTTCAGCAAGGCCTTTGACAAGGTGCCCCATGATATTCTTGTAAAGAAGCTGGTAAAATGTGGGCTAGACAATGCTACCATTCAGTGGATTTGTAACTGGCTTACTGACCGAACCCAAAGGGTGCTCATCAATGGCTCCTCCTCATCCTGGAGAGTAGTGACTAGTGGGGTGCCACAGGGTTCTGTCTTGGGCCCAGTCTTATTCAACATCTTTATCAATGACTTAGATGATGGGCTTGAGGGCATCCTGAGGAAGTTTGCAGATGACACCAAATTGGGAGGCGTGGCTAATACCCCAGAGGACAGGATCACACTTCAAAATGACCTTAACAGATTAGACAACTGGGCCAAAGCAAACAAGATGAATTTTAACAAGGAGAAATGTAAGGTACTACACTTGGGCAAAAAAACCGAAAGACACAAATACAGGATGGGTGACACCTGGCTTGAGAGCAGTACATGTGAAAAGGATCTAGGAGTCTTGGTAGACCACAAACTTAACATGAGTCAGCAGTGTGATGCAGCAGCTAAAAAAGCCAATGCAATTCTGGGCTGCATCAATAGGAGTATAGCATCTAGATCAAGGGAAGTAATAGTACCACTGTATTCTGCTCTGGTCAGACCTCACCTGGAGTACTGTGTCCAGTTCTGGGCACCACAGTTCAAGAAGGATACTGACAAGCTGGAACGTGTCCAGAAGAGGGCAACCAAAATGGTCAAAGGCCTGGAAACTATGCTTTATGAGGAACGGCTTAGGGAGCTGGGTATGTTTAGCCTGGAGAAGAGAAGGTTAAGGGGTGATATGATAGCCATGTTCAAATATATGAAAGGATGTCATATGGAGGAGGGAGAAAGATTGTTTTCTGCTGCTCCAGAGAAGCGGACACGGAGCAATGGATTCAAACTACAAGAAAGAAGATTCCACCTAAACATTAGGAAGAACTTCCTGACAGTAAGACCTGTTCGGCAGTGGAATTTGCTACCAAGGAGTGTGGTGGAGTCTCCTTCTTTGGAGGTCTTTAAGCAGAGGCTTGACAGGCATATGTCAAGAATGCTTTGATGGTGTTTCCTGCTTGGCAGGGGGTTGGACTGGATGGCCCTTGTGGTCTCTTCCAACTCTATGATTCTATGATTCTATGAATTGCTGTGGACCTGCCTGTGTGGGGGAACAACAAAAAATTCGCTGGGTGCCTGGATTCAAAACAAGGGGCTGGCACACAGAGAGCCCCAGCAGCAGAGTATAAAAAAGTTGAGCAACACAGTAAAGCATTTGGCATATAGGTTGTTAGACTTTCCTTATCCTGTTCAGCTGCACACAGCAGGTGACCTCTTTCTACTCCTCTTGCAGTGAGCAGAGCACACACTGTTAAGTAATTTTTAGAATGCTTTACTTACAGATTCAAGGTCTCAGTCATGCACTGTTCCACGCAGCGGCACGGATAATAAATGCACAATTCTCTTGGGTAGAAAGTACAGGATATACCATAGTTCTGAGTGTGTGGTGTAAGCTTGGGGGCAAGCTCACACATGCCCATCTTATTACATGGTGCAGAGAGAGAGAAAGGAAGAGGAAATAAGCCTCTCTGTAAGAGGAGGAGAGGGACACGACCTAACTGAGTCTATCTACCAATACAACTCTATGGGCTTTAACCCTATCATGCACTAACTAGCAGTCATGCATAGTTAGATTCTCTGTCACTGAGCTGCACAATAGTCCAGTCTGGAAGTGACAGAAAAAGCATGTTAACACAACCGAAGCATCATTTTTCTGCTTCAGAGATTGTATGGAAGGAAACCAACATGGTTGATCTGCTTCTGGCTCTGCAGCGCCTGTTTAAGCCTTATGCGGTGGAAGACACCTGCTTCCTTCTTGCATCATTCATTAGGCCAGGGGATAGAAACACGCTACACAGTTCATCAGACTGGAACCCAAGACCTCCGTGTAGAAAGCAGAGACGTGTTCAAAACGGGAGCTTGCAAACCATGCTTCCCCGCTGACAGTTCAAGAGGGGGGAAAGGAAGCGAGAGCATGGGCACGTCTACCAACAGGAATTGTGACCGCAGAGAGAGTGCTAGACAAGCGCTTTGATGGGTTGAGGACATCTGCGGTGGAGAGGTGAGCAAACAAGAGATTAAAATACAATCAGATAAAGCCACATTTAAATGCAATGAATCAAATTACCAACCCATCAATCAGTTCAACTGCAACAGGATTATTTATACTGGCCTGCTTCCAATGCTGTACTCAGTAACTGCCCCACCAGCACAAGGATTTCCACTTGTACAATGGGACTTCCCCGCCTTCCTCTCCCTAGGTATGCCCCGTGCCCTCCCCAGATCTGCTCTGGAGGGTTGAGAGAAAACCCAGAGCAACTTTACAGGGTGCACTGGGGAAGGAAGTTGAGGGAAAGTCCTGTTGCACAAGCAGAAACCATTGTGCTAATGGAATTATTATTATTATTATTATTATTATTATTATTATTAAAAATGAAAAGTAGTTATATTTACACTTAATCTCAGCCAAAAGGCTGGGAAGCTATTGAAAACTAGTGATTTTGCATTCTGGGGGAAGTCAGCTCAGTTGGTTAGAGCATGATGCTGATAATGGCAAGCTTGCAGGTTCAATCCCCATATGGGACAGCTGCATATTGCTGCATTGCAGGGGGCTGGACTAGATAATCCTCAGGATCTCTCCCAATTCTATGATATAAAGCCATAGAAATAGACTAGAAAGTGAACAGTATTCTCCTGCCCTATCAAGAGCTCCCTCAGTAAAGAAAGTGGGGCATTTGGTTGACCAGTAATGTGTTGTTGTTGTTGTTGCTGTTGTTGTTGTTGTTTAGTCATTTAGTCGTGACCGACTCTTCATGATCTCATGGACCAGAGCACACCAAGCACCCCTGTCTTCCACTGCCTCCCACAGTTTGGTCAGACTCATGTTGGCGGCTTCGAGAACACTGTCCAACCACCTCGTCCTCTGTCGTCCCCTTCTCCTTGTGCCCTCCACAAGTAATATGTACAGTATCTTATTTTTAAAAATGGCTTATGCCTTTCTCCTGCCATATTGCAGCACTTGTGCAAATTGAAGGAATGCGATCTCACCTAGACAGCACACGCGGTGCTCCTTGGGCTTCGGTCAGGTCTGAGATGCCAAACACAGCAGCGAAAACTTTGCTGCGACCCACCTGCTGGTTGAAGACCAATGCATTATGCACTACGCGATTGTTTTAATAATGAACTACCCACACATCATTCTGTTGCTCTGCGGTGCTTCCCCAAAGGTATTGCATTATTGCCATCTGGAGGCAACAGAAGTGTGAGAACAAACAAACAAACAAACAAACCCTGGAACATTTGTGATATGAAAAGCTCCAGGATTTCACCAGGAAGCTAAGGGGCATGAACCTACTGGGAGGGAAGCTGTACGCCAGCTCCAAAATGATTGCAGGCACAAAGAGCATTGAAAATGGGATTGTCTACAACCACCCTGATACCATTACGAGCAGAAATCATGCACAATGAAAACAGCACCTGGATGTGCTCCTAGACTAATTGTTCCTTTTCTTTAGAAGTTAAACTGTGAGATGAATGGACACTTTTTACCTTTTAATTAAAATGTGCAGAGACAGATCAAGCTGCTGTGAAGCAAGGCTAGCCGCAGGCTGTTGCCTGGCTATCCTTTGAAAATTACCCTGCAGAGAAGACAACATGTGACCTCTCCGGAGCTTTCTCTTCCTAGAATATTGAACACAAGAACAGAACAAGCTTAACATTTAGAAGAAAGCCAGGGGATGTGTTTGTTGGTTAAGTGGCCGGATGCAAAAGGTGACTGCGGTGGCATAGCGTGCTGGTGGGGGGGCACAGGGGCGGTTTCTCCAGGCGTACAATTGTTAGAGGTGCAAAATGTCAACACCCAGTGCTACCTCACTACAGCTGCGTGCGTCCGTCGCTGGGCTGCATTGAAAACGGCTTCTCCATGCAAACCAGGAAGTGACCTCTCCAAGCAATGGAATGGCTCTCCTTTTCTCTGTGGCGTGCAATCTCCTGGCTGATGCAGATGCTGTTAAGAAGTTGAATGAGCATGCATACTCTGTCCCTTTCACTCCCACCCACTCACCATGGCCCCGGACACTGGCAACCCACGCTACACCACTGGGCGACTGGGTGCCTGCTGCTTTCATACTTATGAGAATGAGGATTTCAGGAGGCCTTGCAAGCCACACCTGCTGAAATCCCCTCTTCTGGACATGTATTAAATGCACAGGAGCCCTGATCTCTTTTGCATCTGGGTGGTGATGCAAAACAAGGTCTTCTCAATGACACTGTCCCAGTTATGGAATGCCCTCCTGAAGTAATTCCAATTGCACCCACGCGCCACCCCAAGCTATTATCTTTCAGGTTTCAAACATACTTGTTTGGGTGGGCCTTTGGGGAGTAAAATATAATTAGTCAAATGATTGCCACCTTCTGTATTGCTCTTAATGGTTATCTTGGTTTTGAAGAGTGTTTTAAGGCTGGGATACAAGAATCACCATTGTAATTTGTGGAATGCAGGAACCATGTGTGCCACAAATGGTTTGTTGGGTAGGATGTACTGTTCACTCAATACTCCAAGATAATGTAAATTGGATGGGACCTTAGCCGTGCAAGGCTTAAACTTCTGTGTCATTCGTGCCAAATAGGATGGATAATGGACTCGCTGATGCTCACTCTAGGGAGCAATGCTGAGAAGAAACATTATTTTGTACTGCTACATTCTTAATGGAAAAGACACAGCGACCTTATTAAAAGTTCCTTTTGATTTCCTTTCCTTTATCTTCTCATACACATCGTACCAATGGAACCTATGCATTCTATGTTGGAATTCATGTTTACAGGCCAATCTATACATGGTGCTTAATCTTGTGCATTTTGTCTTTTACATTTCCCATTTTTTTAAATAAAAAAATGTAGCCATAACGACTGCAATCTGCCTTAGAAACCCACACAGAAGAGTGTTTGTTTGCTTGTTTCTATGTAGTCTCTCTTGGCAGGTATTAGCTGAAATCTTGCCAGAGTGGAGGCTTCACGATGTCAGCATGTACCGTATTGCATCCCACCCTGTGCTTGTCACATTGTTTCCACTCTGCTGCAGTTCATCTTCTGCCAAAAACTGCATTATTCATCTCACTATTTGTTGTGGCAAAATTATGTAACTCCAATAACTGAGGCAATTAATTGTGGGAATTAGGTAATTATGTTGCCACCCCAATCATTTCAGTGCAGAGAAAACACAAGCCAAATGAGAGGGGAACATAATCAGTTCCACATCGTTTGCGGACTGAGAGCAGCAACAAGAGTGAATACCAATAACAATAGGAGCCTGCTGAATCAGGTCAGTGTCCCACCATGTCCAGCATCCTGTTTTCCTGTATTGCAGGGACTACTGTTTGTATAGAAGGTGATAAACAGTCAACTCCAAAGTTTTATAACGTGAGGAGAGTCCTCCGCTTTCCATTTTAGCCACATACACAATAAGTGCCATTCAATTGCAGAAGAGTCTTTGCGCTTCGAGCCTTGTGCCAAATTTATTTTATCGCTTGGTTTTTGCACAAGCACTATTTACCATTTGTGCCGGGTGCATGATATGTTCGCAAAGCCCATGGCGTTTTCACCAATGCTCTAATCCTCAAGGGACCAGGCTCAAAGCGGGTCAGCTGGGCTCCAAGCTTGAATTACATCAGCTGATTGTGTAAGCCAATCAGGGCAAACCAGGTCCTACCGTGTTCCCCCTATTTTAAGACACCGTCTTATAATAGTTTTCCTCAAAAAAAAAACACAGGGTGGCTTATTTTTGGGGGTATTATGTCAGTATGGTACGGTACAGCAATCTACATTTATTCAATTATAATTAAGTCGTCTTCTTCTGGAACATACAGCAATCTACATTTATTCAGCAGATTTTAAAAAATCCTCCCACCTCCAGCCAACAAACACCAGTGGCTGGGCAAGGAGGAGGAGGGAGGCGATCCTTGGGGCAAAGTTAGTAAACGGGAGGAGGAAGGGTAGGAGAGAAGCTTCAAAAGCACCAAGTTCCCAACAGGGGTTCCCTCTTAACCGTACCTGTATTTATCTCCTTGCGCGCGACAGTGCTTCTCGCTCCCTCAGTCGTCTTCGGCGGCAGGGCCCCTGAGCTCTGGCAGGATCCAGGTAAGAGGAGTCTCTCCCCCCCCAACCTCTCGCTCTCAGGCTCCCTGGACACCAGAAGCAGGCTGCAGAACTCCGGCAAGAAGCTCCTTCCCCCCCCCCGTGCCTCTCACTGGTTTGCTGTTCCTGCGCATCAGGAACAGGAAGAGGCATCTTTTTCTTTCACGTCTCTCCCTTTTGGTCTCCCCATGTGTCAGGAACAGGCAGGGCAGAATTCCGGCAAGAGGCGCCTCCCCCCCCCATGCCTCTCGCTGGTTCACTGGCGATGGGGACAATGGCGGCACCATGGCTTACTTTCCGGGTACGTCTTATTTCTCGCAATTGTAAAAAAAACAAACCTGCTATGGCTTACTTTATGACTACGTATTAAAATAGGGGAAACATGGTAGGTGAAGCAAGGCCAGTGTGGGGTGTGGCCTGGGGAAAGAGGGGTGTGGCCTGGGAGGGGGCATGGCCAGGGGAGAGTCCCAGTGACCAGAAAAACAAAGTCTGGAGGTCACTCCAGCCTGAGGTTCTCTGCTGCTGTTGTGAGGGATTGTCATCAGCGAGTTGTAGACCTGGCCAAGATGCTGGTAGCGCATGAGGAAGCCAGGAGTTGGTGCCTATCCACATAAGTGCAGAGGTCAAGCGACTTTAATTATAATAAAAACTGGCATGCATTCAAGCTTATGCATGTATGCTTATGCCGTCACATATCTAGGATTTTAGGCAACTTGTATTAAGTGTTAATTTGACAGTAGGGACTCTGCTGAACTGCTCATTGTGTAACATTTGATCTATTTATTGCCACAAGCATATTTGTTGGTTGTGTGGGCGGACATTCTGGTGAAAGGTACATTTTCCTTTCAGATGCCCTTGTACAGTATCTCCTTCTATCCCTCCCAAACGCATATTCTGCTTTCTTTTTCTTTCTTTCTTTGACTCACCTTACCACAACATAGAGGAAGATAAACCGTCACAAAAATATAATGGAAGCAGAAATGAGCCGAGATTATTCGCTGCTTTTAGCAAATGTTTTTAGCAGTGATGGAAAATGCTTCTTTCTTTCTTTTACTGTGTGTGTGTGTGTGTGTGTGTTTATATATATATACACACACACACACACGGACATGTCCATTTACTTCTGTTTAAATGGCCCACACTTATTGTCACTCCCATGACCATTAGAGACCTTATCACTTAGGCAAAACTGATCGGTTATAGAGTATTGTGACATAACCCCTTCACTGTGTGATTGATTCCACACTGAGTAGACTCACCCAAGTGATGAATCCAACAGAGAGAGAGAGAGAGAGAGAGAGAGAGAGAGAGAGAGAGAGAGAGAGAGAGAGACGGCCATTGTGAGAAACCATTGTGCCATATGGAATTATTTTTAAAAGGTGTTTTCTACAAAGTAGACATTTCTTTCCATCTTTCCTCCAAGTAGGTCAAGGTGGTGTAGTGAACACCTCTCCATTTTCTCTTCACATCTCTATGAGGCAAGTTAGGCTGAGGCTGCGTACACAATAGACCTGCAAAGCACATTCAAAACACACCCCTTCCCTCAAAGATTTCTGAGAAGTGTAGTTTGTTACGGGCTGCTGGGACTTGTAGCTCTGTGAGGGTAAACTACAGTGCCCAGCATTCTTTTTATGGGGGGGGGGGCGGGAATGTGCTTCGAATGTGTTTTTCAGGTACATGAGTACACAGCCTCAGACTGGCTCAAGGGCACCTGATGTGTTTCATATCCAAGTGGAGATTTGACCCCCTGGACTCTTAATTGAACCCTGAAACCCAGGAGTGAGGAAGTGGATCCCTCTGTGGGCCACTTTGACACGCCACTTGTCAATCACCCAATGTCATGCTTAAACTTCAAGGAAGAAATGAGAGTGCCCCCCTCCCAGTGCACTTCTCATTCCTAATCTGCAGCCCTGGCTTGAATTCAAAAGGGAGAATCTCTGTGTCAATCAGATGACGGACAGGTGAGTGTGGTTTGGGCCAAATCACATTGCAGCCACATGGGGAAGCCTGGCGCGTCTAATTAAGCTTGCAGGCTGGAGGTTCACCACCGCTGCACTTTCCACTCCAATAAAATTATAGGCTTTAAGCTGAAAATTGAAAGTGGGGAGCAGTCAGTTGAAACCTGGATGGAACGAGGAGAAAAAAGCGAAACAGCAACTGTGCAAAATTTGCTAACAGGGCATGGATGGGGAATTCTGGTGCAAGCTGTAACTGCATCCTTTTTTAAAAATAGGTACTGCTGCTCATAGCAACCCTTGCAGAATGACCCTCAGCATCCCAAGGTGGACAGCACCACACACAAGGCTGCATATATGCTGATGAGAGCTCATGCAGAAAGAATTATGTTTTTCAGATGCCAGGAGCACTTTGCCAATTACTTTCGCTGTTGGCAATCGAAGCAGCAATTTCATTTTCAAGGAGAAAGGTTGTGTTGACGTCGAAAAATGGTCCATTTGATGAAAAAGATTCTTAGGTACACCTTTCCCAAAAAACCTGAGGCATTTCTACTAGGACTTATTGGACAAGAGATTGCAAAGGAGGATTATATAATATTTTTGTATGCGACAACCGCAGCTAGAACTGTATTAGCCCCAAAATGGAAAACTCAGGATTTACCAATGATTGAAGAGTGGCAGACAAAAATGATAGACTATGCAGAATTAGCAAGACTGACTAGCAGGATCCGGAACCAGGGGGAAACAAGGTTCCAAAAAGATTGGGGTAAATTTGTGGACTATATGGAAAAGAACTGTAGAGGTTTAAAGACACTTGCAGGACTGAAATAAATCCTACGAATTGACTTTAAATGGATGGAATAAAGGAACTGTGAGATAAGAGCTGAAAAGAAAACCAAATGAGGGGAGGGAGGGAAGTAAAGCTCGGCAGAGCATTGGGAATGAGATATTTGGGAAGAATTGCTAAAAAGATAATTGTGTGTGTGGTATTTGTTTTTTGAATGTTTGTTTTGTTTATCGTCTTTAATGTGTTTATTTGGAAAACTCAATAAATTGCTTTTTAAAAATATATATAAAAATTGGTCCATTTGGGAAGTAAAACCACCAGCCCACAGACCATGTAGATAGGGTTGCAACTTAATTTGGGGTAGGAAAATCTGTCGGTTTCAGTTTCTCTCATTTTCCACTCTTAAGTTCCGTTCTCTCCATTTCCATATCAACTCATGGTTTATTTATTTTAACAATTCCTCATGGAAATTCACCAGTATTTTAAGGGATTTTTTTTGCTTAATATACACATTTTTGCAAAGCTGTTTCCCCTCATATAATGCTGTATTTGTGTGTCCCTGCCTATAGACACCAGGCAGGCACCTTCACTTTGCTCTTTTCGACACCTAACACATTGATACATGTTTTAATCTTGTTTTTAGCTTATCATTGGTTTTAATTATATTTTTAATGTTTTAAATAGTTGTTTTTAAACTGATTTTATTGTTTTATTCATTATGTAAACTGCTTCAAGGTTGATGGCATATTAACTTTGCAAAGTAAATAAAATGAATAGAATTATTTGGCTCGGGAACTGCATGAAGTGAAAATTTCTAAATGATGTTTTTGCCATGACTTGTGTCTCTTTCTCTGAAAGTGCAAACTTCAGATGTGAATTGAACTGAATTCTCCCCTTGCTTTAGTCTTAAATTGAGCCCAACCAGAACCTGGCATGGTCATGGAATTAGAAGTTCTGAAAAACATTTGGCACCCCAAATTAATCTTCTCAATTAGGGATATTCTCAATTTTGCACCCCTATGGCCATGTGCGGAGGAACCGCCTACACCACCATCACTAATAATAATAATAATAATAATAATAATAATAATAATAATAATAATATCTGACACTCTCCCCTCCCCACTGCAAAATATTATGGGACAATTATTTATCAGGGACTGTTACAGGTACCAGTAGGTAGCCGTGTTGGTCTGACGAAGTCGAAACAAAAAATAAAAAAAAATTCCTTCCAGTAGCACCTTAGAGACCAACTAGGTTTGTCATTTGTATGTGCTTTCATGTGCTTGCACACTTCTTCAGATATCCAGATATTCTTATCTGAAGTGTGCATGTACATGAAAGCTCATACCTATGACAAACTTAGTTGGTCTCTAAGGTGCTACTGGAAGGATTTTAAAAAAAATTAATCAGGGACTGGTACCAGAAAAAGCGCTGACCTTAGTAACCAGAAACCATCAGCGTATATGCAAGGTGTTTACCCTTAGGAAAATAAAAAAATTCCTTCAGTAGCACCTTAAAGACCAACTAAGTTTGTCTTTAAGTTTGTCTGTTGGTCTTTAAGGTGCTACTGAAGGAATTTTTTTATTTTACTTTGACCCAGACCAACACGGCTACCTACCTGTAACCCTTAGGAAAAGTTACTCTATTTTGTTTTAGAAGCAGAAGCAACTGAATGGTCATACACTTGGTTTGATTTGAACCATGCCTTGCTACTTGTAAGTTTCAGATGAGCAGGTGTTGCCTTGTGAAATATCTTCCCTTCCCTGGCAGGGTGTTCTGTTTTATTATCCACATATTCTGACAGCCTTGCATTTCCCATCTTACCTACCTGCCCTAGATGAAAACAAACTTTCTGCTTGCATGCTGGTGTGCTGGCGAAGTTCCACTTTCCTTCGTCGCAGGATGTCTCCCTGAAGCAAGGTGGCTGGGCTTTGGCCAAGCTCTAACAAAGTGAGCTCTTAACAAAGACTGACAGTAGCGGCTAAGACATGAGTTCCTTTCCTTGGTGCATGAGAACTTTCTTGAGGTGAAGTCATTTACCGGTAGCTGCTGTGGTACGAGACAGCTGAGCATCTCCTGTCGCCTCAGTTTATTAATTCTGCGTGTTGGCCAGGCTATGGCTGAGGAACAGAACTGCTGGAGAAAGGGACGCCATTTTGATTGCTTCAGGAGTTTTTGGACCATTACTGGTTATGGGCGCGAGAACTGCATTGCAGTAGATTGATCAAAGTAATAATATTGAGGCTGTTGTGGATTCTTTGATTTTAATATATATATATATATATTGACCCAGTGTGTGGTAGCTGTGAAAAAGGCATTTATGCGGATTTATTGCGCAGCCATGTTGCAAATAATATGTATAGTTCTGGTCACCATGTCTCAAAAAGTCTATTGTTCAGCCACAGAAGGCGTAGAAAAAGGGAACCCAAATCATCAAGGAGCTAGATAAGCTCTCCTATGAGAAGTGATTATAAAGTTGCAGGAGGTTAGTTTCAAAAAGAATGAATGAGGGAACATAACGGTTTGGTGTAAGTAAATAGAGAGGTTTTCTCCTTCTCATAAGGTTTTCTCCCTCTCCGATTCTGAGTCAGGATTTTTTGTTTGAGAAAGGGTATTATTATTAATATTATCATTATTAAATTAATTTTGTATACCGTCCTATACAATGAGGTCTCAGGGCAGATCACAACATCAAGTTACAATGTAAAAAACACAGAATACATAATAAGAATAATTCAAACAGTTAACAATACTAGCTGGTGTATACAAACTAATTTTAAAAACAAAACATTCCCCAACAAAAGCCCCTAAACAAAAGCCCCAACCAAAAATAATATCTAGAACAAATAGAATTGGGAAAACCAAAAGGAAAGGGGAGAAAAGAACAAGAACAAATAACAAAGAGAAGAGAGAAAACAGAAACATAAGGAGCATTATTGTGTTCAATCACATGCCAAGAAGTGAATCTTCCCAGCTCTCACCCGGAGAAGCTTTACATTTCTGCAAAATTGCAGCTTAAGTTTCCCCCAGCACCTTCAGTGACGTCAGCGTACTGTGGCTCAGTTGTAAACAATGTGTGTGAGGAACGGGTGCTTAGCTTAGAAATGAACACTCTGCTGCCGAGAAAGGAGCAACAGGCAGCATTACTCTCACCACATGTTCAACAGGAAACATTAAAGCTCATACAAATGACAAACTTAGTTGGTCTCTAAGGTGCTATTGGAAGGAAACATTAACTTCAAGTCAATACTGCAAAAAAACCAAAAACCCATCCAGAGCCTGAGATGCCTGCCTCCTTTGAAATTCAAAGATCAGCACTCAGCCACGTCCTTGTGTGACCTCAGTCTGGAAGAACAACTCAAGACCAGCACTGACATGATCCATGGAGAGAACAAACCGTGTGAAAGAAGGAGGTTTCAGGGACTGATGCTCTGAGAGCGTGGGGGTGGAGTATAAGTCTGAGCAGAAAACAGCATCGCTTGGGCAAGAACTCTGCACCACCTGGAGCAGCATGTGTCTGGTGGCAAAGCCCCACACCTCCTCTTTCTCTTTCCTCCTCATCACTCTGAATGCCTAAGACTGGGCATTTAGCACTCAGGCACCTATCCCTGTTAACTACAAGAGCTCTTTGGATTTTCTGACCTGTTAGAATCAGTTTTGAGGACGGATGCAAAATCTGTGACTTAGAATTTAAGGGCCCAGGTAGACACACAAGCCCCACCCCTTCCCACGCACAGTGCCTTAGGAGAATGTGGCGCTTGCTGTTATATCACAGCGGTCCATATTTCCTAGCCCCGTCTTGCTTTGGCCAACCAGGGTGGGGAATGTTCCTTTCATTTTCTGACCTGTAGCATATAAATGTGACGCTGTTAACTTTGCCTCTCTGCCCAACCCCTCCACTGCCATATAGGAACCTCGCTAGTTTCCTCTTTTCGTAAGTTGGGCTTTATGCAAAACTAAGTGTTGGGATTAAAATATTTGATGGGAGAACCTATAATACATGCTTAAAGGAGTTGAAAGGCTATAATCAACTCAATTCACAACTTTACTTGGACTGTACTTTTTTATTGAAATACATGTAGTTATTTTAAGACATGAAAATTCAATAGCATACTTTTGGGGGGGGGGAGTAAGGGGGCGGGCAGAATGAAGGCATTGAAAACAGCAACATACTCATTTAAGCAGACCCAAACAGCCATGGCGCTGGATACCTTCATTATGTCTCACTGGTGTTCCATTATGTTCCCGACTAATTTTACTGGACAATGCTTAAGACCGGTGTACGGTATCTAATCCACAGCCTCCAAGCAATTCCCCCCCCCCCGCCCCACTCTCCAAGGCTAACTGATTTTTGGCAGCAGCAAATAAAGTAAGTACAGGCAGTGACTGTTTTAGGAGTGTCAGATACATTCACGACCGCACACATGTGCATTGCACCGAACCGAGAAATGACCAAATAAATAAATAAATTCACAGAGGGTGTTACAGGCTGTTTGCAGGCTTTTTCAATGGGTGTTCCGATTATACGGTACATGATTTTATGCAAGCCTGTGGTCCCTCAGAACGTAAACCCCACACAAAGTAGTTGCTGCCTGTAGATACACATTTGGCTGAGGAAAGAAATTTAAATCTCTCCGTTCAGTCAAACACTCTGTGGAGGTTACAGGTACCGTGTTTCTCCAAAAATAAGACCCCGTCTTATATTTATTTTTCCTCAAAAAAAAAAAAACACAGTGGCTTATTTTCAGGGGATGTCTTATTTTTTTTATTAAGTATGGTACAGTTTAACCTACAAGGTTAAACTGCCTATCACTATGGCTTATTTTCGGGGTATGGCTTATTTTCGGAGAAACACGGTAGGTAGCCGTGCTGGTCTGACATAGTCGAAACAAAAAATAAAAAAATTCCTTCCAGTAGCACCTTAGAGACCAACTAAGTTTGTCATTGGTATGAGCTTTTGCATGCACACGAAAGCTCATACCTATGACAAACTTAGTTGGTCTCTAAGGTGCTACTGGAAGGAATTTTTTTATTTTTTGTTTTGACTCTGTGGAGGGCTTGTTTGCTTGCTTTTTTTTTTTTTTTGCAAATCACCCCCTTCCTGGACTTTGGATTGATCATTTGGTGATCAATGAGGTGTTAATCCCCTTCGTCAATTGGTCTGCACAGATCACATGGGGCAGGGGGCTGTGTGCCTTTATGTATGAGAGAGCGGAGGGGTGGCCACACCCATCATTGGTATGCAGCCCTCAAAGAATTGGGCCAGGTTAGACACTCCTGGCTCAAGGGTAGAGAGCTACTGTAATTCGACAGTGTCTGAATATAACAAAGTTGGACCATTAAAATGCCAAGTGGAAGGCGACCCTACTGCAAATCAAATAACAGCCCCCTCCCTCCAAGCCAAAAGGAAAGCACGACCAAACAAAACACCCCTCCTCCTCATCCTGAACTCAGTAAGTTAGTGCCAATAGAATTGTAGCCAAAACGGAGCCAAATAATGCCAGGTCTCCTTTAGCACCGATAAAAAAGGTGAGAGTTGCCTCAAATGCACCTGTCCACTTTAAAAGAAATATGGCTGGCAATAACAATCGCCATGAAACACCAGGAAGCCCTTGATCCCTTTCACCCTGCTCTGTGTCTTGCCAATGCAGTGCCCATGCACTGAGGAGTAAGGTTCTCCTCCTTAATGGGTTAGCTTGCTTTGTCCTGCACTGCTTTGCAAAGCGATGTTTTGTGGAGCAGGAAGCAAAAGCTTCTGAACACAGCAGGGTACTTCATGCTTTTTGCACTTTGGGGGTGTGGGGGGGGTGTGTGCTTCTGTTTATCCTGAGCTCTTGCATACTCACTGCTTCTTCAGCTCAGTCAATGAGGGTCTCTTAGCAACCTAGCCCTCAGTGTTTCTGAGTTTACTCCACAGACAACAGGATCCTTAATAAGGAATTCACACCAGTCTGCAAAATCACAAGTTTGTGTAATCACCTTTGAATCTCTGTCACAGGAGGGACCAATGCTTTCCCCCCACCCCTTCCATCTAAGCTCTTGTGTCTCTCATAAGTCATACTATTTTCTTTCTTTCTTTTCTTTATTTTGGAGCAGAGCAAGCCTCAAATTTGCTGGGAACAACAGACATCTTTTGCTTATCAGCCTCATCAGTGAACTGAAAGATACTGAAAAACCTCCCTGGCCTCTTCTCCAGACACATTCAGCAAAACGGCAGATTGGAATCTGTCCCAAAACCTGCTCCCACCTTATCCAGTTCTTGGTCACATTGCTCTGAAGCACCAGCTTCCCCAGGGATGCTATTTGTCCCACTGTGCTGGGGTGTCAATGGAGAACAAGACCAACTCTGACACCATATAAGTGTCATTCTAAGTGGCATCAGATATTGAGCTTATCCACAACTCTGTTTGCTCCACTGCTTTCCCCTGGAATTTAGCCCTGAATAAATGGCAACTGGGTTCATTCCCAGATTGCTACCGTATTTGTTCCAATTTATCACTAAAGAGTGGGTTTTCTGGGGGAAAGTGGCAGGGCAAAGGCAAAACCGCTTGGACTCATGCCTAGAAAGCACAGGGCAACTACTCAAGATCCGTACTTTCTAGGCATGGGTCTAGCAGAAGTTTGGACTACTCCAAAGTCAGTAAATCATGCTTTGTTATATTAAGTCCAGATATTAAAAGTCTTGCTCTCAGAAAAAAAACACCCTATTTAGTTATTGGCTTTTAAAGAGGTGTCACAAAAGGGCTGCAAATAGTCAGATATTTAAATTGTTGTTGTTGTCTTTTTATTTCCAGGGATGTGGAGATGTGTTCGTGTCCTTGCCTGGCGTTGGATCCCACCAACCTTACCTTGCCCTGGGACGAGGTGTGCTGTTTGCGGCTCCACCTCACAGGGACATTGGAAGCTGCATTAGTCTGAGCCAGCCCGTTCATCCACCCAGCTCAGGATTGTCCCAAACTTTCCCCCTGCCTCATGGACCACTTTAAAAATGCAGAGTCTTGGAGGACTGCTTCTACTTCTTGCAGCTTTTGCAGCATGCCGCCCTAGATGCTGTATGACTCTTAATCACATTGTGATTGCTTCGCTTATTTTTCACGTTGCCTTTTATTATATTGCGGTTTGAACTCCACACAGTGCCACAATAATAAAACACAAGAACCAAAAGAAGCAATAACAACGAAGTTAAAAAAATAATGTGAATATTTCACGGACTGCACCCGCCATTCGCAGCTGCTGCACCTGATGTTCTTCAAGGCCAATGGCAACTAACCATGACATGATTATTGCTCTTCTCTCTGTTTGCACCAGTTCACTAGTGTGGTGTAGCACTCAGAATGTCAGACTAGGGTTCAAATCCCCACTAAGCATCTCCCATCATCTAGCTAGCAGGACCAGCGGTCAGGGATGATGGGAATCGTAGTCCAAAAACAACAACAGATGGAGACCCAAGTTTGGGAAACGCTGAGCCTCACAGGGTTGTTGTTGGAGTTCAAATGATGAAGGCAAAAACCATGCACCTTGACCTCCTTGGAGGAAAAGGTGGGCTAGAATTTAAATGCAACAGAATGGATTTAAAAATAATTAAGAGAGCTGATTCGCAGTGTCACGAAAAGGCCAGCAAATTGCTGGTTGCTTAATTGGTCACTGTTATCTTCTGGGACCCAGGTGGCTCTGTGGGCTAAACCACTGAGCCTAGGGCTTGCTGATCAGAAGGTCGGCGGTTCGAATCCCTGTGACGGGGTGAGCTCCCATTGCTCGGTCCCAGCTCCTGCCAACCTAACAGTTTGAAAGCACATCAAAATGCAAGTAGATAAATAGGAACCGCTATAGCGGGAAGGTAAACGGCATTTCCATGTGCTGCTCTGGTTTGCCCGAAGCGGCTTTGTCATGCTGGCCACATGACCTAGAAGCTATACGCCGGCTCCCTCGGCCAATAACGCGAGATGAGCGCGCAACCCCAGAGTCGGTCACGACTG
Organism: Zootoca vivipara; assembly: GCF_965207765.1. Taxonomy (NCBI): domain Eukaryota; kingdom Metazoa; phylum Chordata; class Lepidosauria; order Squamata; family Lacertidae; genus Zootoca; species Zootoca vivipara. The sequence continues at coordinate 91,201,516 of NC_142587.1, forward strand.
GACCTAATGGTCAGGGGTCCCTTTACCTTCATCATTATCTTCTGCGCAATTCGACGCCCTTCAGGAAGGAAGACGCTTCATGGCGTCGCCAAAATAACTTTGTTATATCGCCTTGGCACGCGTTGGACTGCCTGCGGTGATAGCTCTACTACGAGTAGACCCACTGGAATGAACGAGCCGAACTTGGCCAGGTTTCTGAATCCCAACGCAACTTGACGTGGTTGAGGCGGGGAGAGGAGGAGAAATTTACTAGTCGCCCGCCTCCTCCCCACCCCCCGCTGCAGCAAAGTGGTTTGGGCCAATCCCCTGACCCGAATCCCACTCCTCCGGCGGAACCACTGGAGAAAAAGGGGCTGCCCCGCCCACCCCCACCCCCCTAGCAACTCCGGAGCCACGGCGGTGCGCGCTGACCCTTGAGGGCGCCAAGAGGCTTCTCCCCTTCCCCCCTCCCTTGGAAAGTGGGCGGGGGGCGGAAGGACCCCTCCCTCCGTCTCTCTCCGCCCCCCTCAGGTATGGAGTTCCTCAGGAAGCGCCTCAGCCCTGCCGACGCTGCTCGCCGCGGAGTCCGCGATTTGAGCCCGAAGGAAGGCGCGCGCTGAGACCCGCGTCGTCTCCCGCGGCGACCGGGGGACTTTCTCTGCCTTTCTCCCAGAGATGCAACCATCGCCCGGGGTCGGCTGAGGGGCTTCGCTCGCCAGCCCCGCTTCTGGCCGCCGCCGCCGCCGTAGTTCATCGCCACAGCAGCCACCCCTCGGAGCCCGGCGGACCATGCTGAAGGAGGCGGGCAAGGAAAAGACGCCTCCGGGGCTCTGGCTGTCGTGGCTGCTGCTCCTGTTTCCCCCCTCCGCCGTGCACGGTGAGTGGCGAGCCCGTTTCGGGAGCATCTGCGGAGCGGGGAAGCCAGAACACCACCCAACCCCACCCCGGGACCCCTAACCCACCCCACCCGTCCCCGGGACACCCCCCCTCACCCCGCCTGGCCGGGCCGGGCCCTTCTGCATGCCAAAGGGATGGATTCTCTAACTACGGGGCTAGGGCACTTCGTTTGCTGGGTGGCGCGTTTTCCTTGCCAAAGGCGTTATTTGTCTGAGGTCACTTGTTGCAGCTGGAGTCATGGGGCAGGGGGCCAATCTAGGTTTGTTTCTGCAGAGCCGGCAGCAAAGAATGTTTGTTGGGTTGGATCCGGATGTGCAGTGCAAGTGTATTCCGAAGTAACTACCAGTTCTCGGTCTGGAAATCAACCTTATGATGAGCGGTTGAGGGAGCTGGGTATGTCTAGCCTGGAGAAGAGGAGACTGATATGAGAACCATCTTCAGATATCTAGAGAGGGCCGTCACATGGAAGATGGAGCAAGCAAGCTTGTTTTCTCCTGCTCCAGAGGGTAGGACTCCAATCAATGACTTCCAAGTTACAAGAAAGGAAATTCAGGCTAGATGTCAGGAAGGACTCTGATGGCAGCTGTTGTACCATCAAAGGAACTCCTTCGGACGGTGGTGGGCTGTTCTCCTTTGAAGGTTTCGAAGCAGAGGTGGAATGGCCATCCATCTCAGGGATTCTTTGCAGTACTTGTGATTCCTGCATTGCAGGGGTTGGACTAGATGACCCTCAGGGTTCCCACCCAACTCCACCATTCGACGGTTCTTTAAATTCTGTGGAGCATACACTCGGCCAAGTGGGGTTAAGATTGCAGCCTTACTCCCTATTAAGTGTGCGTTAGGTTTGCAGGGCAAGAAATTCTACATCAGGCTCACTTGTGAGTAAACATCAGTAGGATTGCACTTTCTGGCTGTGTTCATGCTCCCTTTGACAGTGCACTCACTGCATTCCCAATGCTGGGTTTTTAATCTGTGTTTGCATGGCATTATCTAGAATACATGTGTATCCTGTACTTTGTTATAACACACTAGTGGGGACTGTCCAGCACAGACAGGCATAGTATAATTTGTGTGTTTGGACCAACACACTAAAAATCAAGTGAAGTCACTCCAAAGCCATATTTTGGTCCTACCTTCACCTCAGGAACATTTGGCGATGATGTCACATGCAGTGGTCAAACCTATGTACAAAAAACGGAAGTCACACCACAGTCTCTGTTTAAGTGTAGCGTCCTGATCCAAAATGGCACCCAGCCAACAAATGACAACAAAGACCCCTTGTGCCAAGTTTGTCAATGAAATCTCAAGAAACGGCCAAACCTATGCAAAAAACGTTGTGTTTCAGTCCACCCTCTTGGCACTCAAATACCGTGTTTCTCCAAAAATAAGACACCGTCTTATATTTATTTTTCCTTAAAAAACCCCACAGTGGCTTATTTTCAGGGGATGTCTTATTTTTTATTACACGTCCAGCCTTGCCTCTTCCTTGGGGCCCTCCAGAACTGCGCCTATCACTATGTCTTATTTTCGGGGTATGGCTTATATTGCGCAAATGCTTAGAAATCCTGCTATGGCTTATTTTATGGGTATGTCTTATTTTAGGAGAAACAGGGTATCAATGTACCGCCCCCACCCCCCACCTCTGGAAACTTCATGCCATGTTTGGTGACAGTATCTCAAGAGGCAGCCGAACCTATTCCGGAAAAAACCGAGCAAAATCATGACAACGTGATGTTTCAGTCTGCCATCTTGATTCAAAATGGCAGCTAGAGTTCAAACACTGATGAAGATCATCCTCGGAAAACCAAGGATCTCAAGAGGCATCTGAATACCTGTAGAGAAAAAAATGGATAGACAATGCCAAACTATACTGTAGTTTGGATGGGTTGTTTCTCTAACCAGCTTCTTCCCACCAATTGTGAGTCTTTAAGCTGCTCCTAATTCCCTAATTCGTTGCTAGCCAAGGTGTGAACATCTTTCCATAAAGTAAAGGTACCTCCCCCCGCATAACACCTGCTGGTGTGGAAACAAACCCTACTGATGTAATCAGCTGGCAGTGGCAGACCTTGGGGTCTCAAATTCAGTGGAACCATGTGACACCAAAATTGAGTGCCCCCTGCCTCTCACCTTCCATTCAAAACCATGGTTGTGCTCCTCCAAGGCTCTGTGCCCAGGGTGACCAAACCAGTCACACTCCTCTAAATACGCAGCTGGGGGTGGGAGGGAAAGCACTGCTCTCAAGGGCAGTAATGTGAACACCTTAGCCATGTTCAGAGTACCTCTCCTTAGGGCATTAGTTAGTCATGGAAACAAACCCATGTGTTATAGTTATTTTTAAATCTTATTTTATTTCCGTATATAGTAAAAAAAACACAACAGAAAATAAATCCTTCTCCTAGCGTAGCATTGCACAATATAAAAATAAAACAGGGATGAGAAATTATCACTGTAACCATCACCGCAGTGCTTACTAAGGAGTAAGTTTTCTATGGTCTAAGTGAGCCTTACATTGTGATCATAGCCTACTCAGAAGTAGGTCCTGTTTAATTCAGCGGGGCATGCTCCCAAGTGAGTAAGATTAGGGTTGCAGCCTTACTCCCTAGTATTAAGTGTACATTAGGCTGACAGCCCAAGAGATTTTTACTTTCCATTTCTTGTCCCACTGATGGGACTCTGTTGATAAGCTTCGGAAGTAAATTGTGGCTGGAGCCAATCCCAGGAGCAAACTGTTCACAGGATGATAGCTTTCCACAGTTGTTAATTCAGCTTAATAGCTTTAAACACACACACCTGGGGGAAATGTACTCTCCTTACCTGCCATGGTGAATTTAGTGTTTTGGTGACTATGCGTGTTTTCTTGCATCACTGGACTTCCTTGCAAGTAATTGAGGAGAGGTTTGCAGCTTTAGAAGCAAAGGCAGAGCGACCTCCTGTAGCTCTACAAAAGAGCCCTCCCAACCTGCAAAATTCCTGTCTCTACACATCCATCCTCCTTGTTGATTTCATAGTTTGTGTGCCAAAGAGAATTTCAGCCACTGCAAATTTTCTCATCTCTGCAACGCTGCAGTGTGACCAGATGTACTGCCAAAATTCACCTTCTGCACAAATGTCAAGGGTTCAGTAGCCCAGCCTCCCTTTTTAATCTGGTTATCTTGAGGAGAGGAAATGCAGGAATAGGCAAAAGAAGGGCTGTAAGGTTCCCAGCTGTTCGGCAAAAATGACCTGACCTGCTATTGCGCCTTTAACAGCTGCAGAAATTAACATCGAAAGATGTGTGTGTGTGTGTGTGTGTGTGTGTGTGTATGTATGTTTGTGTGCGCATAAATATATTCTGCCTGCTGACAGATGCAGATCAGACATCCATTAAGACACAGCTACAGGAGCTGCTTAAGAAGCTGCCAGCCCTACGACACTTTTAACTTTGATTTTTGGAACGCTGTAGGGGTGCAGCAGATGCTGAGCTTTGGGTTGGCAAGTCGTGGGAGGAAGCTACATTAGTAGAACCAACTTCTTTCCAAATGAGGTGGTGCTGAGCCTTTGACATCCAGGGTGTCCGAATGCAGAATAACACAGGATTCCTGTACCTTTTCTTTTCTTTTAAAAAAAGTTTTTTATTTTACACTGATATATAATAAGCTCATATATAACATACCATTTACATCAAAATCTATTTATTTATCCTGGCGACTTCCCATCCTTACATCTGTGATGGTCTAATTCTTTTTCCTCCCTGCTGCCTGTCCAACCTTATCTGTTCATCTAAATACTACATTACAATCTTTTCTTGCCATTGCTCATAGTTTTGAAATTTCATTTGGCTGTATTGCGTTCTTATATAGACTGAAAAGGTTCTCCTTTCTTCCGCATATATTTCACCTTTCTAATTCCTTATTTTAACAATGTCTCAACAAACGAAACTGAGTTGTAAAAATGTTAAGAGAGACATTGTTCTTATCTTTGTAAACCAAGAAAACCCTTAATAAAAACAATTAAAAATAAAAACAATTCCTTATTTTAGCTGTGGGTCCCGCCATTTCTGAGTAGTAGCTTGAAGTACCCATTCCTATTTCACTGGGATGTCTGGTGCTTTCCATTTTTGTGTGTAGAGTACTCTGGCTTACCAATTTTTTGGGGGATCTCTGCTCCACGTATTCCCAGAAGAAATGCTCCTGGCTTTTTGGGTATATCTATTTCGAACATCTTTTCTAGTTCATTATACATCATCTCCCAATAATTCCCTGTTACTTTTTTTTGCACATCCACCAGGTATGGAAAAAGGTACCTTCCACCTACATACACTCCCAACACTTATCCGAGACTATTCTATACATCTTAGCCAACTTGCATGGTGTCAAATACCATAATTTTCCTCAATGGCATAACAAACGGTGAATTTTCATAGCTTGGAGGAAGAGGGTCACAGCAGGCAGGTGAAGCTTTCAGGCGGGGATGAGAGAAGCTGCAGTTTCTTCCTTGGCTAAAGTAAGGAAGGCACAAAATCCTGACCAGCCTTTACAGTCCTGCTTCACCCTGTTGCACTTTGCATTAGCGAACCAATATTGCAGAGCCATAGGGAGGAGCCCCAAACTGGCTAGTTTCCTTCCGTGGTGCTGACTGCCAAGGCCACGGAAGTCCCAGCAGCATCTCCCATCTGTGTTTGCTGTGTTTTTGGAAGAGCGTCAAAAGCAAATCTGAAAGCCTTTATGAGGCCGACCTGCAGGTGCTTAATTCATGCCGAGGCTGCCTTAGAACTTCCATGAAATGCAGGTGAAAATTGTGCAGCACAGGACGGAGGGCAGGGAGACCCAAGTTAAAATCCACACTCAGCTGTGAAGCTGACTGCTTAACCTTGGGCCAGCCACCATCTCTCAGCCTAGCCCACCTTGTGTAGATAAAATGAAGGTTGTTGAGAGAACCATGTCAGCTTTTCTGATTGTCTCGGGGCAAAGGCAGGGGATACATTTAGTGAGTGTATAAATTAGAATAATAAAAAATAGGGAGGGAAATATAGAAGAATTAAAATAGGCTGTGCCCCCTGGGCATGTGCAGAGTGGCTTTGTAGTGAGCAGCAATGTTTTGCCATCACCACACATTGGGTAATAAAGGAGAAAGAAGGGTTTTCATCTTGGAAGGTGAAAAATTCCAAGACTTTTTGCATCCTGTTCACCTGTCTTCTGAACCTCTCTGTTCCCTCAACCTTCTTCTTCTTTGGTGATCACTTGTAGCCGAGTAAGATTGTCTCTCATAAACAGGGTTTTAACAATGAGTCTGTAAGTGACTGTGGAGGCCAATTCAGCATCTGTCCACAGTGGGGACATAGGTTTCTGGGTGGGAGTTGATTATGGTGAGGGTTTGCCAAGTGTGCCTTCCTCTTAGCACGTTTCTCCTTTGCGTCCTGAGTTCGAGTTTCTTCAAAGCCCATGACACCTTTGGTAAAGGCTGTTCTCCAACTGGAGTGCTCGCAGGCAAGTGTTTCCCAATTGTTGGCGTTTATACTACATTTTAAAAAATTTGCCTTGAGACAGTCTTTAAACCTCTTTTGTTGACCACCAGCATTACGCTTTCCATTTTTAAGTTCGGAATAGAGTAATTGCTTTGGAAGACGATCATCAGGTATCTGCACAACATGACCAGTCCAACAAAGTTGATGTTGAAGAATCATTGCTTTGACACTGGTGATCTTTGCTTTTTCCAGTACACTGGTATTAGTTTGCCTGTCTTCCCAAGTGATGTGTAACATTTTTCGGAGACACCGTTGATGGAATCTTTCGAGGAGTTGGACGTGGTGTTTATGAAAAACCAGCAGTGAATAAGTAGAGGTGGGAGACATGGGGGTTGCAGAAGTGCCTCCCATGTGCATTCACTCTGTCCTGTTTGGCCACATGAATGGGACTTCAGAAACAGCTGGATGTGCTGCTCACTAAAGCAGAATGGACATGTGCAATTTCCTTTCTTAACTTTTGAATGTTGCCAAGAGATTTTATATTTTTTATTTTAAACCCGAAGGAGATGAATCTGTATGGAGCAGCTTTACTTTTTATAATGAAGAGATAAACAGACTCGCAATTGCAGCTAGGAAGAGGTTTTAAGCTGCCTCTGCAGGGAAGCTTAGGCATATACTCCCCTTTGATAATATTATGTATGTGTGATGCAGCATTACTAGCCGGCAACTGAATGTGGAGGAAGAGACTTACCGGTAAGTGTTTAACGCTGTCTCTAACAACACCTGGGACCTGCACCAAGGAAGCAGTGATGTTGTCCCACGTCTGGCAAGTGCTTGCATTGCTGAGGTTTTGTTGTTCCCCGGGACTTTAGAGGCACGTAGGTGCTGCTACTGGAAACAAGTGATTCTTCTTCACTGCACAAATGAGATTGTCACACCTGTTGAAAGAGGATCACAGCTCAATCCAAGCCGAGCTGCTCCTTAGTAATGATATGCGTAGGAAGTAGATAAAAAGAAAATCCAGGTTCTTTTTTTTTAAGGCACATCTTACAGTGCCAGATTTACGTATAAGCTAAACAAGCTATAGCTTAGGGCCCCACTCTGTTGGGGGCCCCAAAATAATTTAAAGGAAAAAACAACTGGATGTATATTTTCCAAAATATAAGATAAAAAACAAATAAAATAAAACCTACATACAGCAACAGTGTTTTGTGTTGTGTAGGCTCCTATGATGTAAGTCATGGGCCCCGCCTGCTAGCCTGCTCCCTAAAATATCTCTGGTTTGCTCATTTCTATACCGTGTTTCCCCTTTTTTAATACGTAGTCAGAAAGTAAGCCATGGCAGGGTTTTTAACCATTTGAGAGCTATAAGACATACCCCGAAAATAAGCCATACTTCCGCACCAGCTAGCAGGACCCAGCATGCCGGCCGCGACAGGAGGAGGAAGCCTGCCGGGTCGGGTCAGTGCCCGGAAGCGGCGGTGGCTGCTTTAGTGCCAATAAAGCGTGCAGCAGTGCCGCACGGAGCACCAGCCAGCAGGACCCAGCTCCTGCAATGCCGGCCGCGGCAGGAGGAGGAAGCCTGCGGGGTCGGGTGGGTGCCCAGAAGCGGTGGCGGCTGCAGCGCTGACAAAGCGTGAAGCAGCGCCGCACGAAGCACCAAGGGCACGAGCGGCAGGAGGAAAGAGAGAGAGGCTCGTTACTTGCGGCACTTTAAGAGAAGCAGCCAGAACCGATCTCCACATTCCGAGCCTCCCTTTTGCGCGTGCGGGCATGTTAAAGCCCCGATCACTTCACTCCCCACTTCTTCCTCGCCATCCCTCCCTTTCACGCATTGCCTTGACCCCGCAGCCCCCCTCCCTGGCCATCTTCCCCTAAGTGCAGCGCTGCTTCGTGAGCGCTGCAGCCGCACGCTCTCTGTGTGTGCTGCAGCCGCACGCTCTCTGTGTGTGCGCGTGTCTCTTTCTTTCTCTCCCTGTGCGTCCGTCTCTCTCTGTGTGTGTGTTTGTGCGCGTCTCTTTCTTTCTCTCCCCGTGCATCCGTCTCTCTGTGTGTGTGTGTGCGCGCGCGTCTCTTTCTCTCTCTCCCCCGTGCGTCTCTGTGTGTGTGTGTGTGCGCGCGCGTCTCTTTCTTTCTCTCCCCCGTGCGTCCGTCTCTCTCTGTGTGTGTGTGTGCGCGCGTCTCTTTCTCTCTCTCCCCCGTGCGTCTCTCTCTCTGTGTGCGCGCGTCTCTTTCTTTCTCTTCCTGTGCGTCCGTCTCTGTGTGTGTGTGTGTGTGTGTGTGTGCGCGCGCGTCTCTCTCTCTCCCCCCCCCGTGCGTCTCTCTGTGTGTGTGTTTGTGCGCGTCTCTTTCTTTCTCTCCCCGTGCATCCGTCTCTCTCTGTGTGTGTGTTTGTGCGCGTCTCTTTCTTTCTCTCCCCGTGCATCCGTCTCTCTCTGTGTGTGTGTTTGTGCGCGTCTCTTTCTTTCTCTCCCCGTGCATCCGTCTCTCTCTGTGTGTGTGTTTGTGCGCGTCTCTTTCTTTCTCTCCCCGTGCATCCGTCTCTCTCTGTGTGTGTGTTTGTGCGCGTCTCTTTCTTTCTCTCCCCCGTGCGTCCGTCTCTCTCTGTGTGTGTGTTTGTGCGCGTCTCTTTCTTTCTCTCCCCGTGCATCCGTCTCTCTCTGTGTGTGTGTTTGTGCGCGTCTCTTTCTTTCTCTCCCCGTGCATCCGTCTCTCTCTGTGTGTGTGTGCGCGCGTCTCTTTCTCTCTCTCCCCCGTGCGTCTCTCTCTGTGTGTGTGTGTGTGTGCGCGCGCGTCTCTTTCTTTCTCTCCCTGTGCGTGTCTCTCTTTCAGTGTGTGTGTGTGTGTGTTTGCGCGCGCGCGCGCGTCTCCCCCCCCACAGAGAAAAGGTTCCGCTTCGGCTCGTCATTCAGCCGCGCGCGCGCGCCAGGGGCATGGGCCCAAGCCTCGTCCCCCTCGCGCTTCCCTCACAAGCATCTCAGAGCGGGACGGGTCACGGCCTCCCTCCTCATTCCTCGGCCGGCGTGAGAGAGCCCGGGGAGCAGAAGGATCCCAGGTTTAACCCCCAGGTACCCCCAAGTTTGAAATTCTGGAGAGCTGCTGCCAGCCTGGTTGACAGTAAAACCTGGATAGCACAGTAGGCTAGAGTGTGGTGTTTATAATGTGCGCGGAAGAGAGCACCGAGTGTCCTGAGCCAGTGGGACCCAGTTGTACCAGCACTTTAAAAAAAAGACACCCCCTGAAAATAAGCCACCGTGTGTTTTTTTGAGGAAAAAAAGTTATAAGACGGTGTCTTAAAAAAGGGGAAACACGGTATATAGGGTGCCTACATTCTGCATGGACTTTTCAACAATTACTTTGATAAAATACATATTTTGTTATGTGCAAATGGCTTTAGATACCTATTAGGTCCATAAATTACCATATAGCATGTATTCAACACAAAAAACAGCGGCAATTTGTTGTTGACAAAGGACCTATAAAGGGCCCCATTACCTTTAGTAATTTAGGGCATCATCAAACCTAAATCTGGCCCAGCACATCTACACTACAGGATTTCAGTTTTTTTTTGCAACTGCTCAGGAACCACCTTAAACTATGCTATCTGCCATGTTTTAATTTTTAATTTTGTTATATTTTGACTTGGAGCTTCTGAAAGCCATGCCGATTCCTCCCTCCCTCTTTTACCTGAGGTGGTGCTGAGGAATATAAAATACCAATATTTGTTTCTTGAGAGCTGGTGAGCTACAAATCCTCAAGGGTTAAGACTATTGGCGATGATGGCTGTGTGCTCTCCCCCACTGTTGGAGGCAGTGTGCTTCTTAGTATCAGCCGCTGGGAATCACATGTGGGGGAGAGGGTTGGGGCATGTGCAGAGTGCATTCAGCGTTCCAGCAGGTGCATTAAATTGGACTCAGGCCAATTGCCGGTCGGAGAAGAAAGACACCAGGCAGCTCAGTATACTGTATTTACTGACAGGTAGTTCACAAAAAGTGTTCTCAGCAGAAGTTCTCCCAGCAGAAATAGACATACAGTGGTGCCTCGCTAGACAAAATTAATTCGTTCCACGGGTCTTTTCTTATAGCGAAAAATTCGTCTAGCGAATCCCATAGGAATGCACTGATTTTTTTTGACCTTTTTTGCCCATAGGAACGCATTAATTGAATTTCAACGCATTCCTATGGGAAACTGCGATTCGCTAGACGAATTTTTCGTAAAATGCATTCGTCTAGCGAGACAACCTCCGCTCGAAAAATCCTTTCGTTAAGCAGAAATTTCGTTAAGCAGGGCATTCGTTAAGCGAGGCACCACTGTATCTAGATTCCACCATCCCAAAACACCCACGTTACACATACAGGGCTACTTATTTGTGCTGAGTCATTGGCCTCAGCCTCTGCCTCTGCCTCTTACCCCACGAGCTTCTGACCTTGCAGGTGCAAGCAAATAACACTAAGCCCCTGCTTTTCTCCCTGCAAGCATGAACTTACTCCAACAGAGAGTGCCGTTGCGCTCAGGCCCTGCCTGCAAGTTTCCTACAGGCACCCTATAGTTGGCCACTGTGAGAAAAGGATGCTGTACATGATGGGCCTTTGGCCAAATCCAGCAGAGCTGCCCTTGTGGAGAATAGGAACTGTGGCTTGCGAAGGGTGTGGTGAGTAGGGTTGCCAGACTCAATAGTGGACAGGACTTCTGTGCCTTTAATTGCCCCGCTCTCTTTTGAGTCTGGAAACCTTAAAGAGAAACTAGCAGACCCTTTGTTTAATTTCCAAGCAAAGGGTCTGCTGGTTTCTCTTTAAGGTTTCCAGACTCAAAAGAGAGCAGGGCAATTAAAGGCACAGAAGTCCTGTCCACTATTGAGTCTGGCAACCCTAGCTGTGAGTAAAGTCAGCCCTTATTCTCTTCATCTCACAAGTAATGGGGAGAGAAGAGCAAAGCTGAGAGAGTGTCAGTAGCCAGAGGCTGTTTAACGAGTTCATTGTTTATTGCCAAACTGGTCTTGATAGCAACAGCCACATTCATTTATTTGGACGGCTGCCCCATGCCTGTGTATGGAAGTCTCTGCTGAGTGACACGTGTCAATTGTCCACGTGAGCTACATTCAGGTGACAGGTGAAAACATACTAATTTGCCCACGACCTTTGGAACCTGGTAGTGTCGATGCTGCTTGGAGTTCAGGATCCGTGTTGCTGCATTTGTAAAGGATGTGCTCTCTTATTTTGTTATGTTTCATTCAACTAAGTATATTATATCCTGCGATTTTAGCTGCCCTGTGCTCTAACCTGAAGGAAAGGTGGGGTAGAAAATGCCGAGAGCAGAGCAGGAAAACTTGGGTTCAAATCTGCGCACAGCCAAGGAGCACACTTAGTCACCCTGAGCTAATCGCACGCACACTCAGCTCAAGCTACTACCTCACGGGGTTGTTGTGAAGACAAAGAAAAGGACTGGGGAACCAGGTACACTTTCCAGAACTCCTGGGAGAAAAAGGGGCAACATTAATGTAACAATACAGCCCTGTTTGGTTGTTTAAAATGCCTCTAGAGCAGCGGTCAGCAACCTTTTTCAGCCATGGGCCAGTCCACCGTCCCTCAGACCTTGTGGGGGGCCGAACTATATATTTTTTGGGGGGGGTGAACAAATTCCTATGCCCCACAAATAACCCAGAGATGCATTTTAAATAAAAGGACACATTCTACTCATGTAAAAACACGCTGATTCCCAGACTGTCCGTGAGCTAGATTGAGAAGGCGATTGGGCCGGATCTGGCCCCCGGGCCTTAGGTTGCCTACCCCTGCTCTAGAGTAGCCAGTTACTTCAGTGATTGCTTTGTTCTGCTTTTAAAGGTTGTGTGAGGGGACAATATATAAATATAAGTAACTAATTGAAAACTATTGTTAAAACATGGTTGACTCTGTCTTTGAGAATAAAAGGGGTGGGCAGGAATCAGAACCCTCCCATTCGCTCATTGCCTAACCCCTCCGCCCAACCTCTCCTAACTCCACCCTCCCCAATCCCCCCCCACAACTTTCCCCACCCTCTCCCTTCTTCCCCACTCCACCCCTGGAGGTTTTTAAACAGGTTGTAAGGCCACCTGCCAGGGATTCTTTAGGTGTGATTCCCACATTGCGGGGGTTGGACTAGATGACACTTGGGGTCCCTTCTAACACAACAATTCTGTGGTTCCATGAGAATCTTCAGTGCAAACAGGAATTCTGCACCTGTGGCTCCCTCTTCTCTCTCTGAGCACACAGGCATAGTTCAACCAGGTCTTTCAATAATCACTTACCTGTACAGCTATGGAAGCTAAAATAACAACTTAGTCATATGGAGGGAAATCTGTTAAAATTTGCAGGATGAGCTGGGATTTTTTTTTCCAGCTGTGGAGGCTTATAATTAACCTGCGGATAGACAGGCAGGTTAATAAAGGCTTTTGTTAAGCTGGTGGCTAAAATAAGATGGAATGCGAGATAATTGTATTGGCTTTCCTGACATTTTGATTTCAAGGCCCCCTGAATGGTTGAGGAAGTGGTGCTAGGGAAGCATTATTATTATTATTATTATTATTATTATTATTATTATTATTATTCTCTTTGCTCCTGAGTGGTATGCCCTGACCTAAATTATCCCCCACCCCCCCAAAAGCTGTTGGTAACCCTTCAATGCAAGCGCACCTGTATGTTATCCTCAGTAGCTTTGGGGAGGCAATGGTGTTGGGTGAAGGCAAGGCTGACTAAGTGGTATAAAACTATTAGGAAAGAGGTTGGTTTCAGCCTGCACTGAAGGAAAAATTCAACCGCTATAGCAGAGTTATTCCACCTGACTTGCAGGCACAGGTCTTTTGCTAAGTGTGAAGTCACCAGCATGAGGTATGTATGGTAGCATTCAATCAAACTACAGTAACTACCTAGGGAAAAATTGATTAATGGAAACTAAAGAGGAAGGAGCTTCTCCGGCTTTTCAATTAAGCTGTCCATGGTTCTGTTAGCTGCTTCATCATGGGAGATTGCCTTTCCTCACGTGTTGAACCGAAGGGGAAATATTCAATTTAGAAAGTGCATAGAGGCAGAGTTCTCCACATTCAGGCATTGATCTCAGGCACATGTACATGTTTGATCCAGACATTCTCCTAAACACCAAAAGATTTTGTTGTGTGGCTGGCAGGAGCTTCCTGTCCGATAGCAAATCTCCACTGTATTTGCTCGAATAAGTTTTTTGTCATATATTTATGATTTACACATAAGAGAATTAAAAACAATTAAAAACCCCACAAAACCAGCAAACACATTTAAAACAAGATTGAAAGCCTAACAACCGGACACTCATGGCAAAGATACATTTGGAAAGCCTGCTGGAACAAAATGTCTTCCAACTGTTTCTGGAAAGTGCAGATAGTTGGGTCCCTGTCATATCAACAGGAATACATAGCAGAAGTGAGGTAGTATATTTGGACATCAGCATTTGAGCATATGTGCTTGCGGTGATACACAGAGAGGCAGAAAGATTAGCCAAGGACTGGCATTCACTGGGGTTTGGTTGGACTTTAGTTTGGTGGGCTCTGCTCTGTGGAACTTTTTGCTACTAGTGGCTTGTCAGGGTCCGTCCCTTCCTTCCTTTCGGACGTCTCTTGAAAACTGCACTTGTTTAGGCAGGTTTTCACAGAACGAATTGCTCTTCTTAACAGACCAGTATCTGATGCTTTGTGGATGTTTTTCGATCATGTTTTGTGGGTATGAACTGGTTTTATTATATTTTACATGCCTTGAGCTGCCTCCAAATACTTCATAAAAGTGCAGGTTATAAATATTTGAACAAATAAAATATATATGAGGCTCTCTGCAAAGAATGAGAGGACAGCTCCCTACTCCAAAGGGCTTACTGTTTAAAAAATAAACACTAGAGAAACAACTTTACAGTTAAGGAGTATGCAAACACCACCAAATGGATGGATAGATAAGATTATGTTTACAGGGTCATGTGTACAGTCGACAGAGATCCACTGTAACATTCTTTAATTGCCCTGTGGTGTGCATGATTCTGGGTGTATCACTAAAATATGACTCTTCTCCTGCTAGTTCAATGCATATTTTAATCCCTTCCCAGGTGTCCATGATTTTTCCAAGTTAGCCAGAGGCTGTGCTATTCTGGGACACTTGCCTCTGAGTGACCCAGTAACAGCCTGAGCTGGATCTACCGTGTTTCCCCGAAAATAAGACACTGTCAAAGGCCTGGAAATGATGCCTTATGAGGAATGGTTTAGGGAGCTGGGTATGTTTAGCCTGGAGAAGAGAAGGTTAAGGGGAGATATGATAGCCATGTTCAAATGTATAAAAGGATGTCATATAGAGGAGGGAGAAAGGTTGTTTTCTGCTGCTCCAGAGAAGCGGACACAAAGCAATGGATTATAACTACAAGAAAGAAGATTCCACCTAAACATTAGGAAGAACTTCCTGACAGTAAGAGCTGTTCGACAGTGGAATTTGCTGCCAAGGAGTGTGGTGGAGTCTCCTTCTTTGGACGTCTTTAAGCAGAGGCTTGACAGCCATATGCCAGGAATGCTTTGATGGTGTTTCCTGCTTGGCAGGGGTTTGGACTGGATGGCCCTTGTGGTCTCTTCCAACTCTATGATTCTATATTTATTTTTCTTCAAGAAGACACACTATGGCTTATTTTCGGGGGGAGTCTTATTTCAGTGGGAAGGGCTCTGCATGGCCACGGCGCGGCATGGCTGAGGGCAGCGAGCTGTTGCCGGGAGGCGCCATGTCCATGTCCTGGGTATGGCTTATATTGCGGAAATGCATAGAAATCCTGCTACGTCTTATTTTGTGGGTATGTCTTATTTTCGGGAAAACAGGGTAGGTGCAAAATTTGGATGTCTCCACTAAAAATTCCCTTCAAAAATCAGAGTTCTGCCTTGGTTTGTGTCTGATCTCCCACCAGTATGTGTTTTGTGCGATTTAGCACTTCTGTGCATGCGCGCAGGTCACGGACACGCTGAACCCAGAAATAACCCGTTCCGGGACTTCCAGGTTTGGTGTGTCCATAACCTGAAAAGACTCAACATGAAGCGGATGTATCCTCAGGTATGATTGTAGTGGTGTTTCTCATGTGACCAAATGTGGGTCGTGATTTGCCGGTAGGGGATATTCTTTCTTAATGAATATTTTGCAGCTTTTTTTTGAGCGGGGGTTGAGGTTTGGGGGTTGTTTTGCCTCCTTCCTATGCCAGATGGCAGAGCCTGAATATTCTAGACTGGATGCAAGGCCAGTTGCTATCGGGTGCTGTTCTGATTTTTAGATGTTGCTCAAGTCTGCTAAAGGACAGACTCTCCCTCCCTTTCTCTCTCTCAGTCCCTTAAGAGCCATATCTTATGCACCATCTGCAAACAATCATTCCTCTCTTTCTCAGCTGAGAATCTCCTGACTTACAGAGCAGCTTTCTTTCGAATATGTTGTTTTGTTTTGTGTGAAGCACAATCTTGTTAAGTATTTTATTTCATAAAATTTTCATACAGCTTGATTGTAGAGAAAACCCTCAAAGCGGTATACAGAAGAGACAAAACAATAAAAATGACCACTAATAAATTCACAACCATGATTGAACACACACAGAAAGCGAAAGGCACAATAGAGTAGACCGAAACGCATACAAACTTTCTAAACAGCTTGGGCAAGCTTGTCTAAATAAGAATGTCTTCAGCAGGCACCGAAAAGAACGCAGTGAAGGCACTTGCCTCATATCAATAGGCAGGGAGTTCCGAAGTTCTTTCACATGTGGTGTCAGCAATGGTGCTGCAGCATTCTGCACTATCTGCAGCTTCCTGCTCAAGCGTGAGGGAAGCCCCACACAGAGCACATTGCAGTAATCCAGTCTTGAAGGTAGCCAGTGCACGAACTGCTGTGGCCACACATTCCAGGCCCAGGAATGGCCGTAGCTGTCAAACCATTTGCACTTCTAGCCACTGATACGCTGTGTTGCCAGAGTATCTTTGGATGGGGCCGGATGTGTCCCTGTGCCCAACGCCTCTCAACTCAGTCAGCCTTTGCCATTGGTGGGGAAGCCTCAACTGAGAGTGACGTTAGAAATTCAGGTGTATAATCTGGGCACCAAATGACTCCTTAAACCAAGGTTGCAGTCGCCAAAGCGGGATGTCTAGTTGCCATCTTTGGGCAAGATGACTAAAAAGTCTTGGTTTTCTCAAACGATGGACTGGCTGTGATTGATTCTCGGTGACACATTTGCCTGGTTCAGATGATAACCTAGAGCTAGGTTAAGAACTTTGAGAACTTGAAGAAGAAAAGCCCCTTGATCCAGGGATGGTCCACATATAGACTGGCCTATTCCGACCTCTTTTTCCTAATGGTGGCTGCTCCTGCTCAGGCTGCACAAAAAAAGCATTTTTGTTCCAGAAATTCATTCTGATTGTGCAGATAAAATATAACCAATAGATTTCTACAGCATGGGGCAGTAGTGTGTGAAAATAGTCCCGATCTAATGATCCCCAGGTGGTGGAGATGTCAGGCGCCATTCTGGCACCCAAGCACCTTCACTTGGTCACAAGTGGTAGGAAGCCAGGTGCAAAATAATTTTGAACACTGCCTGTAAGAAACGCCCCAGTGAATCCACCTAAACAGCAGGTGGGTGGGGACTATCGACAGCAGTAACCCCAAAAGCGGGGTTTTAAAGGCTGGGGTTGGAGCACTGGATACTGCCAAGCCTTCTGCCTTCACGCAACAGCATTGGGCTCTTTGAGGCACCAGCATGCTAGCTGGTGCAGCCAAGGGGTACTTTTCTCTTGCACCTTCCTGCTTAGCCAGTGCCAGCTGTGGAGGTGGTGATGGCTACACCTCTCCATCAAGCCCCACGATTTGGAATTGGAATTGAATGCCTTAAATGTGATACTGATTCCTCTTTAGATAATTTATGTACGCTACCACCCTTTGTGCAAGCCGTAGGGCGGTTTGCAACGAAGCAGAGATAAAAATAGATAAATTGCACACACATTCATATACCCACACCTTTCCAAATAACATTTCTTCATCTCTATGTGCCTGTTGACTTCTGTTCTATACACTCCAGTTGGGTTTCTCAAAGCATATGATCGGTTAGCTTGCATCTATGATGACACCAGCCTTTCTGCTGCTTAAAGACCCAACCTCCAGGACAGTTTAGATGCTGTGACTATTATGGGAACCATAATAAACTTCCAGCTGCACTTGGCTGTTTTCTTCTTAAGCCTTTGCTCATTACTCCTTCAACATTTCCGGTTGATGGAGATCCTGCGTCAAATTGCAGGGTATTTATTTTAAACATAAAAACTGCAGACGAGTGTTTTCTTTTTGTGTATCAAAACCATAACTTAATTTTTCTTTTCTCCCCATGCGGGAGTACAGTTTAATGCCTATCATTAACCACACACTCCTGAAAGAGGCGTATCTGCTGGGTGGAACAGAAAACTTACGCAGGAGCATGACTTGGGAAGGCGCAGGATAATAAACTGTTCTATATTTTGCAGAGTAAATGTTAGAGACTGCTTTGGGGAGTGATGAAAAGGGGCTTTGGTTAGTTTACTGCAAAGGGTTCTGGGAAGCGGGGCTCCACACATTTGCAATTACGCCACTGCTGCCTAGTGAGCAGAATCAGTCAATTTTGTTTTAACATTTATGCCCCTGTTCTTCCTTGGGAGCTCAAGGCGGCTTAAAAGCCAAATTAATCCATAGATGTTAAGGTTAGAAAATGTCACCTTCAGTCTAATCCAAGACCCTGAATATATTAAAATGGCAGCAGAAAACCATTATATAGCAGTAAATAAAATTATTTTTCTTAAAGAACCCCCCCCCCCCGGAAACTTTAAATATTATTCCAATAAAACAGCCATTTGCGAGCTGACTGACCCATGTTCACCCAGTGTGAACCCTGGTCTTCTGGGTCCTACTCCCGCCTGGAAACCAATGCCCCCACTGTGGAAGGACGTGTGCATCCAGAATTGGCCTCCACAGTCACTTATGGACCCATTGTTAAAACTGTGTTTATGGAAGACAATCTTACTCGGCTACTACTGATTGCCAAAGAAGAAGAAGTCTGGCACTCTAACCACTGCACCACACTGCCTTCCCCCTAGGCACACCCCCAGTACATTGCTGATTCAAGGCTCCTGCTGTATCCAAGCCTTGTTTCAGACCTCCCCACAACTTCCCAAACATGGGACCCAAATGGGACAATCAACTTTCAAATACTGCCATTTCCTATTCTCTTTCTTTTATGGCTGGTTTAGCACTTCAGGGAGGGAGGGATGCTTGATGATTTCTTTTCATGTGCCTTTCTCTGTAATAAATAACCGTCGAATGTGTTAAAATATATTAGCAACCATCTTCCTCAAGTGCAAAGTGCTTGCGCTTCTCCGTGGCAGAAGGAAATAATTGGTGGGAACATCCAAGATCTCTTCAAAAGCCTCAGAAGTTCATGCTCTTGTCAATGCAAGCCCTGTTCTGCTCCCCAGGCGCTGAAATCTATCCTTCATGTAGCAAAATTTTCTCCTCTCTGCTGTGTTGTGGTGGGTTTTTTTTTTATGAAACCAAACAACTTGCTGGCTCTTCAAGGCCCCGAAGGAGCATTGTACAGTGGTACCTCGGGTTAAGAACTTAAATTCGTTCTGGAGGTCCGTTCTTAACCTGAAACTGTTCTTCACCTGAGGTACCACTTTAGCTAATGGGGCTTCCCTCTGCTGCCGTGATGCCGCTGCACGATTTCTGTTGTCATCCTGAAGCAAAGTTCTTAACCCGAGGTACTATTTCTGGGTTAGCGGAGCCTGTAACCTGAAGCGTCTGTAACCCAAGGTACCACTGTACTCAGAAATGCGTAGAGCTAAATAAAAATCTTGTGAACGCAAATGCCAGGGCCTGCCCTCCTCTTTGGATTTTAGCAACTTGACTCACGCTGAATGGATGTGTTTTGTTAAAGGAAATTGCCTTTCTGTATTGGAAGAAAATGTATGAAAAGATACCTCTTTGTCCCCATTTTTCATCTTGTGTATTCTGAGATGCCTCTGCTTCTATTGATAACAATTGTTCTGCCTTCCACATGAGGTGCAAAGGGCTTTGCGTTGTTCGGCGTGAAGAAATTTGTTGGGGAGTTCTGTTTTTTGGCCTGGAGATGTGCTTGGTCTCTGGCAGTGTTGATGTCTATGTGTATTCTTCAGAGGCACAGTGTTAAACTGCTGGCTGTTATGGATGAATTGGATTTACTGTATAGCCCCAGCTTTTTCTCTCAAGGAGCTCAAGGTTGTAGGGATGTGTGTAGCTGCTAGTTGAGGATACTGTATATTTATTAGATATTATCCTTCCTGAGTGCTCCCTGGAAGGACAGATCGTGAAGCTGAGGCTCCAATACTTTGGCCACCTCATGAGAAGAGAAGAATCCTTGGAAAAGACCCTGATGTTGGGAAAGACTGAGGGCACTAGGAGAAGGGGACGTCAGAGGACAAGATGGTTGGACAGTGTTCTCGAGGCTACGAACATGGGTTTGACCAAACTGCGGGAGGCAGTGCAAGACAGGAGTGCCTGGCGTGCTATGGTCCATGGGGTCACGAAGAGTCGGACACGACTAAACGACTAAACAACAACAACATCCTTCCATAATCACATTTGTGAGTTCAGCAGAGTGCATCCCTTTGCAGCTTAAAAGTGAAAGACTCCCTTCGAAGGTGGTGGACTCTCTTCCTTGGAGGTTTTTAAGCAGAGGTTGGGTGGCCATCTGTCATGGATGCTTTAGCTGAGATTCCTGCATTGCAGGCTGTTGGGCTAGATCAGGCATCCCCAAACTGCGGCCCTCCAGATGTTTTGGCCTACAACTCCCATGATCCCTAGCTAACAGGACCAGTGGTCGGGGAAGTTGGGAGTTGTAGTCCAAAACATCTGGAGGGCTGAAGTTTGGGGATGCCTGGGCTAGATGACCCTCAGGGTCTATGATTCTATGTTGTTGAGGATTTGTTGTCATTTATGCATGTGTTGCATTATGCTTGCTGCTGGATGAGACAGACTGATCTATCATCACCCATCATGGCTTTGATGTTATGGAGGGAGAAGCCCTTGTGTTCAAATTCTTGCTCAGAAATGAGCACAAGACCTGGCAAACTGTGATATGATGAGGCAATTTATAAACCACATTGTGTTTATATTCTGCCTTACAGAAATGTCAAGGTAACACCTACTCAGATTTATGCTTCCTGTGTTCCCAGAAGCTCACACAATACAACAAGCTTCTGTTTGTAGGAGCCAGGAATAGACTAAATCAGGGGTCGGCAACTTAAGGCTCATGGGCCGCAAGCGGCCCATGTGGGTCATTTAACCAGCCCATGGACCCCCGCTGCCCGCTCGGTTGGTTCCCATGAGCCACGCTAAACCGGCACGGAGCAGAGTGGGGACCGCATTCCGCGATGCTGGCTGGCTTCCCATTGGCTGCAGGAAGCTCCTGCAGCCAATGGGAAGCTGTGCACGCCTCCTCCGCGCCGGAAGGAGTGGCAGAAGTAGCATTTGTGCTTGCGCATGCGTGCACTCCGGCCCACCGTGAGATCTGCAGGACTGTGAACTGGCTCAAGCCACAAAAACTTTGCCGACTCCTGGGCTAAATCTTCTGTTCCTCCCATGAGGAACAAAATCCAATATGTTTCCTCACCACCAGAGAGCTTTTTTTTGTGTGTGTGTTGGAGATGTAGGCAAAATCAACAGCTAAGTAATATAATTTATTCCATCCTTATTAATCAAACTTTTCAAGGCTCCTCTGCTTTTTCTTGTATCAGAAATGACCGTCCATATTTATCTTAAAAAAATTATGACAAAGAAACCCATAGACATGCTTTTTTTTCCAGCCTCCATCTAGCTAGGTGGGGTGTAATCAACAGATGTGCCTCACCAGGGAGAACCTTTCACAAAAAGGGAGCCTCCACCGAGAAGGCCCTGTCATGCCCAAAGTTTGCTGCGTTTGCAGCGCCGAGGTGCAAGCCTGGCTTGTGTGTTTGGAGGTCCTGGGCTGCCTCTATCTGTCCCAAAGTGCCCACCTACAAGCTCCTCATTTAAAATCATGCAAAACCATATATAGAAAATCAGTAAAAAGGGTAGGTCCATTAGGTCCAGTCGCGGACAACTCTGGGGTTGCGGTGCTCATCTCGCTTTACTGGCCAAGGGAGCCGGCGTACAGCTTCCGGGTCATGTGGCCAGCATGACTAAGCCACTTCTGGCAAACCAGAGCAGTGCACGGAAACGCCGTTTACCTTCCCG
This sequence comes from Zootoca vivipara, assembly GCF_965207765.1. NCBI lineage: Eukaryota > Metazoa > Chordata > Lepidosauria > Squamata > Lacertidae > Zootoca > Zootoca vivipara. The sequence goes on from NC_142587.1 coordinate 91,223,104, forward strand.
TCGGAGCGGTACCTATGGTATTTATCTACCGTGTTTCCCCTTTTAAAAGACGTCATAATGTAAGCCATGGCAGGATTTTAAAGCTTTTGCAAAATATAAGACATACCCCGAAAATAACATGACATGTGGAGCGAGACCGCCGAGCGCCCCAGCCAGCCAGCGGGACCTAGCAAGCCAGCTGCGGCAGCAGCAGGAGGAGGAGGCCTGCGTGCTGTCCCGCCGCCCGGATCTGGCTGCTGGAGCGCGGAGCGCCCAGCAACTCGGAGCGCCGGGCAGAGCGCCGGAGCCAGCGGCCTCACCTCCACCCAGCCGAGGAGGCCTGCCATCCCGCCGCCCTGAACCGGCTGCTGGAGCGCCCAGCAGCTTGGAGGATCCAGCAGTGCCGGGCGGAACGCCGGAGCCAGCAGACTCACGTCCTCCCGGCTGAGGAAGCCTACCATCCCGCCGCCCTGAACTGGCTGCTGGAGCGCGCGGAGCACCCAGCAGCTCGGAGGGTCCAGCAGCGCCAGGCGGAGCGCCATCCCGCCGCCCAGAGCAAAACAAGCGCCTGCTTTCCCTTGACTTGTAAGGCTCTTGCTGCAGACAAGTGTGTTTAACGGCACTCCAGCCTCTGTTGTTTTCCCCAGCAGAAAGTGCCATGGGGGCACTCAGCCATACCACAGCAGAGTGTGTCTGCTTCAAAGGATGAGTTTGCCCCTGACGAGTGCCAAGTGTGGCTTGCTAGCCCAGTATTTCTGTGGTCCCTGCTCAGGCTTTCCTGTATTGAGATACCCAGTTCTGGTGACAACTGGGGTGTCTTTTAAAACCTCCAATTTACAGAGCTACCTGACCTTCTAGAGGCAGCTGCATTCTGATCTGGTAGATTCTAAACTTGCTCTTTTTCAGTCAGTGGGATACTTCCAGACTCTGCTTCTGCTCTATCTGCCCTGGCTCTGTCTTCCAGCCCTGTCTTGAGGGCTATTGTTTTTCAAAGCAAAAGTCTGCAATCCCATATACCCGTAAGTGGACATATCTAACAATTGCTCATAAAATTATGCTGATGCCCTTCTCCTTCCTCAGAACAGGTCTCAAGCCAAATCATTCTGAAGTTGAAATTTAAGACACAAGCTAGCCTAATGGCTGGATTTCCAAAAGATAAAAACACAATTCTGACAACCTTTGAATAAGCAGCATTGCCCATTTGGGCCAGGGCATGGGAATCTGGTATCTGTGGACAATGGTGAGTGGAACTGGCGGCTGCTGCAGCGCCGAGCACTCAGAGAGCCCAGCAGTGCCCCGAGCCAGCGACCCGGCCGAGGAGACCATAAGGTAAAAACCATAATAAAAATAAAGACATCCCACCGAAAATAAGCCACCCTGTGTTTTTTTTTGAGAGAAAAAAGTTACAAGATGGTGTCTTAAAAAAGGGGCAACACGGTACTTGCACTTTGACGTGCTTTCAAACTGCTTGGTTGACAGGAGCAGGGACCGAGCAACAGGCGCTCATCCCGTCATGGGGATTTGAACCGCCGACCTTCTGATTGGCAAGCCCCAGGCTCTGTGGTTTAGATCACAGCGCCACCTGCGTCCAGAAAATCAGTACTACTGCAGAAATCTATCAGCACAGTGGGATAAGCTGTCCAGAAAGCCAGATCGAGTTTCTTTCTCTCCAATTTCTCTTGCACCACTGAACTTGCTGTTTATATTTTTTGGAGTACAGTCATACCTCGGTTTAAGTACGCCTCGGTTTGAGTATTTTCAGTTTAAGTACTCCGCGGACCTGTCTGTAACGGATTAATCCACTTTCCATTATTTTCAATGGGAAAGTACGCTTCAGGTTAAGTACAGACTTCCGGAACCATTTGTGTTTGTAAACCGAGGTACCACTGTATTCTTTTCAAATGTTACACAAACAGAACTCGGATAAACCAAATTGTCTCTTTTATAGATCCACCCTTTTCTTCTAACTGTAAATTGCTGTAATTGGTTTTGCATTAAAGGTGGGTACGATGATCAAAATCAATGATAACACAACACTACCAAAAAACAAACAAACTATATGCTGCTAGACCCTTATAAAGGGAGATACAGGGTATGAAATAAAAGACCAACAAAATCTGGAGCATCTTGGAGGTGGGTTTCCCCCCCTTTTTTCTTTTTTGCTCTTTTCGTCCAAAGCGTGACTGAAATTCCACCATTCATTTTCTTGCCGTCTGCAGTGAGCTTAAATTTTTAAAACTTAAGCCTGCCACATGCCTTCTTAAATATGAAATGTGCTGTCAGAAAATAAAGCTGGCTGTCAGAGAAGCCTTTGCCATGCCTAACACATTTTTTTTATAAAAAAATCCTCCAATATTAAAAAGAAGGACCCAAAAGGGGGGGAGGGGGAGAAGAGAGAATTATGTATTAATGGGCAATTACAGGCTTTCTGGCTGGCCATAGCCCTGAGCTATCTAATTGTGCTTAGGAGTAAGGGAGTTTGCATAGTGATTCCCCCCCTTCTTTATTAATGTGATTTTTCTGGGCCTCATCATAGCCATAATTACATTGAACTCTGCCAGGAGCTTGACATTTGTGGTGACCCAAGGAACAAACTTGACATTCTCAACCAAGGCAGTGGGAGTACTGATGAGACTCAGAGCACTTTGAGAACAATGTTTTCACGAGTTTAGAGGGAATCTGTTATCGGTGCCTTTGCAAGCTCAAGCGTTGTTGCTAGCCCTTTTCTAGAAGCTGCTACAGCAGGAATGAGGGGCTACATCGGCTGAAGTTACCCCCTCTAGAAAGTCTACTGGCAGTTCTCTCTCTTTTCTTTCTTGTCTTTCTTAAAGCATATCTTTTCAGAAGTTTGTGTTCCAAAGATGAGCTTCAAAGATTGCTTATCCGAACATTGTAGATGACCTCAGTAAACCTATCTGTCACAAGGAACGCTCCTAAGGCAGGCGAAAGTATATGCCTTAAAACAAGAAATTCTTATCGGTGCTATAAATAAAATAGGGACGCAGAGACTGGAAATGGAGAAGTTATATTTAAACAGCCACAATTTCTTAAGATGTTGTTGAAACTGCAGGCTTTCCATGGGTGTAGTAGATACAAATTTCTTTTTAATGAGCTGTGCGTTCCTCTTACGGGAAGGGGACAGAGGAGGGAGGGGTTGTGTAGTATAAAATGTACTGTACCGCCTTGCATGACGAGGCTGGGCCATCCAGTGTCAGGGCCTAGAGACAGATTTTGCTTTTATCTCTTATGAATGAGGGATGGCAAACCTGTCACCTCCAAATGTTGTTGGACTACAACGTCCATCATCCCAAGCCGGTGCAGCCAATGGTCAGGGGTGATGGGAGCTGTAGTATTTCAACAGCATCTGGGGATCCAGGGTTGAAGAACTCTGGCATAGAATGCATCCAGATGAGCATTTGTTGAGCAACTTGTTGGCATCTTTCTGCCTCGAGAGAAAATGGGAGTGCGCTTCCGGGGGGTGAAGTCAAACAGCTGTGTTAGCCAGCGCCGTCTTAAGCGCCCCTGTCGCCATGGCGCGCCGGATCTCTCCGGCGCCCTTCCGCCCCGTTTCCCAGCGCGGTGGGCGGGTGGGCGCGGTGCTGCTGCGCGGCGGGCGGGCAGACACAGCGTGATCTCTACGGCGCCCTCCCTCCCTGTTTCCCAGCGCGGTGGGCGCAGTGCGCAGCTGCGCAGCGGACCGGCCGGTCAGCGGGCGGGCGCAGCTCGCGGCGCCCTCCTGGCGGGCCGGCGCCATGGTGCCCTGCACTACTGGGGGTCTATGATGAGCCGGCCCTGGTGTTAGCAACACCAAAGTGACCTTCCTGGAGTGCAAACCTGGGTGGTGTGTATGGAGGTCCTGGGGTGCTCAGATGACAAGAGCCCATTATTGGCCTTGCTGATGTGGTTCAAAAGAAGGCAAAGCAATATGTTTGGCATCAGCTTAGGTCCAGGAGTTGCCAGAAGAAGGCATACAAGGCACCATCCAACCGTCTTGGGAATCCATTCCACATTTGTGTAGGGTTTGCTCTTACTCTTTAGCCTTCTTCTTCTCTTGAAGAAGGTGGAGGTTTGGGACCAGAGTTTTCCTTCTCCTAGATGGGCTACCTTCCCAGATCGACGAGCCCCACCTGCCCCTTACTTCCCTCTATGGCATGTGAAGAAATCACCTTCTTGACCTTTGGATCCACTCTTCATCCTGTCCGCTCAATCTGCCAGAGCCTGTCTTTGCACACAGGGGAAGTCCCTAACTCACTGAGGGTTTGAGACCCATCAACTACCCTTCCCTGGTTTAGGCAGCCAGTCTAAGCCTTTCCTGGGGTGTGGGCACTGTCACGCACCGACAATGTCTAGCAGGCACTTGTAAGAGCTGAGTGCAGGGTGGGGGCTGAAGGTGTGCATGTGCTTTGCCCCTTAGTGTCCTCCCTCTTTGGGTGTGGGTTGAACAAAAGCTTATGACGTCACTGAAGAGACGCACTGCAAACCTTCCAGCAGCCAACCCAGATGAAAGTCACATGTTGCCTTTCACAGACGTTGTGCCCCCACCTCTGCCGTCATCATCACTCGTTATTTTTGATGCTTATTTTGTTCTATTGTACCTGTGCTCCCATTCATCCCAGGCAGGAATCCATGCTGATTCTTGAGTCTAAATGTAGCCGCATTTCCTCCTTGTAATTCAACATTCTGAGTCTAATTCATTGGCAAGCAATGGGGATGCTGTTTGTAAAATTCTGTGTTATTTCAGAAAAGCTAAGGAGTACTTAGCTTACAAAGTTGGAAGGAGGAAATGCATTCTGAGAAACAAATGAAAGGTTCATTAGGACCGGGACCAGAAGTGCCAAAATTAAAATAAGATGCTGGCTGATTATTTTCTGTGTGGGACCCTCCTCTTCTCCTTTGTTTAACCCATGGGTAGGCAAACTAAGGCCCCGGGGCTGGATCCTGCCCAATCGCCTTCTAAATCCGGCCCATGGATGGTCTGGGAATCAGCGTGTATTTACATGAGGAGAATGTGTCCCTTTATTTAAAATGCAAGTCTAGGTTAATTGTGGGGCATAGGAATTCGTTCATTATTTTTTTCCAAAATATAGTCTGGCCCCGCACAAGGTCTGAGGGACAGTGGACCAGCCCCCTGCTGAAAAAGTTTGCTGACCCCTGGTTTAACCTATATAGTGGTACCTCTGGTTGCGAATGGGATCTGTTCCGGAGGCCTGTTTGCAACATGAAAAGGCCGCATCCTGAAGTGCTGCACAAGCACGCGATGCAATTCTGCGCTTCTGTGCATGCACAAAGTGCAATTTAGTGTTTTTGCGCATGCGCACGCCCCGGACCCAGAAGTAACCTGTTCCAGGACTTCCGGGTTCGGCGCAGCCGTATTCTGAAAAGACGTAACCTGCAGTGGACGTAACATGAGGTATGACTGTACTGTGCTGATTTTGTTTGGAGATGTTTTACTTGATTTCAGTTGTATGCTTATACTTGTTGTAACCCACCTTGGGACATTACGGTAAAGGGGCAGCTAAGAAATAATGATAAATAGTCTTAATCAGTGGCTCCCAACCTTTACAAGTGTGATAAGCCAGTGTGATAAGCCCCTTTTAAACTTCATTTAAAAAAAATAGTAAAAAAAATTACATGCTAATGGTTGTAATTTCAGGCTCTGCTAATCAAGAAAATACGAGCAGTTAAATGAATTTTGCAAAGGTGCCAAAATCAAAGAAGGCAGCAAAATTTCATTTACTTATGTATAAATAATCAGTAATTAATTCCAAAAGGTGTTAAATATAAATTCATTTATTTCCCCAATCCAATAAGATAACCCAAATTTATGAAAGAAATTTTATAACTATGAATTCATTCATTTATTTCATCAGTATACCCAAGGATCAACAACCCAAATGATCCATCAAATTGGATGAAATACAGATTTCATTATTTCCAAGTGAACTCAACTGAGGCAATCCCCGAAAGAACGAAAAGGGAAACTTTTAATTGCCACCAACGTACGGTAATACATTATTATGTATGAAATAAGGACTATCAGTTGTATGCCTAGAAGTTAAGCTATTCATATAAACGATTGATTTGATTCGGTTCTATTTATATTTATTATTTGTTTATCATTTTTCTAAGCCAGCAGGCATGAGTAGCAAATGCTACTTGGAACAACAGACAACCCCAAAAGGTCTGCCCCTCCCCAAACAACCTAAGATAAATGAAAGCCAAAAAAACACCCCACCCCCGAAGAATTAGGCACCCCCCCCCAGAAATCATCCTGATAAAGCAGCAGAAGGAATCCCCAATATTGCCCCAGACTTAAGGAGCCCAAACGCAATCAGTAATTAGTAGGCGGAAAGCCTGCCATCCGTTCACAATGCAAAATCCACTAAAGTCAGTGCCGCCCTGGGTATTCCACCTCCCACCAATAAGCCCTATTTGTAGTACAACATGAAAGAAAACCCTGGGCGTAACATGCCTCTGCAGAAAAAAAATAAAGTGGGAAAGGCAAAGCTGAAACCTCCCCCCCCCCCGGCATGATCATGCTTTGTGATGGAGCTCTTCAAAGCGCTACTCACATTGATGAAAGAAAGTGGGGGAGGCATAGGCCACCGGCACTGATCCACATTTCCTTGCTCAGCAACGCCACTGCGGAGATGACGAGGGTGGTGGAGGGAATCATTCAAACCTCCAGCTGGAGGAGCATTAATCGCAGACCCTCTTGGGATAACTGCCCCTGGGGTCCATGGCCTACAGGTTGGGAACTTAGTTTAGACAAGGAATAAGCAAACTCTGGCCTCCAGATGCTTTGGGACTACAACTCCCACCATCCCTGACCACTGGTTCTGTTAGCTAGAGATGATGGGAGTTGTAGTCCCAAAACATCTGGAGGGTCAAGTTTGCCTATGCCTGGTTTAGACACACAGCCTTCAGGTGTTGAGTCATTAGGTGGAGATACGGTAACTCCTAGTGTTGATGCAGCCAAGCTGAAAACAGTGCATGTAGCCTGTCCTCACTTCACTGTCATCCTGTCTGGAAGTCAAATAAGGAAGCTTGCAATACTTATTTACTTACCACATTCAAATTTATTTTTATTTCACATATTTATATACAATCTCCAAGTGGTTTAAAGGATAATGAACACAATTTGTATGTATGTTAGACTGAGAGGTGCTATGATAGCCATCTTCCAATATCTCAAGGACCGTCACATGGAAGATGGAACAAGCTTGTTTTCTCCTGCTCCAGAGGGTAGGACTCAAACCAACGGCCTCTAGTTACAAGAAAGGAGAATCCGACTAAAGACCAGGAAAACAGCTGTTCAACAGTGGAATGGACTCCCTTGGGAGGTTGTGGGCTCTCCTTCCTTGGAAGTTTTTAAGCAGAGGTTGGAGGGCCATCTGTCATGGATGCTTTAGTTAAGATTCGTGCATTGCAGGGGGTTGGACGAGATGACCCTCGGGGTCCCTTCCAACTCTACGATTCTATGATGCTTGGTCTAAGAACTACAGCATGACACAATGCAATGCAATCAGACCACCACAACAAAAGCACAGCAGCATATTTGTGAAACATCTTTAGAGAACCAGAGAACCCTCCCTCTTCAGCTTCTCTCCTGCGAAGGCACATCCTGATTCACTAAACACAACAATCACCCCACTGACACATACACATCACACTCCCAGTTCTGTCTTATCCAATTCTGCCCAGATCACACAACTCTTGTTATTTCAATGTCACTCACCCAATTCTTCCAGCAGTACTTGCAAACGCTCATCCACCCAATCACTCCAGTACCAATCAATATCTCCTACTCAGATTGTTCATATTGCTCTGCAAAAGCACTCGAGACAAGCTTGCGTTTTTCATGAATTGCTTGCGAGCTCGGAGATGGAATGGAGAAGGAAAAGGAAGGAGGAGTGAAGAGGAAAAAAAATATTCATTGTGTCCAGCTGCAGGTGGTTCTGAGAGGAGAGGATCCAAATGGTGGCTGCCAGATCCCATAAGCTGGTGAAGTGGGACCTTTCTCTCTGCTGCAGCCTGGTACAACAGTAGCTGAATCCCTTTTTCCTGACTCTACAACCAAGTCCTCTCAATCAGCCTTGCCTGACTCTGGGACGGCCTGCCCTGCATACTCCCTCCGTCAAAAATTTCTTGTCTTTGCGTGCCTGCCTCTTAAACCTTTGTGTTCCAAGGCTAAGAACGTAAGAATAGCCTGCTATATCAGGCCAATGACCCGTCTATCGTCCAGCACTCCTGGAGCCCAAGCACAATAACGTACTGCCCTCCTGTGGTCTCAGAAGCGTTGCTAGCTACAACTGTGGAGTCAAAGCATAGCCATCATGGCTGGTAGCCATCGATAGACAAGCCACCAACTAGATCAGTGGTGGCCAAACTCAGCCCTCCAGCTGTTTTGGGACTACAACTCCCATCATCCCTAGCTAACAGGACCAGTGGTCAGGGATGATGGGAAATGTAGTCCCCAAACAGCTGGAGGGCCGAGTTTGGCCACCACTGAACTAGATAATGAGTGGCTTCCAAAAGCACATTGGGTGGTGGGCTCACCTGACCTCCTGAAAGCTGAGTCATTGCTGCTTACCAGGAAGGAGAAAGTTGAGGCAACAGGGAAATCTCCAAGGTGCAAACCTGCCAATAGTAATAGTAATAATTGTAATAATTGGCTACACCTGTGTGTTAGCACCATGTTGGCTGTGCCATCTGAATCACAATAGTTCTGTTAACAGATTAAGAAAGGAATTTTTTTTTTAATGCACCTTCTCACTGCCTTGAGAACTTCTACAACTTACACCTGGAAAAAGAACGATCCACTAATAATGGATTGTTTATTGCCAAACTGGTCATTTGCTGATCTTGGGTGTTGTGCCCTTAATGAAATCTAGTCAGCCAGAGAACTAATATATTGAGTCAGGGGTCATTTTTATAATGTTTTTGAATTGCAAAATTCTGCATAAACTTGTACTGTATTATCAGCTGTTACTTGATAATCTAAAGAAAAGCTTTGATTAGCTGGCTCTTCACTTATTATTATTATTATTATTATTATTATTATTATTATTATTATTATTATTATTATAAATGATGGCGATGCCAGGTACTGGTGGGCAAATAAGTTCTGGATTTCTGCCTCTAGACGTCTGAGTCTCCAGCAGTGACTGGTTTAGCTGGCTGTTGGTGAACAGAATTAGACAGGCAATTTTGCTGGATTCAGTGAGCCCGTTCTCCTACTGTGCTTAATGTAGCTGTGAGTCAGAATGATATACCATTACCTTTCCGATCCACTTTCAACTTCAGGTTTGCTTTATAAACCTCGTTTTAAAAACAGGAATAAGTTTGAAATGGCTGCTATTTTTCTTTCTTTTCCCCCACTCTTTCCTTCCTGATGCATTCATACATATACTCTTCAGACCTTCAGACACTTTATTTGCAGGCTGCTGGCTTGTTTCCCTGGCTCCCTTCTGTGTAGGTGGTTTTAAAATACAGCACTCTCCTATGTAATTGGCGGGGGGAAAGGCTGCCTGACCCTGTCGCCCTGGTCATTTTCTATTGCTTGGCCTCCCCTCCCTCCTTGGCACTTATTACAATCATGTAATCATCCTCTGAGATGCATTTGCCTCTCCCTCTCCATCACTTCACATCTTATTCTCCGACACCTTACGCAAGAATCATTTGAGGACTCTTCTTCCATATTAATGGCTCTTAAAATATGGACTGTTAAGGTAACTAAGGAAGTGGCTCTGTGCCAGACAGTGGCTCACTAGTACTTAGAAAAACAAAGGCCAGATTTGGGAGTTTTGAGTTACGTGAGCTAGAAGTAGAAGCTGGAGGCAGAGCGGCAGGCTGGGAAGCTAGAGAGCATAGCTGTCAACCCTCCCTTTTTTTGGGCGGGAAACTCCCTTATTCCAAGCCACAGCTGTCAACCTTCCCTTTTTTTGCTGGAAATTCCCTTATTCCAGTGCCGTTTCCCACTGCTATCCTGGATTGTTAGATATACCGTAGACTGTCCCCAGCACAGGTGAGGCTGCTGCTGATCCCTTATTTTCAAATCCGAAAGTTGACAGCTGTGCTAGAGAGACAGAGCCATGCCTGATTTTTGTTGGAATCCAAGACTGTGACTATGGAAGAGGCAAGATCCTCTTTGGGGTGTTAATGCTGTGAAGCCTTACATAGGCTCAGGTTGTCTAGGCTCAAGTTGTATATATGTGTAAATAAGCCGTTATATCGTAAATACACCGCAGTATTTGCTGTCTCTCATTGCAAAGGAAACACGAACCCAGAGTAAGCGCTTGGAACCCTTGGAATCTTGCACTGCTCTGAGATGTGCAATAATATAAAATCTTGAATGCAATAATAATGATGTTATTATTTGTACCCTGCCCGTCTGACTATGTTGTCCAAGGCCTGGTCTCATGTTTTCTAGGGTTGTTTTTTTTAAGCCCACCTTTGATCAGGGTATTTATGGTAGTGGGACTAGGATGAGATAATACCTTTCAGAGAAGCCACATGGACAGGCATGCGATATGGTATTGATTTACTCAGAAGTACGTGTCAATTCATAAGAACATGGGGCTTCCTTATACTGAGTAGCAGCAGCAGCAGCAGCAGCAGCAATACCCCACCCATCTGGCTGGGTTTCCGACACCCTTGGTTGACTGACAATGGCTCTCCATGGTTTCAGACAGGAGTTTCTTCCAGTCCTACCTAGATATGCTGGGAATTGAACCTGGGTCTTCCTGTGTGCAAAACAGATTCTCTACCACTGAGTTATTAATGTTCCTTCAGTTCAGTGAGTCTAAAACCCTCTTTACGCATATTTGCATTGGTGAGGCTGCTCCCAACTCCACCATATGTCAAAACCCTAATGGTTTGTCTTCATGGGCAGGTTTGTATTGCAGTGTTAGTTCTGGTTGTTACTAGTTTGTGTTCATTCCCAACACACACTGAAATGCAGCCATCTGGTTTTCATTCCAGATGAACGGGTTATAAATAATAAAATTATTATTACCATTAAGTCTTTCCCTGGTTCCCTCAAAAACCCTGAGCCTCCTCACCCTCCTGCTTCCCCTTGGTTGTGAAGTGGTGGTCATGTTTTCTTTTTCTCCATTAAAATGGATACAGTGGTGCCTTTGGATACGCACACCTCTGGTTGCGTATCCTTCAGGATGGGAACGCGGCAAACCCAGTAGTATTTTTCTGGGTTTCGCCCCGCGCACATGCGCAGAAACAGTTGCGGAAACCTCGGGATCTGACCGGAGCTTCCGGAGCTCCGGAAGTTAAGGAGGAAGTTGGGGGAGTGGCGCTCTTTCCCGTATCCCTGAGAAAAGTGAAGTGCATGCACACATACACACTGTCCCTCGTGGGGTGGAGAAGAGACATGTGCCCCACAGGCCTAAAAAAGACTGGTGTCGTCTGCTGTGTGTGTGTGTGTGTGTGTAATATTCTGCCAAAACCACTTACAACGGCTGGGATAATGACACCATTCTGCAATTTAGCATGGCAGATTTGGGCAGGCATTAGCGTAAGTTGTATGAAATTGCAGTGTTATCATTCTAGCATTAGCTGGGATAGAACCCGATTGCAGTATTTCGGAGGGGTACACCTGATGATGAGAAGCTGCTTATCCTGAATCTCCATTCAACAACCAGATGGCACGCTTGAAAAGCTTCAGAGAGCTGGAATGTATGGGGAGAGAAGCTTAAGCAAGCTCCACATGGAGAAACAGGAACATTATATATATATATATTTTAAAAAAACCAAAATTAAATTCATATAGCACACCCCGATTAAATTAAAAAACTAAATAAATAAATAAAATCATGTAGCACACCTCAATAAGCAACCCATTAGATAGCTTTTAGGGTAGAAGCCCATGCTAGAATGAAAGCTAATCGCTTTGGTTTGTTAGGTTTCATGCTTGACGGGTTTTTTAAAAAGGCTTTTTAAAAATGGCATTCAAAACCTTGCTGGCTGGCTGAATGCCATTTAAAAACCATACACACACACAAAAAACACCCTTGCTGGCTTTAAAGGGGATACAAAAGGAAAATTAGTTAATAGGTTTGCATAATGGTAAATGACACAAAATAAGTAACCGCAGAAAGGGGGTCGGGGTCTTGAGGGGGAATTGGCATTGTAGATCCATTGTATAAAGTTTTTTTTCCTTTTCATTAAAATAATTGTAAAATGAGAAAATGAAAAATAAAATTAAAAACAAAACAAAACCTTGCTGGCTGGCAAAAAAATACTCCACAGGTTACATTCTCCCTCCCTTCCCTCCTTACATTATAATTTTATTCTGCTTTTAATATTAACGCAGAAAACTGCCTGCAGCAGAGGATTATTATTATTATTTTATCTATGGTAGGTGTCTTTTCCCTCTTGACTCTTAAACAAAGATGTGTTCCAGAGACAACATTTATTTTAAGAGCAAGCCATGGAACAACGTTCTTTGATTCCAGTCAGGAAGTGTCAGTCTGGCACAGTTGGGTCCTCTTCAGAAACCTGTATTTGAAGTAGTTTCCCTTTCCCCTCCAGTCAAAATAAAGGCCTTTAAAAATCAGCATTGCATTATTCATCAGTAAGATGGCAATAATTTATTTTACTAGATGCTGGTTGTCACTTTGTCTTACGGGGAAGAAAGAAGTTTCTCCTGGGCACATCTGGAAGGCAAGATCTGTGCAATGGGGACCTGATGCTCAGCTCATCTCCAAGGCCAGCTGCTAAGCTTCTGGATGTGTAACTGTTGTCAGAATCAGAGAATCATAGGATTGTAGAGTTGGAAGGGGATCAAGGGTCATCTAGTCCATCCCCCTGAAATTCAGGAATCTCAGCTAAGAGGGGCGTTCATTAAAGATTTCCCCTGACATACTTCCCGTGGACGGAGACAAACGAAACTGGGCACAGTTATTAGTCCTTCTCATAGCTACCAGCAAGAGTCAAACATTTCTCCCAACGTTTTATGCAGCTGTGGAGACCTCGTCTGTAGAAGTCGGCAGGTCGTGTCAGAAGCTACAATTTGACCTTAGAAATCAGCATTTAATTGTCTGGAAAAAGCTTGCCTTTCAAAAATAACTCTCCATTCAACTGGTTCCATTATCAGACGTTCCTCCATGTTAGCATCCGTAACAGAGAAACTGTTAGGAGTTCAGAGCTACAAATGACTACGTTACCTATGGAGAGATATATCATTATAAATGTGCAATAAATGTGGTGAATAAGTTCTGGTCAGTGGGTGAGAGGAGGCATGATGAAGCAGATTGATTTATTTTTTAAATAAAATTATTAATCACTTAAACAGCCACAACCTCCAAGCATTGTACGGGCTCGATGATATATAAAGCATGACTAAAACATAACATCCAGTTGAAAATGTTGACATAAAGCCCATAAAACATTTTAAAACAAATTTGAAAAGAAGTGTAACTAAACTGTGGGTCTTGAAAAGTTTTCAGTAGGCAGTATAGTTAAGGTGCCTGTCTGATGTCAACAGAATTGTAGAGTTGGAAGGGACCCAAAGGATAATCACCTCCAGTGCAGGAATCACAGCTAAATAATTGCTGGCAGATGGACTAATGATTTTGTAAGTTTAATAGGTACCAGGATATATATACTGTACTTTTGTGTGTATAAGATTATGTTTTTTTACTCTAAAATAATGTTCAAAATCTGGGCTCGTCTTATACACAGATAGTATCTCCCCGCATTTTCTTTAAAATAGAGGGCATCTTATACATGGGGGCGTTTTATAGACGAAAAATGTGTTGTATATATATTGCTTCAACCCGAATTGGCACCCCTAGGGATTGCTCCTAGAAATTCAGTAAGCATTGGTTTGGAGGCATTTGCTTTTCTGCTACTTCCGCCTCATGGGTAATGACATAGTCCTCAGGGACGGATCCAGGTGACTGACGCCAGCACAGCAATTTAAGCAAACAGTGACAGCACTGAAAAATTTAGAAGGGAAAGGAGCACAGCTCAACTGTGGTAGCGGCCAGGCTGTGAGTGAACTGCAGAGCTGGCGGGGGGGGGGGTTGAAAGGCTGGCCTTGCAGGGGTGCTCATGCACTGACTGCTTATCAGCCTTGGGAGTTGGGAGTTTGGGTCAGTGTAGTGCAGAACAGAATTAGGGTAGATACAACAGGAACTGGGACGCAAGAAATGCAACAGTAGTGCTTAGTCGGCAGAGCATGAGACTTCTGTTCTCAGGGTTGTGGGTTCGAAAAACATTTGTAGGTATTGAGAAGGAAAAAAAGAACTTTCCAATCACCTCCGTAATCCCAATACCATGATGAGAATCTCTTTGAAGTCTGAGCTTAAACAGCAGGGACTATGCAATTCTGCAGGTTTTTTCTCAGTCTTCTTCAGTCCAAACAATTTTTTTTAAAAAAAATCCTTCCAGTAGCACCTTACAGACCAACTAAGTTTGTCTTTGTCATGGGTATGAGCTTTCGTGTGCATGCACACTTCTTCAGATACACTAAAACAGAAGTGTTAAAGATGCCAACTTTGCTGCCACATACACCCGGACAAACACCAGTCATTAACAGTCGTCAACAGGTTTACCACTCCTATCAGCCAATCGCCCATTCCCACCACCCTTCTGAGTGATACCCCTCCCCACCCTCTGACTATACATAAGGGTCTGGTGACTTCTGTTTCAGTGAAGTAGTGTGCATGCACATGAAAGCTCATACCTATGACAAACTTAGTTGGACTCTAAGGGGTACTGGAAGGATTTTTTAAAAATTATTATTTATTTATTTTGTTTTGACTACGTCAGACCAACACGGCTACCTACCTGTAACTAGTTCTTCAGTCTAGACTATGTCTGTTTATTGTCCAAATCTAATTATTTTATCAAACAGATATTTCCGGTTATGAGAGTGGCTTCGGAGATTGCCAGCCGTGTCGTGCTCGGGGACCCAATGTCCTGCCACTTGCACCTTGATGCAAGCTGACAATCTCGGACAATCTGCAGGTCTACGAGACAGTCCTCCCCCACCCCGGGAAGTCTACCAGGCTAATTACCCCCGTATCAGCCCTGAATTACGGGCACAGCTGGGGTCCGATCGTATGGGAGTCAGCCATTTCTCACCACTGGAAACAGGAAGCCCCAGGAACAGAACTTTCAAGGTTGAATTTGTGCTTGAGTAATGACATCCAAATACAGGTCAGGAGAGAGATGGAGGGGAGAGCAGACCAACTGGCATTTAATTCTTCATCTGCAAGGGAAAGCAGGCTGAGCGTGCCCCTCTGAAGGTGACATTTTGAGGCCATAAATTAGTGTGCACTGGTGTGGGGCTACAGAACATGTACATTTCCGTTGTGTGCATTTAGGAGAAGCACTGTAGCTCAGTCATAGGGAGTCTGCTTTGCATGCATGCACAAGGTGCCAGGTTCAATCCCCGGGATCTCCACGCAGGGCTTGGAGAGACTTAACAGCAATATTTTATTACTCTGCCACCCTGGGCTCGTCTCAGAGGAAGGATGAGTTGGAAATTGAATGAATAATCATATTACTTTTCAGGCAACAGGCTCACATAGAACAAACACCTTAGAGTTTCACCATAGTATTCAGAGGGGAGTTTAGAGGATGGAATGTTTTATCTGCAGTGAAACATTGTCCACACAGAGCTCATTTTGTCCCTGTTTACTGATTAATTTCATCTGCTCTGCTTCTGTATCTATGTTCTCTTCCTTTTGTTTCTGTTTTTCTGTTTCTCTCTGCTTACCGATAATTATAAACCTATTAAGGTCACTCTGAAAGCTGCCGACTCTCTGGCTCGTCCATTGCTGGCAAATATCAGCGAGCCCTTGATTCTTCTCGCCTGGCGTATTAAATTCGTCACACCTAATATATTTGAAATGAGCAGTAGGTGTCAATGGGACCCCTTCCTGAACTTTATTACAACGCTGGGAGCAGCTGGCTTTGCTATCTCGATAGAGGAATTCTGTTCTGACTTCTACTTTAATTTCCCACACATACAGGTTGCTTATTAAGCAACCCTGTTAAGGAAGGGACTTGAAACCTGTGTCCCCACCCCGATGTTGTTGGACTACAACTCCCATCATCCACATGCTGGCTGTCAAACAACTTCTGGAGGTCCACGGGTTCCTCATCCTCCCGTTAAGCCTTAACTTCAGGGATGGCCAGAAGTTACAGCACCACCAACCCCAGCCAGCATGGCCAGTGACCAGGGATGATGGGAGTTGTAGTCCAGAAACATGTGGAGGTTCCCCAATCTTGCATTAAGGACTTGGCGCCATCCTGATCCTCACCTGCCTGTCCTGTTGTCCACAAAGGGGTTGGGAATACAACTTCTTTGTATTCAATTTTGCCAGCGTGTTTTCTACTCCTAGTGTATTCTAAAGAGACTGACCGAACCCTGTCTCGCATTTCTCTTCTGTTCTTAGGGGAGAACACAGAACTGCCAACCTTCTCTGCCACAGCGGGGCTCCACTCTGTCCTGGAGGACACGGTATCACCCGCATTCAGTGCCACCGTTATCATCATCATCACAGTCATCATCTCCGGGAGTGCCTACCTGTGTTTCTTGAAATACATTTGCGCCGGGTGCTGCAAATCCACACAGGTGATGCCTGTCAGGAGGCTGGACCCCAGCAGATCAGAAGAGCAAGTGTAAACCCTTGGTTCTCATTCGGCTGTTGATGGCTCAGCCAAGAAGAACTCATGTCCACCTGTGAATGAGAACGGAAAGACCAGCCTGTTCCTGATGGTGCAAATAAATGTTGGGAGATGTCTAAAAGGGGAAGATGACCTGCCCAGGGAATTTGGTGGACCAGAAAACACTCATGAAACTTTGTGGCTTAAAATCTGGTTATCTACATATGGTTTATCTGCCCTGGATAATTGATTGACGTGGACGGGCCAAAGTCCAGCAAGTCACAGCCTGCAGGGCTAAAGGTAAAGGTAAAGGGACCCCGACTCTGGGGTTGCGCGCTCATCTCGCATTATTGGCCGAGGGAGCCGGCGTATAGCTTCCAGGTCATGTGGCCAGCATGACAAAGCCGCTTCTGGCAAACCAGAGCAGCACATGGAAACGCCGTTTACCTTCCCGCTGTAGCGGTTCCTATTTATCTACTTGCATTTTGACGTGCTTTCGAACTGCTAAGTTGGCAGGAGCTGGGACCAAGCAACGGGAGCTCACCCCGTCACAGGGATTCGAACCGCCGACCTTCTGATCAGCAAGCCCTACTCTGAGCCAAATGCCTGGTTCTACTCCCTGGAAGCCGAATTCCGTTCTTGTGGGTCGGAGATGGAATATTTGGGTATTGCTTCTTCCTATCCCACACCCAAGGTTTGAAATGCCCCTCCACTGCCCCATCACTAGGGGGGTCTCCCTTTGCAACACCTGCTGTGAGAAGAATGGGTCCGACGTAGTTATGGGGTGGCTCAGATCTCTGGGGCTGAGCCCTTGATTTCCTGCACCTCTCCCTCCCTTCTTAGAAAAACTTTGCTCCTGGTTTTACTTTGCCTACAAATTGCAGTGCTGGTGAAGATCCCAGCAACCCGCCACCTTAATTTGTCCAGAGGCAGCTATATAAATTAGTGCATTGGCAAATTGTGTCATGGGCCTGTGCTTGTAAGACTTGTAAGTACCTAGCAGCATCACTGGGCCATTCCTAGTTCTTTGATGCTAGTTCTTTGATGCTAAAGTCAACATGGTCCAATTCACCTGATGGAAAAGTTGGTCCATCAAGGACTTGCTCTTTTGAACTTTGAGTGGATGCTTCTAAGACAGGAAGCCCGCTCCTCCTGTGTTGAAAAGAGTCAGTGGTTGCTCTGTATCTTCTTCTACTGTATTTTCTCCTACTCTTACCTGCATCACCAGGTTTGTGCATCCATCAGTGCCACTTATTTAAGCATACCTGTGTGAAATTGACCTTTGCTGTTTCTCTGTTATCGGAGCCTCCTCTGCCCCCACACAAAACAGGGAATCGGTACAGCTACATGTGCTGTAAAAACCTTGCTGGCTTACAATGCAACCCTACATTATGTCTAACTCGGAAGTAAATCCCACTAATTTCAATTGTGCTTATTTCTGTGGCGCAGTGGGTCAGTGGGTCTGGTTGTTAACCAGAAGGTTGGTGGTTCAAGAAGCCCACCCAGGGATGACCATGGGCAGGATTCCTGCATAGCAGGACGTTGGACTAGATGATCCTTGGAGTACCTTCCAACTCTACAACTCTATGATTTTCCAAGATTTCTGAGGCTGCAACCCATTATTGGGTTCAACTGGACTTTGAGGAGGCATGCGTAAGGTCACTGTCTCTCTGCCTAACCTACCTCGGAGGGTTGTGGTGTAGATAAAATGGGGAGGGAAGAATCCTGCACTTGAACTCCTTGGTGGAAAAGGTGGTATTGTATATAAATGTAATAAATAAATAAATGTGAGGTGTCTGCCTGCTAATTTTTTTCAACGGGTGGTAAGCCTATTGCTCCTCCCCAGAGGTGCAAGTTGTGTAATTATGGGTTTTCAGCACCTGTTGACAATCTTATCTCTTCACCCATTTGAAGATAGTTGATTTGACAAAAGCAGAAGTAAATGGATAGGTGCTGTCTGCTGCTCTGGTTATATGGTTTTGTTTTAAGCTGGTTTAAAATCATTGGCCTAATTTTCATGTACATTAAATGCTTGAGTTATAAGTTGCCCTGGGATCGAAACTGATGAAAGGTTGTGAACAAATGAATAAATAAAATTCCCAGAATCTCTTTACTACCCCAGCTCATCACATTTTGGAAGGAATGTCAATCAAAAGGGGTGTGCTGTGTTTTTCAGTGGGATTCATTAGATGTTTTCTCCAAATATCTGAGTGATTTAAAATAGTCCAATAGAATATAAGCAAATTCAGAATCAAACCCTTAGATGAAACCAGTTATCTGGGAACGAAACAATGAAAATACTACGCTCTTGATGAAAGCAGCAAAGGTGAAGAACTAAAAAGCATTTGTAGATAAAAACAAGTCTTGAGATTTCAATCGACACACTTACCTAGGAGGAAGTGCCAATGAACTCAGTGGGGTCCACATTTGAATAGGTGTGCACAGGATTGCACCCTTGTATGGGAGGAGACACAGTGAGAAACCACCAGACTAATAAATAACAAGTGATAACCCTCTCTAAGCATATGCTTCGTCTTCAGAGCTTTAGAAACTGCTAAAGCAGGTTTGTGTGAACAGTGTTGGGGAAGACCTTGCTTCCCTTCTACTGACACTTGGAGCCCTCAGGTGGACAGACCCTGGGGAGGCCATCCCAACCGAGATGGATCAGACGGTAGAGCATGAGACTCTTCATCTCAGAGTTGTGGGTTCAAGCCCCATGTTGGGCAAAAGATTCCTGAATTGCAGGGTGGTTGGACTAGATGGCCTTCATGGTCCCTTCCAATTCTGTGATTCTATGAGGGATCATGGAATGCAAAGCTGTCTCACCAAGAAGGTTCTCTAACCTGCTGGGCTGCGTTCTGCCTTCACCATCAGAAGGATCATGCCGCTGAATACCAGTTTCTGGGAATCTCAGGTGGGGAGAGGGCTGTTGTGTTGAGGTTCTGCTTACAAGTTTCCCATTGGGGCATCTGGTTGGCTACTGTGAGAACAGGATCCTGAGCTAGGTGGGCCATTGGCCTGATCCAGCGGGTCTCTTCTTATGTTCTTTAAGGATATGGACAGTGGAATTGGGATTTGGTGAGTGTGTTCCCCTCCCCGCACTCTTTGCTCTGTGAATTTCCACGTGTCCTCGACAATCAGCGTTTTGAATTGGGTCCAGGTATCAATGGGAAGCTGCCAGAGAAGCAATATATTCCCTGTTAAATGAATGTAGTGTTTATTTCTTTAAATGGGTGGATGCGCCCTTCATGGGACAGTTCGCCAGGCTGCACAAAAGTCAAGTTGAAGTGGCCGCCAGAGGGAGCCCCAGGAACGTCTCAAAAGGATAATGGTTCTTGGAGGAATCGACTGGTTCTCTACAAGAAAACCAAGCACCAGCCAAGACCTTTGTGGCTGATCTCAACATATGCAAGTCCTTTTTTCACCACTATCCCCGAACAACAACAACAGCAACAACAAAAATTATCACAGCCTAGATTTTGTCAGCAGAATCCTTAGGTATGTCTACTCAGAAGTAAGTCCTGTGGAGTTTAGTGGGGGGATTGCTCTCAAGTAGGTAAGTAGAGAATTGTAGCCTCTGTACATCCATTTACAATGCAAATAATTAGTTCTTCTCAGGACTGTGCATGCTCATCCCTCACCTGCTGCTTTCAAGCTAGTTTCATTCCAAATCCTGCCATCTGCCAGGATGGATATGGTAACCTGATAGATATTTGAAAACCCTTCCCTTGATTAGCTCATCCATACCTTTCCCTTACCACCCATGCCCCAGTGAATAAGGGAGGAGAAGAAGAAGAGATGAGTTTGGATTTGATATCCCGCTTTATCACTACCGAAGGAGTCTCAAAGCAGCTAACAATCTCCTTTCCCTTCCTCCCCCACAACAAACACTCTGTGAGGCGAGTGGGGCTGAGAGACTTCAGAGAAGTGTGACTAGCCCAAGGTCACCCAGCAGCTGCATGTGGAGGAGCGGAGACGTGAACCCGGTTCCCCAGATTACGAGTCTACCGCTCTTAACCACTGCACCACACTAAGGGAGGTGATTGTGATATTGGTGTATGCCCACCCACAACATCACTGGGCAGGTGTGGATACACCTCACAGTGCTGAGTCCACCTCCATCCATTTTCAGATGGACACACTATGTGGTAACGCAGGATCAATCTGCACTGAGCTTTTATTTTTGGAAGGAAACTGGTTGGTGAAAGTACTCTTCATAAAATACACAATGGGTCTGTGTTGCGTGTGGACTAGGTAGGAGAAACAAGACCTCGGTGTGCATTGCATGTAGAATATAATGTTGAGTGCACACAGCCAGGGCCGGATTTAGGTTTGAAGAGGCCCTAAGCTGCTGAAGGGAATGGGGCCCTTTCTATGTCCAGCTGTCCTTTGTCAACAACAAATTGTCACTGTTTTTTGTATTGAATACAGTATATGCTATGTGGTAATTTATGGACCTAATAGGTCTCTGAAGCCATTTGCACATAACAAAATATGTATTTTATCAAAGCAATTGATATAGAAATGAGCAAACCAGTGATACTTTAGGGAGCAGGCTTGCAGGCGGGGCCCATGACTTACATCATAGGAGCCTACACAACACAAAACAAAACACTGTTGCTGTGTGTAGCTTTTATTTTATTTGTTTTTTATCTTATATTTTGTAAATGTACATCCAGTTTTTTCCCCTTTGAATTTTTTTGGGACCCCCAAGAGAGTGGGGCCCTAAGCTATAGCTTGCTTAGCTTATACGTAAATCCGGCACTGCACACAGCCTTAGTCTGTGATTATAAACAAAGTGCAAGTCCCTTTCAAGAGAAGCTGTACTGTTGTCACACAACCAAAAAACCACCCCAAACAGCCCCTGAACGGTTGTTGCAAAATGCCACAGTTTTTTTTAATTCAAGGAAACTTGGGAAAGGCTATAACTCAGTGGAAGAGAATGTGCTCGGCATGCAAAAGGTTGCAGGTTCAATGCTCTGCATCTCCACTGGGGCTGGGAGATGGTTGTTAAAATATAAATTTGTATCATTTAAATTTGTATCCCGCCTTCCACCCAAAGGTCACAGGGTGGTTCACAACATGAATGAAAACACAAAATACAGTGGTACCTATACTTAATGCGTTCCGAATGCACATTCGTAAGTCGAGAAAATTTGTAAGTCGAATCCCATAGGAATGCATTGGGAGAAAAAAACCGTAAGTCGAAGCAACCCTATCTAAAAATTCGTAAGTCGAAAAAATCCTATCTAACCCGCATCCACGTTGGCGGACGGAGCTCCGTTCGTAAGTAGAAACATTCGTAAGTAGAGTTATTCGTAAGTAGAGGTACCACTGTACGTAGTAACACGAAGACAAAAACAAGACAAAAAAAACCTCTCCCAGTGACACATTTAAAAGGCCATAGAATGTTAACCAGCCCAAGACCTTTCGCCTGGTGTGCAAAGCTCCTTAGTGAAGGCGCCAGGCGAGCCTCTCTGGGAAGAGCATTCCACAAATGTCAAGCCACCGCGGAGAAGGCCCATTTTCGTGTTGTCGCCCTTCGGGCCTCCTGTGGAAGGAGGTGCATGAAGAAGGGCCTCAGATGATGATTGCGGGGTCCAGGTCAGTTCACATGGGAATGAAGATGGAGCCTTTGTTTCTAATAGTTATAGGGCACTTCCAGACTGTCCAGACTATTTTGCAGGATGGAAGATTTATGCAACTGAAGTGAATTACAGTTCTCTGGCAACCTAGCACAACAGATAGGGTTCTCAGGTCTGCTTCCAAAAAACAGTGGACAAGCGGGGGTGTGTGTGTTTAAATTAAATTAAATTATATATTTTCTTATTTGCTGCTGCTCCTGCACATCAGGAACAGGAAGAGGCGTCTTTTTCTTTTATGCCTCTCCTTTTTGTTCTCCCCGCGAGTCAGGAACAGGCGGGGCAGAACTTCGGCAAGAGGCGTCTCCCCCCCCCAATTTTTTTAAAAAATGTCTTGTGAAACAATTGAGTGTGATTAATATTTTTTTCCGGAGAATCGAGTTCAATGGATATTCGATCTTTGTCCCATTCTTACTTATGAAAAAAAAGACAAAACGTGATTCTCCTATCCTTATTCTCTTAAGACTGTACAGCTTTAGATTACGTACCATTTCATCATAAAGCTTTTGAATAAAAAAAATGTCCACTATTTTGTGTAAAAAAATTTTAGTGAACATAATGTGAAAAAAGCGGACTGTCCGCTCAAATAGTGGACACCTGGCAACCTTAACAACAGAGGTTGGATGGCCATCTGTCATGGATGCTTTAGCTTACGTTCCTGCATTGCAGGACTAGATGACCCTTGGGTCCCTTCCAGCTCTAAGATTCTATGAACAAATCCATTTTTTAAAAAACAACAACCCGTGCCTGTTTTTGCTTTCTGAAATGTGGCGGGGAAATGCATGGGGTGAACAAACCACCAATGGAAAGACCCCGCAAGGATGAATCCCCCTTGCCATTTAACTGCTTGGTGGGTGGAACAAATGCTCGATAAAGACCAGATACAATTTGACTTCTGCATAAGCTTTGTTCAAGCAAAGCTTAATGTATTTGTTTAATATATTTTTAAATATTTTGTTGGAAGCCACCCAGAGTGGCTGGAGAAACCCAGCCAGATGGGCGGGGTATAAATAATAAATCATTATTATTAATTATTATTACAATAGGTCGTCTGCAGGTCCCTACAGTTAAGCTTGAAGGTTGGGAACGTAGTTCAATGGTAGGGGAGGTGCTTTGTTCACAAAAAGTTCCAGGTTCAATGTTTGGCATCTCTAGACAAGCCTGGGAAAGACCGACCCCTGTACTTGCCTGTATAAGGAGAACATGATTATCTTCTGCCTGCGTGATTCAACCTTGCACGTCTTTCCCTTTTCTCGCGAAAAAGCAGAAATCCAGCAGGCAGTGCATACAGTATTCTCCTTTCTCCATGTCAGAAGAAAACTGCTGGATTTTGTCTGCCTTGCAGGCATTAAAAAAAACAAAGGAACCTCGCAAGGGGGCGGGGAGGCAGCCCTACTTGACTTTTATAAGTGTTTTAATAGCGTCTGGGTTGATGCCGAAATCATCCTCTTACATCCTGCAAAAGAAATAATTGTTAACTGAAGACAAAGAGACGCATCAACAGGAAACAGAGGTTGATAGAATACTAATGACCATTTAAGGTGATTGAGTTTTAACCATGATATAAATACATTCAAGGCTGACATCTTTATCAAGAGCTATTAAACGCTGAAGTGCTCAAGTGTAAGAGGAGGTAGAATGCAGAGGGATGGAGACCGGCAGAGATAAGGGTAAAGAGGGAAGGAGGAGAGAGCCAAGTGGGGTTTTCCTGTTTAGTTCTTTTAAAACATTCCACATCCCCTTATCGAACCAAAAGAAGATCACAGTTAAAGAAATCTGGGTGGGTGAGGAAGTCTGTCTGAATTAGAAAATAATATCACTGAGATGCAATCGAGGCAATAGCACAAACAAAACCCAAAGCAAAAAACTGGAGGCTGGAGAAACTCTGGGCTATGTCTTGTACTGGATAAAGAAATACTGTACCAACTTATTTTCTGTTTCTTGTTATAATTTGTTTTTCATTTTTCATTTCACATCAAACAAAATAATTTTGCACTGAATCTCAATACCCCATTTCAACCTCCCTCCCTTTCTGCGTACAGGTAGGTAGCCGTGTTGGTCTGGGTCGAAGTAAAATAAAAAAATTCCTTCAGTAGCACCTTAAAGACCAACTAAGTTTTTATTTTGGTATGAGCTTTCGTGTGCATGCATCTGAAGAAGTGTGCATGCACACGAAAGCTCATACCAAAATAAAAACTTAGTTGGTCTTTAAGGTGCTACTGAAGGAATTTTTTTATTTCCCTTTCTGCGGTTAGGTAAAGGTAAAGGGACCCCTGACCATTAGGTCCAGTCGCGAATGACTCTGGGGTTGCGGCGCTCATCTTGCATTATTGGCCGAGGGAGCCGGCGTACAGCTTCCAGGTCATGTGGCTAGCATGACAAAGCTGCTTCTGGCGAACCAGAGCAGCACATGGAAACGGCATTTACCTTCCCACCGAAGCGGTACCTATTTATCTACTTGCACTTTGACGTGCTTCCGAACTGCTAGGTTGGCAGGAGCTGGGACCGAGCAATGGGAGCTCACCCCATCGCAGGGATTCGAACTGCTGGCCTTCTGATCGGCAAGCCCTAGGCTCTGTGGTTTAACCCACAGCGCCACCTGCGTCCCATTTTTGCGGTTACTTATGTTTATAATATATTTTCTGCATCTCCAAGTTAAACCTAATTTTTATTTATCCAATATTACAAAATTAGTTTTATATCACTGCACATCTTTACATTAATCCTGCTAATGATTTGATCTGTTTAAATCCATTTTTAAATTATTCAATAAACAATTTCCATTCTAAATTAAAAACTCTTGTCATCTTGATTCCTTATTATTCTGGTAAGTTCTGCCATTTCTGCATATTCCAAAAGTTTTTGCTGCTATTCTTCTTTGGTTGGGATGTTTTCTTTTCCATCTTTGGGCTAAAATAATTTGGACTGCCGTGGACATATGCATAAAATATTTTTTATCTCTCACCACCAAGATAAAGAGAACCCACACAAGCAACGCTGACACAAAACCCCACACATACACTAAGAAGCATTGTCACCCTACCCCACCCCACTCACCATGCCCCCCTCCACCTCTTTCCCCCTTTTCTTCCTAATGTAACACTAATGTCTCAACAAATCATAGAATCATAGCGTTGGAAGAGACCACAAGGGGCATCTAGTCCAACCCCCTGCCAAGCAGGAAACACCATCAAAGCATTCCTGACATATGGCGGTCAAGCCTCTGCTTAAAGACTTCCAAAGAAGGAGACTCCACCACACTCCTTGGCAGCAAATTCCACTGCCGAACAGCTCTTACTGTCAGGAAGTTCTTCCTAATGTTTAGGTGGAATCTTCTTTCTTGTAGTTTGAATCCATTGCTCCGTCTCCGCTTCTCTGGAGCAGCACAAAACAACCTTTCTCCCTCCTCTATATGATATCCTTTTATATATTTGAACATGGCTATCATATCACCCCTTAACCTTCTCTTCTCCAGGCTAAACACACCCAGCTCCCTAAGCCGTTCCTCATAAGGAACGAAACTGACCTGTAGAAAATGTAACCTGAAAAAAGAGACATTGCACATACGTTTGTAAACCCAGAAATCTTCAATAAATATATATATATTAAAAAATAAAAAAACAAAGACCAGGCTTTGCTTCTCAATCAAATAATCAATAAGTTGTTATATTGTTTGGGTATCTAAAATTCTATTATTCCCCAAAGAAAAGCCTCTGGTTTCTTAGAAAATGTTATCTGTTTAGGGAAGTTTTAAATGTTTAATGCTGTACTGTTTTAATATTCGGTTGGAAGCCGCCCAGAGTGGCTGGGGAAACCCAGCCAGATGGGCGGGGTATAAATAATAATAATAATAATAATAATAATAATAACAACAACAACAACAACAA
Organism: Zootoca vivipara; assembly: GCF_965207765.1. Lineage (NCBI taxonomy): Eukaryota > Metazoa > Chordata > Lepidosauria > Squamata > Lacertidae > Zootoca > Zootoca vivipara. Next base: position 91,249,247 of record NC_142587.1, read on the forward strand.
CAACAACAACAATAACAATAACAATATTAATAATCTTAAGAAGAAATCCCAACTTTAATTCCATCAGCACATGGGTTAACGCTTCTAAATTGCATCTTGCATCTACTTTTCAAAATGACACTGCAATGGGATTATAAATCAGTGTTTATAACAATTATGATTCAAAAATGGGCATTGTTCACCCACCAGTCTCTTGCCTAACACTCAATTGCCTGGAGCAAACAGGGCTCCAACATCTGCCCCATGAGGAGGCAGGCGAGGAGGAAGAGGCAGCCCAATATTTTCTGATGCCTGAGGCCAAGGACAAAAGGGCATCCCTGCCCATTCCCCATGCAGAAACCAAGGGGAGTGGCAGTGGAGTCTTACTTCAGCGCTGGTCATGGAGCAGTGAGTGTCCTCTACCTGGGGGCAGCAGACAAGCTTAGACGTCTCAGAGGAAATGTGGGGTATGGGAGTCTACATCCACTGCCAGGAATGTGAGAGAAGAAATCATGGTCTATTGTCTCCTCCAGCATTGGTCTTTTAACTTGTGGGTCAGGAACGGAAATAGATAAAGGCAGAAACTGGTGTCAACAAAACTCTTCAAAGTGTTTGCATCAGAAGCACTGGGTGTGTGTATGTCAACGTTTGACCTCCGCAACAGGCAGCAAAAATCTTGTGCCGCCACCGTTTCCGTGCTAAATCAATGCAGTGCCTGACCTTTCTTCGCTTAAATAGGCTTAAATGCAAGGCTACAGCTAGATCCTTAAAAATCTCAGGCCACAGACCGAGGACATGAATTTGTATACACTTTGCATGTGCTAAATTATACGTACAGGGGCAAATTTAGTCTGGCTTTCAAAGGATTAAGCAGCTCTGCAAGCGACAGGGGTTAAACAAAAAAGGGGGAAGGGGCTGGAGATTCCGCCGGTGCAAATATTCTGGGGTTTTACACACACAATTCTGCACTGGACCACCCCTTAACAACATTCCTGCTTAAATGGCTTGACAAATTTTTCCTGAGAATTTTTCGACTTTCTGATAATAATGATCATTTTTCGTTCCTTCTCTTCTCTTAACCCACCCAAAGCTGCTCTTTCCCTGAGCGTTCAAAGATCACAAAAAGCCAGAACTTCAAAGAGCTTTTTAAAAAATCAGACATACCCTTTGTCGTTTCTCTTACCGAGACAATTTGATGAGGCGCTGATTTCACCTTTTAGAAGCCATGAAGTTCCAGCCACTGTAATGAGCTGAAATAACTTGGGACAAAAATCAAAGGCATATATTAGCAGAGGTGGTGGTGGGGTGCTGCCCGAAACCTAAGATACCTATTAATTGCAGAGCAATATCCATAAGATCAAGAGGAAAATGTGAGGTTGAATTTGGCGCATCCTGAAACACTCATCTCGGTTTATCATGCCTGGTAATAAGGAATATAGAGCAGCAACATCCGAAGTGAGAAGCACAGGCTGCAATGCTATGCCTCTTTCCATCTGAGGGCCACATTCCATTCTGGGTGATCGCTTGGGGGGCAGAGGCGAAACTGGAGATAGCTAAAGATTTACTAGGCTACACACTCAAAACACCCCCTCTCTACGTTATCAGAGTACAAGTTTGCATTCCTGCCTGGGGGGGGGGACGCTGCAGAAAAATGCAAAGCAGGGTGTGTGAAGGGTGTGGCTCAGAAAGGTGTGTTGCCTGCAGAGAAAGGGCCAGATGAAGAGGGCCACATTTGGCCCCTGGACCTGAGCTTTTGCAACCAGAAGCCAGCCATGGGAGGGGCCACAGCCAGTGGTGGGTGGGACCAGGGCCAAATGTGCCATCCTCTTCCCCTCCACCTGCCATTCCATTTTCTCCCATCCCTACCCCCCACCTGAAATTAGACTGGGGGCCACGTGAAATGAGGCTGAGGGCCACATGTAGCCCTCAGGGTTTCTGGAACGGGAGTACTCACTGGCATCGGATGAGAGGCCAGATCTTCCTTCCGCCTCGGATTTCTTGACGCACATCCAGATAATTACCTACAGACACATAATCAGCACGAACCTCTTCCTTAGTTGAGGTTCCTGCATTGCAGGGGCTTGGACTACGTGATGATGATGATAACAACCTGACCCTCCAAGTGTCCCCATTTTCCAGGGACAGTCCCAGATTTACAGAAGCCGTCCCAGTTTCTGATTTGATTCTGGAACGTCTCACTTTTCCTTCCCTATTTTCATCGGAGAACTTCCAGAGGGTATGTGATAACAATAATTTCTTATGCCCCAGCCACTTTGGGCGCCTTCCAACAAAAATACAGAGGGGGAAAGGGGGGGGAGATGGGAAACCCAAGCATTAAAAGCTTTCCAAAACAGGGCTCCCTTCAGATGTCTACGAAAAGTTATGTTTACGTGACTCCCAGGGTCCGTTCTAACTCTGCAATTCTCTAAGTCTATGATTCCTCTATTAGTTTTGAGAAGTTCCAGCTGAATGCCACTGAGAGAGTGTGGCAGACAATACTGAGGATGTCGAATCGACCACTTACCTTGCCATTCCGGACAAGATGGGCTGCAATCAGATGGTGGCCTCTGACCACATTGGCATATTGGCAGAGCTGCTGTCTGTTTAGATGTCAATAAACTGCTCTGCAAAAGATGGCTGCCCATTTATTTGAAAGCTGAAGTGCGGTGAAGCATTGAGGGTGCAATGTGAAACCGTGGCACTGTGTCATCACCACCAGTGTAGGATGCCAGGGCCCAGGGCAAGGAAAGTATTGTGCTCCTAAGGCAAGTATTGCGCCCCCTAGCCAGACCCTCCATGTGGCGCTGCTGCTGCTTCTAGACTAAGCGGGTAGTCCTAGCGCTCGGTTAAGCCTCGCCAGGCAGGGTTCGGATTCAAATCACATGCAAAAATTGTATGTTAGGAGAACAGCACACTGAAATGCTGGCAGATTTTCCCAGGAGTAGTAGTAGTAGTAGTTGCTGTTGTAGTTGTTATTGCAAACTCTGGAATTGTGGCAAGCTGAGCTCAAGACTGGAGTAACGAAAAATTCAGAAAAACTGAACCGGGCTGGTGAATCGATCCTTACTCGAACTTCCTGCCCCTTTAACTGCTGGGGCCTCTCCTGAATGGGTAACGGTTCGGTTTTCTCCAAAAAGCATTCATTCCTTTTCCATCTATTGCCAAGGGCAGGATTCTGGATGATTAAATAAAAATAAAAAACACCCTGTTTTGTTCCTATTCTTCCTGTTAAAACAAGGAAGCCCCATGGACCTTGGAGGTGAGAAGCTCTTTAATGTCCCACCGACAAAGATCGGCACATGCTGTTCTTTCACACTTGCAACCGGAACCGTCCCACGATCTCCAAAAGAAAGTCCCGTGCGCTTAGAGACTGAATGAGAGTCCTCTGATGGTATCACAAAGGATCCCTTTGCCAGAATTCAGCCAGCTGAGCATTAGTCTCCGAAATACTGCTGCCGGTTCCAGCACTTGCGTTGTCCTTGCCATTTTCCTACATATATTTCCACACACATCTGGTGCCCTCCAAATGTTTTGGATTGCGATTCCCAACAGCCCCAAACGGCATTTGTCTGTGGGGCACGCTGCTCCCCACTCACCCTGCCTCCGCACCTGTATTGCATGCCACTCGTGAGGCAGCCGCCCTGGGCGGCAGGACCTACCAGGCAGAGGTAGTTTTAGGGTAGAGTGACCGGTTTGGCTGCACTAGGTGTTGTGTTGCAGGGGTTGCCAAAACAATGCTGTTAGAAAGGAGTGCTAGAGGAAGGGCCCCCTGAATTTTAGTGTCACACTAAGCACTGCTGAAATTTGAGGGCCCAATGTCTGCCACTGCACTGGGGCAACAGATCTGCCCTCCAAGGAGTGCATCGACTGCTGCTACTGCTGCAGATTTTGTCTGCGATGGCTGTGCATAACAGCCACTGCTTCCACAGCATGACTAATCGTGGTGGCGGCAATGGAAGGTGGGTCAGCTCCAGGGTGGCACAGCAATAAGGCTCAATTGTGGCTGGTGCTAGCTGTGAGAGCAGCTCAGGATCCATGGATCCTGGGCTGGCTCAGCCCTCCCTCCTCAGGGTATCTCATTTCAGCACTTTCTGCTGGTTGAATTCCTGCCGGCGAGACTTCCACCTGCCCGTTCATTCAGCAGGCGGAAGAAGGTAGAGGTCTGGGCCGGTGGAATGACACTTCCGTGGGAGATCAGCTGAATCAGAAGCAAGCGGAGGAATTTGGATGGCAGCCTCGCTGTGAATTGAAAAGCACTGGGTTCAAATGTCACCTCTCACTGGGTAGCTTCAGAGAATTCACTGTCACCTTCAGCCTCCACCCATCTCCTGTTTTGTTGCAGAAATAGAAGGGCATTGATCCTGATCTGCCTTGCAGGTTTGCTGTTTTGATAAGGCAACTCTCCAAAATGTGATGAAAAATCATAAGTTGACCTTACAAAATTCATTCTTCTATCTACACAATTATTAAAGGCACAGGATCCTCTCCTCTTTGCACCTGGTTATCAGAGTAGCCACACAAGCTTCCCAACACACACACACAGGGGCGTAGCCAGGATCAAAACTAGGGGGGGGGCCAAGCCATGGTCGTTCAGGGGCGGGGCCAAGGCACGGGAGGGGAGGGGCCACGAAGTGGGAATGTGGGCGGGGCTACAGGCCAGCGGGCCTGATGACATCGTGGCAGTGGCGGAGGCAGCGGCCACCTTGTGCTTCTGGGGCTGGCAGCGTTGGCGGCTACCCTGCTTGGCTGGAGAGGACGGGAGGATCGGGCAGGCGAGAGGGGGTGGCAGGGCGGGCGAGGGCGAGGCAAGGCATGGCCGCAGCCACGACAGCTCCGAGGCGTTGCTGCATATCAGCATAATATTTCAACCATGGTTCAAGCCCCACCTTAGGAAAAAATTCCTGCATTGCAGGGGGTTGGACTAGATGACCCTTGTGGTCCCTTCCGACTACAATTCTATTATTCTATTGATATATTACCATAGCATATGCATCATTCTGCTTTCTTGAATTGTCCTACTCCTAGGCATAGCAGCCAACTCCTAGAGGCCTAGGTGCCTCCCCCCCCCCCAAATTACTGGTAAATACCATATTTGAAAGAGTCACCCCCCATGTTGATGGGCTTTCTATGTGGGGCTTATCTGCCCCCCCTATTTTATTAAGGATGGAAGAGGGAGGGAAGGAAGGAAGGAAGAAATAGAGAGATGGATAACTCATATTTGTGGGTGTCTCTGGATGACGCTGTGATGCTGGAACTCTGCATGTACAGGAGCCTTGTAAGCAGCTTTCTCTCTGCTTGATTTACAGCAGGCACGTCCAACAGGTAGATTGTGATCTACCAGTAGATCACTGGATGTCTGTGGTAGATCACTGGTAGGTCACTGGCACCCCTAAAAAAAGCTCACCCAAAATTTTCCTCCTCCCTAAAAAAAGTTGAACTATGACCTGAAGCCCTAAACAAAAATGGGTCTCCCCCCAGACTGGAACACCACTGCTTTTTATAAACATCACTGTGTCTGTCAAAGCTACAGCCCCCCCTTTCTTATTCACTTCCTTTTAGCCTTGCAGAGCCACCTTAGTCAAATTGAATCCTCTGAGTCTGCACCCTCATTAAATCGCCAATAGAACTCTTAATGCTCCTGAATGCTCATTAACAACTCCCACTTAAGAACAATAGGGTGAAATGGTCAGCTATCAAATCTTGCCTGGGGATATCTGCCCCATTGTCTTAACTGCTTAACTACTGGTAGCCACTTTGCTTTATTTATTTGATGTGTTTTTGTTACAGCTGTGTGTCCCCCCCCCCCCCCAGCAAGCGGAGACTTAGCTGCTCTTGCTAAAGCAAAGCCCTTTCCACTTCAGTTTTTGGAGGGGAAAAGTGCTGGTTATGGTCTGTAAAATACATTAATTTTTTGCTTCTAGGGGGGGCAGCTGCCCCCTCCTGCCCCCCTTGCCTACACCCATGCACACACGCACACACACAATGTGTGACCTCATCAGCTAGTATATTCTTTGCTTTGATGGCTAGTAAAGCTTATATACAGAAAGGTCAGACACTGCAAGGAGAAACACAATCCCACAAGACTGTTTGGCGGTGACATTCTGCAAGTCACGTGACTTCTCGATCTCATGCATGTGGCCCGGAGCTGAAGGTGCCAGACGAGGCCCACCTTTGACATTTTCTCTCTGCCACCCCCGTTTTCTCGCTGATGGAAATGTCTGCTGTGTGTGCACAAGCCAGGAAAAAGGGCCCTTTGTTTTTTGCTAATTCGTCAGAAAAGCACAGTGTTGAGACAGATTTTGATCATTCCTGGTGAGCAGCCAGTTCTCTCCCTCCGCTCACGTGAAAGGCTCCACACTTGCAGCTCAGTCTTAGTGGGGGAAGGGCTGCCACTCAGGGGTAGAGTAGCTGCGTTGCATAACAGAAGGTTCCCGGTTCGATCCCCGGCATCTCCAGGTAAGGCTGGGAATGTCCCCATTGCCTGAGACCCTGGAGGGTTGCTGCCACAGTGGGAATATAGCAACTGCTCCAAAAGCAATAAATAAATAAAAATAAATCCAGCTCCTTTCTTTTCCCTGGTTGGTTAGAAGCTCAGTTAGAAGCCCTCTCTTCTTCCTTTGTGCCTCTCCCCACTGCCCTATTTCCTGAGAGCTTCCCTTTCCAATGAGAATACACATCTAACATCACATTTTCTCTTAATGCTGCCAAACAGAAGCTACAGGGACCAGGTGCCATACCAAGGACAAGATACCGTTATGTGTACCTGAAGTTGGCTCTCCCCACAAAAGGTGCTAACAAGAGGCGATGCAGAGAAGAATCTCAAGTGTGTGTCATATTTGCTTGTGCAAGGCAACTCCCAGCTGGGGCTTGCAAGGCTGCTTCGAGAGTCAAGGTGATGTGGCGGTGCAGGGTGGTTTGGAAATGTGGGCTCGTTTAACAGTCAATTCTGTGCAGTTTTCTTGGCACACCAAGCTCTTCCTGGGGTCGGGAACTTTTTTGTAGACCCAGGGCCACATTGCCTTCTGGGTAAGCCAGGGGTGTGCAGGGCAAGAGGCAAAAGTGAAGCAGAGAAATGAATGCCATGTTTACATTCACCAGTACTGCTGCTCTGCTACTTTGCTACTTTGCCGCCATTCTGTTACATTGCTATTTTGCCGCCTGTTGTTTTTTGGCTTTGCCTTATGCTTTCTTAATGGAAAGTTGTGGTTGTGATTCAGACTGATGCTTTTGTACCTTGCCCTCATACCTGCCAAGTTCCTCTCTGAAAAATAAGGGACCGGACCGGAAGTAGCATACCGGAAGTAGCGCGGCGGCCATTTTGGAACTGGGCGGAGCATGCTCAAAAGTCGCTTCTGAGCATGCTCCGCCCAGTTCCAAAATGGCCGCTGCGCCAGAATAAACCAGGGGGAAACCAAAAAAATCCGTTTTTTCGGCTGGGGACAGCTGGAAAAACAGGGGTTTCCCGGGGAAAACGGGAGACTTGGCAGCTATGCTTGCCCTGGGACTGTTTGGCAAAGCGGGCTAAAATGAATAAATGATAGGGGATTGACCATGGAAGGAGAAGCCACCACATTTGCACACTCACTTGAACTTCTCCCTGAGTGGCGTAGGGTGGGGCGGGGCGAGGTGAACTCCACTCAGAGGAGAGAGTGCAGGTGTGCAAGCAAAAGGGTGAGTTGGCGAGGCAGCCGGTGCCTCCTTTTGCTGACTCAGAATAAACCCACAACATACACCTCCAGCTCATTTAAAGCACATGAGGTTTTGAAACAAATTTCGCTGCGATTCCTGCGTTGCAGGGGGTTGGACTAGATGGGGTTCCTTTTTAGCGCTACAGTTCTACTACTCTATAACTTCCTCCAAATGCTCCTGGGAACTGCAGTTTATCCCATCCACCCACAGAGCTACAATTCCCAGCACTCTTAACAAATGGCAGTTCCCAGAATTCTTTAGGGAAAGCCCACATTCAGTAAATGTATTTTGTATTGTGCGGATGTGTCCTCGTTATTTCACAGTACATGTAGAGTCTTCCATGGAGAGAGAGCAACTGACAACCAGAGAAAGAGGGTAATGATCCCCATCTTGGCTGTGAGTTCTGATAGACTCGCTCCCTGCCTTGCAGGCTTTTCCCTACCTGAACTGGGAGGGCGGGGCTCGGACTGACTCCAACTACAAAACCTGAGTCTGAGGAAGAGGCCAGAGACTATTTTGCATGCCTCTTAGTGCAGACCCAGGTCACCGAGCCTGAGCTTCCACCGTCCACCATGAACCACCATTGGCAGCAACGGCAGAAGATATGTTGTATGTTTATGATACTATTTTATTCTCTTGCTAATTTGTTGTTGTTGTTTAGTCGTTTAGTCGTGTCCGACTCTTCGTGACCCCATGGACCACAGCATGCCAGGCACTCCTGTCTTGCACTGCCTCCCGCAGTTTGGTCAAACTCATGTTGGTAGCTTCGAGAACACTGTCCAACCATCTCATCCTCTGTCGTCCCCTTCTCCTAGTGCCCTCAATCTTTCCCAACATCAGGGTCTTTTCCAAGGATTCTTCTCTTCTCATGAGGTGGCCAAAGAATTGGAGCCTCAGCTTCACGATCTGTCCTTCCAGGGAGCACTCAGGGCTGATTTCCTTCAGAATGGATAGGTTTGATCTTCTTGCAGTCCATGGGACTCTCAAGAGTCTCCTCCAGCACCATAATTCAAAAGCATCAATTCTTCGGCGATCAGCCTTCTTTATGGGCCAGCTCTCACTTCCATACATCACTACTGGGAAAACCATAGCTTTAACTATACGGACCTTTGTCAGCAAGGTGATGTCTCTGCTTTTTAAGATGCTGTCTAGGTTTCTCATTGCTTTTCTCCCAAGAAGCAGGCGTCTTTTAATTTCGTGACCACCTGCAGTGATCAAGGAGCCCAAGAAAGTAAAATCTCTCACTGCCAAGAAAGTAAAATCTCTCACTGTCTTTTCCAGGGAGTCTTCTCTTCTCATGAGGTGGCTGCTTTAAATGTGCATTTCATATCTGATTTCCTTTGGTAATGCTTTCGTTTGAAATAAAATTTAAAAATTCCTTCTGGTAGCACCTTAGAGACCAACTAAGTCTGTCATTGGTATGAGCTTTCGTGTGCATGCACACTTCTTCAGATAGCTCATACCAATGACAAACTTCGTTCGTCTCTAAGGTGCTACTGGAAGGAATTTTTTTATTTTGTTTCGACTACGTCAGACCAACACGGCTACCTACCTGTAACTTCATTTGAAATGTTTAAGATAATAAATTGTTAACTTTGCTGCGTTAAATGTGCATTCTGTAGTTGACCTTCTGTGTGGTGTTTTATTTGCTTTGGAGAAAGAGTTAGCTCGCTGAGTGAAAAGCCACGTTTTATTGTCTTTATGTTTTGATTATTTTTATTATGTATTCTGTGCTTTGATTATTTTTGTTATGTATTTTGTGCTTTGTATGCTGTAACTTTGTGTTGTGAACTGCCCCAAGACCTATGGGCTGTATACAAATGTAATTAAGTAAATTTTAGTAGTAGTAGTAGTAGTTTTCTGTGAATTATGTTTCTTTGAATGTACTGTATACTGTATGTTTGACTTTCTTCTGGAATTGCTTCCTTTGATGTTTTAATATAGGTTGCAAACCACTTTGGGATTCCAATCCCCTTAAAAATATGTGTGAGGGGGAGGGCTTATAGGGAACAGCCCCCCCTCATCAGGTCGAGTTCCTCTCAGAGCAGTAAGTCCAGTAGCAGATCAGATACAGGAGTCAGGAAGCAGAGAGGGAGGGACAAGGCTCTAGCAGCGTCAAAGAGCCTCAACACTGAGTAGAGAGGGAGGCAGCTGGGGAGGAAATGACGGCAGAGCAGTCAGAAGGACGGCCCTTCCCCCCCCCAACGCCTGAATTGAGGCAAGGTTGGACAAGGGGGAGGCGCTTTGGGGTTCCCAAGTTGTTATGTTGGGCGCGAAACAGAAAGAAGCCATTGCGAGGTTCTGACTCAGACTAAGCAGACATGTTTTCCAGAGACTTTGCACTGTAAATAGAATGCACAATAAAAAAAAAAACCTTAAAGACAAGCAGGTGTGGAGCGTCGTTACTCAAGAGTAGCCGCAAGAACCTCTGACAATATGAATTGTAGAATTGAAATGAATAACAATAATCCCTTGCCTAGTCCTTGCTTCAGGGAGTATTCATGTGTATTCTTAGTATTCATTTTTCCTGTAGAAAAGAACTGTTTCTGGGATGTTGGGTGGAAAAGATGCTGCTGGTGCTGCCATCAGGATTTGGGTGAGGAAGGGTCCTTTTGCACAGAGCAGCCTGGAAAGATGTGGAAGCAAGGAATTGTCTTAAACTGCAGCTGATTTCCTTGGATTCTCTGCTCAATGCGGCAATGTTATTTCTATTTTATTTATTAAAATTTATATACCTCTTTATTGTTGTCGTTTTCAAAAGTGCTTTACAAAATACAGCAGCACAGGTTTGGGTGGTGGACCATACGATGGTTTTGAAGCTCAGGCTTGCCACACTCTGGGGCTGCCCCCGTCACGATCTCATGTGGCTAGGAAGCATGCAAAGCAACATCCAGTTTTCTGCAAGCATTTTTTTATATATATAAAAAATGACAAGAAAATGAACACGCATATTGTTACTGCAGAGGTCGATAAAAACTGTGCTGTATTTGAACATCCTTACAAATGAAGTGTAATTACAACGAGCGCTTTTCATTTCTGGCAGACAACATATAAAATATGTACAAAATCCTCTGTCTCTTTCAGTTTTCTCTTGGTTTTCTGCGATACATTCATCGAAAAAAACTGGCTTTAAACAGTCACAGGAGTCAGGTACAGAGAAAGGAGGTGGATGCGGTTTTGCCAAATGCAAAAAGGTTCTCTCCCCCCCCCCAATCCCACTGCCAGATTTCATTTTAAAACATCCGTGACTGTCTGTGCCAGAGCGCACCGGAAATTAAAAAAGAGAGAAAAGAACAGTCCTAGCATTATGTGCGACAGCTACACTTGGTATGTGAACATGTCGAGAAGCAATTTTGGCATTCCAAGGAGGGACCACAATAACTGGAAAAAAATTAAGCACCATTAACACCCTTGACATCAGCTGGGTGTGTGTGGGGAAATAAAGGAGATACATACATGGGGAGGGGAGTTCTCACCTGACACATTCTAATTTGTAGAATCATAGAATTTAGAGTTGGAAGGGACTCCGAGGGTCATCTAGTCTAACCCCCTGCAATGCAGGAATCTCAATACACGGTTCCCCATCCAATTTAAAACCACACTGGACCCTGCTTAGCTTTGCAAATGTGCTAGCAGGCTTCCTGATGAAAGGCTTTACCCTGGTGAAAATGTGATGCTCAGTTTGATTGCTCTGGTCTTTGTAAACATTCACCAGCAGATCTCTGTCTCTGCTGAACATCTGCAAAGTGGACATCTTCAGGGAGGTCTGGTTGCAGGGTTATAGGACTGCTCTTTCTGGGGATGCTTGCCTGGCGCTAACTATAGTTTAATTAATTAATGGCTTGGCAGAACAGCAGAGATCATTCTGTGTGTGACTAAAGAGTTAATTCTTTAACAGTAAATCAGTTAACCGTGTGCGTGTAGGTTTTCCTTAGCAACAAATCACAGCAACGTGACCCTCACTGAGGTAGCATGTGCTCTGATTGGCTGTGTCTTTCTGAGGGAGCTATTCCTCTGTCCATTTGGTTGAATGTCTCTCTGTGTCACATACAAGGTCTGAACTAGCCCCAGCTGATTTAATGATAAAAACGTATCTAAGAACATTTTTCAAGTCCAATCCAGATGTGGACTGGGATACACATCTCTGCTTAAAAGACTTGGAAATAGAAGGTCTTCAACAGGTGTCAAAAAAGACAATAGAGAAGATGCCTGCCTGACATGTAATAAGAGTTTCAAAGCATAGATGCTGCCACACTAATGGCCTGATTCAGACATAGATGGAACAGACCTCCTGGTGAGATGGTATCTGCATGAGACCCTCTCCTACCAAACGGTATTATGTACTTTTGAATTTTACTTGTATATCACTTTGAGACTCCCTGTTTGTTGTGAAGCAATAAATAAATTTGATAAACAAAAAGGACGGGTCTCGTTTGATAGGTCTGGTTACAGGTAGGTAGCCGTGTTGGTCTGGATCGAAGTAAAATAAAAAAATTAAAAAAATGCCTGCAATAAACCCAGATGCCAACTTTGCTGCCACATACACCCAGACAACACCATTACTGGCCCCAACAACATCCAACATACCATCTCAGGACTATTTAATTGCTCATCCTCTAACATTGTGTATGCCATCAAATGCCAACAGTGCCCTTCAGCTCTCTATATTGGACAAACAGGCCAAACCCTACGCCAAAGGATAAATGGACATAAATCTGACATCAGGAACCAGAAGACAGAAAAACCAGTAGGAGAACACTTCAATCTCCCAGGACATTCTATACAAGATCTCAAAGTAGCTGTCTTACTACAAAAGAATTTCAGAAATAGACTGGAAAGAGAAGTTGCTGAATTGCAACTTATCACCAAGCTCAAAACCATGGAGGGACCTGGTTTGAACAGAGATATCGGGTTCTTATCTCATTATACATGATAAGCGATCTTCAGCCATCTCAACCCTTGCTTTTTCATGCAAAACCATTTGCAGTCGTTTGCGGTCATCAACAGCTATCAGTCAGTCAATCACCCATTTCCACCACCCTTCTGAGTGATCCCCCCTCCCCATCCCCACCCCTCCCCACCCCTTCTCTACATAAGTGCCTGGAAACTTCCATTTCACTGTATCTGAAGAAGTGTGCATGCACACGAAAGCTCATACCAAAATAAAAACTTAGTTGGTCTTTAAGGTGCTACTGAAGGAATTTTTTTATTTCGTTTGATAGGCTTTTTCATAGTGGGCAGGCGAAGAATCAGAAGTACTTTATTTTCTGGATCTTTCTTAACCTCTTTCCTACTCTTGTTGTGTCTTTCTTTCTCTTTCTTTCTCTCTTTTTTGTGTTTTTATATAGATGAAGGTTTGGGGTTTTTTTTAAAAAGGAAAATATATTAAGTGTTTTCTCTATAATGCTTAAGAATTTTATTTTATTTTAAAAAAGATTGATCAAATATTCTTAATGTCTGATTTTCTCTTTCATTCCTTTTGTTATATTTGCCAATATGTTTTTTAAATGAAGTGGGAGGGACTAACATTGACCATAGTCTCACTTTTTCATCACAGCTCTCATGCACTGCAGGGGTGTTTGAGAAACCATGGTTTGTACCAAACGTCGCTAGATGTGATAACTGCACCGACATACCTTGGAGGTTGCTGCACCACATAAATGGGAATACTGAGCCGATGGGAAATGAAGCGAGATATGCTCCTGCAAACCATGGTTTGGGGGCAATGTCTGAACTGAGGTGCTTAAATGGGGAGAATCCGTTTGAGCAGCTGTCTGTGTGTAAAGGCCTGGGGAAAAGCCATGCACAAAGCTGAAGATGCAATGAATCATAAGTTGATGAGATGCTACCTTGGAACAACCAACAGTTTCAGAGCTTTTCCCTGTGGGCTCTCTCTTTGACACCGACCAACCCAGAGCCTTGCCTGCCAACTGCAGAGATCAGTGATGCTTGCTGCAGTTCTCTTTTGTGCCTGAAGAGGGCACTGAGGGAGTCCACAGTAGCTCAGTCCTTTATGTTCCAGATGGGATGGAGGAGAATCTCAATTCGATTTGCATTTAAATGTGAACTTACCTAATTCGCATTTTCAGCATCAATATGCGAACCGAAACATAGCCGCCCTTCGAAATCCACATTTTGAAGGATCTTGCAAGTGTGGTTCTCCGGCCAGGTGACATGTACAAAAATGCATATGCGTTTAAATGCACTTATTGGCGGGGGGGGGGAGGCATTATATTAATGGAAATTGCATTGCAAAAAATGTGGTTGACAGGGAAGACCACATACAAAAATGTGTACGGCGGGAGTTTGCATTAAAATGCTGACAAATTTCCACAGGAATTCTGTTAAAAGAAAATTGCAAAATGATGCAGAAATGTGGAGAACAGAGCTCAAGATGGCGGAAATGAGAGATTGCGAGAAACTGAAATGGACATCTTCTCCTATCCTTAATTGTGAGGCACCAGCCCAGCTTCCGAGACTGCACTGTGCTCTGGAAAAACAGCTGAACCCTGGAGAGATTGTGTTTGGCAATCTTGGTGTGCGAAGGCTCAAATGCCCTTCTCAGTTTGCATCCATTATGCTAAGGGATAGCAGTGCAGCTAAAAGGAAAAAAAGGGCGGGGGAACCTCACTAAAACTTGCCTGCACTCTAGTTGCTGAGAATAGCTGGAGAATTTGGGAGGAAACAAGAGGAAAGGTAAAACCACATGAGAAAAAAAGGCCAGGCATAAATAAAGGTAACAGATCCCACACAGCAAGCAGCATGGGCTACCCAGCACAAAAGAAAGAAAGAAAGAAAGAAAGAAAGAAAGAAAGAAAGAAAGAAAGAAAGAAAGAAAGAAAGAAAGAAAGAAAGAAAGAAAGAAAGAAAGAAAGAACAGCAGCTGCTTCTGCTGCAAAACCTACTTAGCCTTGCCAGTCCCTCTAGCTAGAAGGGAACTTTGCTCCTGGCTTGAACAGACTTGGGGCAGGTGAAATTTGATGCTATTGGGCGGTGCCTCTCCTCTCCTTCAGGTGTTCTCTGGGTAAAGGTAAAGGACCCCTGGACGGTTAAGTCTAGTCAAAGGCAACTATGGGGTTGCGGAGCTCATCTCGCTTTCAGGCCGAGGGAGCTGGTGTTTGTCCACAGACAGTTTTCTGGGACATGTGGCCAGCATGACTAAACCGCTTCTGGCTCACGGAGGACTGTGACGAGTGCCAGAGTGCACGGAAATGCCGTTTACCTTCCCGCCAGAGCGGTACCTATTTATTTACTGGCGTGCTTTCAAACTGCTAGGTTGAGGAGCTGGGACAGAGCAACAGGAGCTCACCCCGTCGCGGGGATTTGAACCGCCGATCAGCAAGCCCAAGAGGCTCAGTGGTTGAGCATCTGCTGTTCATGCTGAAGGTCCCAGGTTCAGCCCCCCCCCCATCCTCAACTCCAGTTGGGCTGAGAATGTCCCTTGCATTTTTTTAAAGGTTGCAATATATATTTTTGCACAATTTTGTAACCCTAGGGCGAAAACAATGAGAGAGGGAGGGAGTGGCTTCATGATCAGTGAGAGCCAACCTATCAGTTCCATGTACAGCACAGCTCCAAGAAGGGAGAGGTGGTTTTGCGATTGACACAAAGGACTAGCCAATCAGCGCTGTGCACAGCCCTGCTCCAGCTATGTGGGAGGTGGCTTTGTGGGCTAGTCGAACCAACACTGTGCAAATGGTCCGCTTTGGCTGCAAACCAGAACAGGTTAGTGGAGAAGTCTGTGCACATGGCCGAATATGGTGGGTGTGTTGCAGTGGTGAACTCACTTCCAAAATACCCTGAGATTCTTAGGAAGTTAAATTCTGAAGCTGTTCTGTGCTCCCACAGACTCACAATATCCCCCGCTCTAAATATAATAGCTTCCAGAAATAGAAATCAGAGCTACTGACGCTAAATACATTTCAGACAAAAAGTCTTTTGCAGGGAGAACTCGACTGATGCAAAGCATCTCGTCTAATCTAAGCTATCTCCTACACGGGAGCATCAAAGATTGCTTGCCTGCAGAAAGCAGCCACGGCAGTGCAACAAAAAAACAAAAAAGCCCACAGCCACACTCATGCCTACCCCTGTCTCACTTCAACTTTAAATTGGCCACCATCCCTGGTTCAGCCCCTCTCAACGACGTGCTCTCTGACTTGACTTGAGGGCCAGGGGCCCCAGGAGCAACAGTTTTGCCATAACATGGGCACCAGGAAGGGGAGTTGTTGGAGAAGGGCAGGGCCAGCCTGGCTGTGCATAGTATGTAACACAAAGCACCTTTACAAACCAGACAGACTTCCCTATTGATTCCTGCATCCAGGTATTTATAAAAAAGAAAAACAGAACTGCACCCCATAGCACCGGCAATATAGAAGAGTTTCACTTCCCCTTTCCCCCCACCCCGCCCTGCCCCCGATTCAGCAACCAAGGCCATTTATTTTCTTTTTTAAAAAAGGATGCCCATTGTCTTTATCCGTCCCTGCAGTGCTGATAGTTGCCTGTAATCCAGTAGCAAATCTGCGCGTATTTGAGGGGAGTGATGCGAACGGCCACATTGAAATCCTGCGGGGAGCCGTTTGTGTCCACCCACTGGTGCCCGGAAAATATCCCAATGATCTTGCGCTCCCACTTGCGGCTCTGCCTCTTCCACATCCGTACATAAACTCCCGAGCCGCTGGCACCTGGCTGGGCGTCACACTGCTGGTACAAGAGGTCGTACGTTTCGTCTTTGACGTCGCAGAAGCGGTAGACCAGGTTCCCTGGCCGGTCGTTGTCATAGCCCGAGAAGTGGATTCTCCCGCCAGGCAGTTGCTTTGCCGCTGGGCTCACGCCAATCTTCATGAACTTCCGTTTGTGGGGTTTCTTGAGCTCCAAGAGAGCATAGTCGTAATCCATGCCAATGTCGTTGGCATTCCCTTTGATCCACCCTTTGGGGACATGAGTCCGTTTCACTCGGATCCACTGGAATTTCATCCTTTCCGGCTCCGGAGAGCTACTGATATTTGCCCCCTTGCTGCCATCTTTCAGCTTCGGCCTCAGGAACCCCACACGTAGTTTCCTGGCCCCTTTGACGTAGCTTTTGCCATCGTGGATGCAGTGGGCAGCCGTGAGGACATGCTTCTCGGCCACCAAAGTCCCGGTGCAGCCCGTGGACAACTTCACAGAAGTAGAAAAGGGGTAGTTGAGCAAGAAGTCCTTGCCGAAAATGCTGAACCTCGTGTCGTATCCGTAGATCTGCCTCTTGGCCCGAGATCTGCTCTGCGTTCCGGCGCTCTCACTGGTCAGAACGTAGATGCCGACTTCCGTCTCAGTTCGGGAGCCATTGGAGTACAAAGTTTCGTAGGACAAGTAATCCTTCACCTCCTCATAAGTAGGTAGCGGGGAACTCTTGTGGCAAGACGGGCTGCAAGATGAGACCACTTCCAGCTTAGCTTCGGCATCAAACTGCGGTTTGTCCAAATAAGTGGTTGATTGTGGCAGAACGACGGGGACTCTGTAGGCTGGCCAGGTGGGCCTCCAATGAGAACTGGAAGGTAGAACACCTTTGATGGTCCACAGGAGTAAGAGAAGGCATGTTAGGCTGGTCATGGTGAACCCTGAACTGTGAAAAGGAAGGAAGGTGTTATTTATTTATCATTTATATAACACATTGCGATTTATTACAGAACACCAAAGTAGATTATAGAATTGTAGAGCTGGAAGGGACCCCAAGGGTCATCTAAGTCCAACCCTTTGCAAAGCAGGATTCTCAACTAAACATCCAAGACAGATGGCCATCCAATCTCTGCTTAAAAACCTCCAGAGAAGGAGGGTCCACCACCTCCTAAGGGAGATCATTCTACTGTCAAACAACTCTTACTGTCAGAAAGTTTCGTCGGAGTCTCCTTTCTTGTAACTTGAAGCCATTGGTTCGAGTCCTACCTTCCAGAGCAGGAGAAATCAAGCTTGTTCTCTCTTCCACGTAACAGCCCTTGAGATATTTGAAGGTGATTATCATATCTCCCCTTAGTCTCCCCTTTTCCTGGCTAAACATACCCAGCTCCCTCTACCACCCTGGCCACAGTGATCCATGCATTGGTAACCTCAAGACTTGGTTACTGTAAGATGGTTATCGAGATGGAGCTACCCTTGGGCCTCATGTAGAGACTCCAGCTGGTGCCAAACGCCAGGGCGAGACTCCTGAGTGGAACAGACTACCTCCAACGCATAACTCCAGTGTTCAAAAGTCTACACTGCCTGTCCAAATACTACCAGGCCATATTCATGGTTCTTGTAATTAATTTACCAGGCCCTTAACGATTTGTTTGGATACCTCAAGGCTCACCTAATCCCTGCCTGATCCCTGGGGTCTTCAGGGGAGTCACTGCTTTGTGGTCCCGCATGGCTCTGATGCTCCACTCATTTCCAGCAGTATTGTGGGCCCGATTTTATGAAACTCCATTCCCAGTGACTAGCCCAAGGCCAGCCAATGGAGTTCATAATTGAAACCCCCACCATCTCCAGATAGGACTGAAGAGGTCTACCCTGCCTGGAGAGTTGCTGCCAGTAAGTATTGTCAGTACTGTACTGGAGGTGGCAGGAATTGAACCTGGGACCTTCTGCATGCAAAGCAGATGTTCTGCGATTGAGCTATGGCTCTTCTGCAGTCCACAATTCCACACTGGTTCTAACTTGTTAGCAAGAAGCATCCCACAGCTGAAACAAACAGACCTGAGACGAGAGATACATGATCTTGTTTATTCTGCTCTTGAGGTCTAGGGCTCTTTTCCTTCACAGTCGCAAGCGGTGAAGAAGTCCAATTAAATAGCATAGGCACTCCCTTTCAGATTTGCACTGGGGGAAACGGAGCGGATCTACTGGTGCAGCTAAATTGGACAGTGTGTGTGTGGGGTGTGTGTGAGAATTGTAGACTAATAGAAGCCACTGTTTTCCATGTTAAATTAAATGCCCCAGGAAACCCAGGGCAGCGTTCTTCCTCAGCTCGAATGATAAAAGCCACATCCTACGGTGTATTTGTAGATGACAGGCAGATTAAGTGAGGTCCCCAGTAGCGAAGAGCCACAGGTACCACAACTGTGCCCAGGAAATATGCAGGACTTTGGCTTATTTGAAAATTAGCCAGGCAGCTGAATCACTGCAGGAGCCCAAATACTCCCTTGCAGGAGAGGAGGAGGGAAGGCCTGGCCATTCCTGATAAGGGATTACTCAAACAAATCACAGCTATTAGACGTAGCTTATGCATATTTAAACCCGGCTGGGGTTAAACCAATAATGGCCAGAGCAGCTTAGCATCATTCTTGAAATGCCTCAAAGGAACAGAATACAACCGGCTCTTAGAGAAGGTGTTCGCAGCTGTGCAAGGGAGGAATGGTCCCCGCAAGCATTCACAAAGCAGTCCTCTGTGCTGCAACCCACAATTCCACCCCACGCTGCCTTCAGCCTGCGGATAATCAGGTGACCTGCTGTACCTGACCAGAGTTAGGCCACTGCCAGTCCTCAAAACTTCTCCAGATGGAGGCCGAGTGGGTGCATACCCGCTTCTCTGGTTTGTTTTCTGTACCACATTTATTTCCTCCTCCTGCTGCTGCTGCTGCTGCAAAGAGCTCAGGATTCGCCTCCAATTATAGTATTCCTCATAGCAATCCTGTGAGGTAGGCTGGACCATGAGATGATGACTAACGAAGGCCAAGAGATGAGGTCACTAGCTAGGCATTATTATTTGAGCCCTAATCAGTTCCCCTTTTTTGCCTCTAGGCACTGTTATGTCCAGAAGATGTCACTGCCGCCGGAAAACACAACGGCATCAAGGGAACTGACTAGGGTCTCTGAAGCACTTCCCAAGTACGCTCTGCATCAGCTGGTACATCGGGCATATTATTCTCTACAGGCCTTATTGCAGAGATAGATGAATGGCGATTTTGGGGTTTAGGGAAACCAAAAAGAGGAATACTGTATATTGGAGGTGTATAAAGGAAAATCATCTTGTATAAAAAGTATGGGCAAGCTGGACAGCCTTCTCCTCCTCACATAGCAAGAAGGGTTCCCTGATCAAACTGAGTTGCTATAAGTTAAGGACAGGCAGAGGAACATACTTCTTTGGGTATCCCATAATGGAATTTGGAATGTGGAATTTACAGCCCACATATCTATGACGACTTGGATGGGGTGTTTAAAATGGGACAGACAAATTCGTGGAGGATTGCTTTATCAATGGCTATTTGCTACATCCATGGAGCTTTGATGTTCAGGAACAGGGAGTCTTTGCATTCCAGGTGCTGGGAGTGAACAGTGGGGCAACAACAGGAGAAATGGCAAAGACCCAGTTTGTCACACACACACCCCACATGTGTTTGCATGCATGCGCGCGCGCACACGCACGCACACACACACACACACACACACACACACCTCAAAACAATTGTTTATAAAGGGCATAGGAGTTTGAAAGAGGAGAAGAGATAAGTCTCTTCAAAGAGTAAAATTGTCTGTGTGTGTATCTGGCTTTCATTCAACCTTAAGGAGATCTCATAAGAGAGTAATAGATCATTTGAGGAATTCTAAGAAGCATTATGACACCTCATGAGAAGAGAAGACTCACTGGAAAAGACCCTGATGGGAAAGATTGAGGGCACAAGGAGAAGGGGACGACAGAGGACGAGATGGTTGGACAGTGTTCTCGAAGCTACGAACATGAGTTTGACCAAACTGCGGGAGGCAGTGCAAGACAGGAGTGCCTGGCGTGCTAGGGTCCATGGGGTCACGAAGAGTCGGACACGACTAAACGACTAAACAACAACAACAAGAAGTATTATGACTGTATGATATAACAGTAGCAGCAACAGAAACTGTGTCAATTGAACTCAGTGGGACTTACTTCTGGGTAAAAATGCTTAAGATTGCAGTATAAGATTGCAGCATCTTTACACAGCTACCTGGGAGTAAGCTCCTTTGCATTCAGTGGGACTTACTTCTGAGCACTAAAGACTTGCAGTTTAAGGCTCTAAAGAATAAAATAAAAGAATAAATGATCCACAAGTTTCTTTAAAAAAAATTGCTGGCTGCTGAACCATTGCAATTAAGGAATTTGAATGGGATTGGCTACATTTTCATTCCAAATTACAGGAAGGGATAAATACAAAGTGCTTCACATGTCAGCATCCCATTTCTTTCATTGCAGGTATTTTATTTTTGGTATAAAGAGGACACGGTGTTTGCAGCAGATTATATGCACCAGTGCCCTCTTTATAAAGGTGAAACTCGGAAAATTAGAATATCGCCGAAAAGTGCATTTATTCAGTAATGCAACTTAATATTTTTTTAGTTTTTTAATTTTTTTACAAATGCTTTCTTTTGGAAATTCCACAGTAATAAAACAAATAGTTACAATGATACAAAAATAAACATCGCTATTACATTTCATTAATTACATTCCATTTATAATTGACCCGCCTAACGACAAATAATTACAATTACAAAAAAAAGGCTTGACCTATCTTGCTTTGCATGTCATGCATCTAGCTCATATATTGGTTTCACCTTTTAAGTTGCATTACTGAAATAAATGCACTTTTGGACGATATTCTAATTTTCTGAGTTTCACCTGTATTTTCACATGGTGTAAAGATGTATGTTGTCATTTAGATCCAAACGCGCACACATACACACACAAACAGAGACAGAGAGAGAGAGAGAACACATAAGCAAGCAATACTCCAAAGTGCTTCTGTTTCCAAAAAGGACAGGAGGTGATGTTCTGATACCAAAAACAGATTTGGGAGGGGGGGAGATCGTTTCCCCGGTTTTCCTGCTTCTGCTAAGCATCCCTCCAGTGATCAGGGACATTTTAAAACTCTGGAGCCCAAGGAGGGACTGTGGTTGGAGAAAGCCCCTGGCAAGTTGGGAGCCTCAGTGGTGCCCCTCTAGAGGCTTCACCCAGGGCTGAGACCCCAGCTGGCTCCCCCCCCCTTAGCTGCAGTTCTGGGCTCCAAAATACAGGAGGTTTCCTTCTCTCCTGCTTTTAAAGCTGGGAGTTGCCTGTCTTTTGTCATCCCTATAATTACACACCTGAGCATGAGGGCAAGTTTAGAGAAAGGCACACGGCCTACGCAGGATGTCTGATGGCCACATCTCCACCCTTACCTGCCTTCTCGCCCTAGAATGGATCAAACTAGGTTCTAGCACATTAGTGTTACTGAAGGCTGGATTAGAGGTGGCATTAGATGGGTCAAAAATACTTTGGTCAATTGAGAGGTCAACGACTGTCAACTTTAGGTCAGGTGTGGAGGACTCCCTGGTCCTGAATGGGGTAACTGTGCCCCTGAAGGACCAGGTGCGCAGCCTGGGAGTCATTCTGGACTCACAGCTGTCCATGGAGGCGCAGGTCAATTCTGTGTCCAGGGCAGCTGTCTATCAGCTCCATCTGGTACGCAGGTTGAGACCCTACCTGCCTGCAGACTGTCTAGCCAGAGTGGTGCATGCTCTAGTTATCTCCCGCTTGGACTACTGCAATGCGCTCTACGTGGGGCTACCTTTGAAGGTGACCCGGAAACTACAACTAATCCAGAATGAGGCAGCTAGACTGGTGACTGGGAGCGGCCGCCGAGACCACATAACACCGGTCCTGAAAGACCTACATTGGCTCCCAGTACGTTTCCGAGCACAGTTCAAAGTGTTGGTGCTGACCTTTAAAGCCCTAAATGGCCTCGGTCCAGTATACCTGAAGGAGCGTCTCCACCCCCATCGTTCTAACCGGACACTGAGGTCCAGTACTAAGGGCCTTCTGGCGGTTCCCTCGTTGCGAGAAGCCAAGTTGCAGGGAACCAGACAGAGGGCCTTCTCGGTGGTGGCGCCCGCCCTGTGGAACACCCACCCATCAGATGTCAAAGAAAAAAACAGCTACAAGATTTTTAGAAGACATCTGAAGGCAGCCCTGTTTAGGGAGGCTTTTAATGTTTAATAGATTATTTTATTTCATTTTTCTGTTGGAAGCCGCCCAGAGTGGCTGGGAAAACCCAGCCAGATGGGCGGGGTATAAATAATTTATTATTATTATTATTATTATTATTATTATTATTATTATTATTGGTCAAGACATTAAGGCACAGGTGTACTGGAACCGTAGGAAAGCATAGGCAGCCATGTTAATTACAAAAAAATCAGTAGCCGTCTGGAAAACTTTTTAGCATCTCCTCTCTGCACAGAAAATGATTCCAGTTCATGGAGATCTCTTATTCCCACAGCAGTGGACTCGGGGGTAGTTCCCATTCCCTGCCACTTGCGAACTATACCACTGTGATGGCTACATGAGTGGGTTTGCTTCTTGTTTCCTGCCGAACCATTTCCTCTTCCTGTTCAGAGATGCCTGCAGTTACAGTACCTGGCCAGCAGGGGATGCTAGGCAGTGAAGCTGACCCTGGAAGCCACTTCTCCTATAAAAGGGTATGTTTATACGGATGTAACCACAACCCTGATTTCTGCAGAGTTGGGGGTCCCCACACCTGCCATTGCAAAGAGGCGCAGTAAAGCACTTACACAAAAGCAACTTCCCCCAAATTACTGATTGCTCCTACCCCAAAGGTTGTTGGTGGCACACTTCACCCTTGCAACTGAAGAGGTTTAGAATGCATGGTAAGTAAGAGGTACTTACCCCTCGACTACATCAGTGGAGGTAAGCACACAAAAACTATTATTTATTTCATTTCATAATAGTTATACACTGCTTGATTGTAAAAAGAAGAAGAAAAACCAACCCTCAAAGTTACTTACAAAGAGAAAAACCAATAAACTCACAACTAAAAGCAGTTACCTGTTTGTTTTTGTTTTTAAAACTTAAAATCAGCAACCAACTAAAAACAAATTGAAAGAATGATAAAATAAAAGAATGGAAAGAAAATAAAAGTCCCCACCAGAGAAGAATGGCAGATCAAGTTGATGGATTCTGCCAAAATGCCTAAAATAACCGGAAGAATCAGAAATCAGGAAGACCAAAATTTTAATAAGGAATGGAGAAAATTTATAACTTATCTTAAAGACCATTGTAAACTGTTAAAATCATTAGTAGGATTGGAATATCACTTGTAGTTTAATGGTGAATTTTGGACACAATGGAGAGGTAAAAGGTTTAGATCAGTGGTTCCCAACAGGTGGTCCGGGGACCCCCAGGGGTCCGCGAGCTATGCCAGAGGGGTCCTCAAGATGCTATTAGATGCCAAGCCTCTGGCCCGGCGGAACTGCCGCCGCCGGTGTGCGGGCGCCAAGCGAGCCCGGTGCATCAACCGGGGAGCCGCTGAAGGTCCCCCGGCGACCGCCCCGGACCGAGGCTGAGTGCGCCCGGCCGGAGACTCGGCGGAACCCCTGGGCCTAGAGGCCCGAAACCGCCTTCCAGGCCGCGGACCCCGCGGTGACCGCGTGGGCGTCGGAAACGTCCGGCGGAGCAAGCGAGGAGCTGCTGAGGCCCCCCGCAGGCCCGTCGGGCCGAAGCCGAGGGTGCCCGGCCGACGGCCAAGCGGAGCTCCGTAGCCCGAGACCTCCCATCGCGCAACGATCCTGGGGGGCCTGCCTCGCGACTGCAGTCGCCATCACCCCTAGCTGCCCAAGAGGGGGAAGGAGCCCCCCCCAAGCGAAGGCCCCCGATCCCGCAGCTCCTGCGCGCCACACGGGGAGCCTCGTGGGGACCCAAAGAACAAAGGCTGCACCGAACCTGCTGGCGCTGGTGCTGCTACCGCCGCAAATACAGCCACCCCCAGAGGAGGAGAAAAGAAGAGGGGACGACAGGGAAGAGAGGGCCCCACCACCACCCTCAACCCAGGTGAAAGGGTAGAAACCTCCCCCCCTCCAAAGGGAAACCCCCCGACCCCCAGACGGCCATCACACCACTGCCACCACAGCCACCACCACACCAACGCCCCCCCCCAAGAAGGATAAAGAAAAGAGGAAAACAACTGAAAAATAAATAAAACCACTTTTTAATTTTAGGATTAGGAATTAATGGGGGTCCTTGTCACAATAGCGGCTCGATGAGGGGTCCTCGAGAAAATTTTGTTGGGAACCCCTGGTTTAGATTATCATAAAAGATGCAGGAGGAAATGATTAACAATAGGACCCACAAAGGGAAGGAGGGAAGTCCAAGAGATTCCTTCGAATCTTATTTTTATGTGGCATGTTGGATATGTGACTGCAAAAGTTTAATCTGAAAAACCAAATAAATAAATTTTATAAAAAGAAGGAAAGGAAAGAAACAAACACCAACATTCTACCTATCCAGGTACAGCAATTGTGCAAGCCTGAACACATCTGCTTTGCATAGCTGCCAAGTTTTCCCTTTTCTCGCGAGGAAGCCTATTCAGCATAAGGGAATTTCCCTTAAAAAAAGGGATAACTTGGCAGCTATGCTTAGAGAAAGCCCAATAAAATGATCACTAAAAACAGTTACAGTGAAAAAATGTAAAACCAGCAACCAATAAAAAAAACCAAATTGAAACATGCACCAATATCCTACCTATAGCAATTATTGTGCAAACCCAAGCATGCCTGCTGAGAGAAGCCAATCCGGTTGAGTTAAGTGGGGCTTGCTTCTAGCAGGTACAGAGCTGGAGAGAAAAGGCCTCCTGTATTTGGAAAGCTGTTTCTCCTGCTCACGGGAGACTTCAGTTGGATAATTTACTTTATTTCTTGTGGCATGCCATTTGGGTGTTCTTGACCACATGGAATACTTGACTTACATCTGGATGAGATACAAGCAGCCTTTTTCACCTCTCAGGAATATAACATGGAAAGAGTGTGGCCTCTTTTTTTCCATACAGTACCTACAAACTCACTCTCTCTATGGCATGAATCACCTTTGCAATAAGGACATCCATTCGAAATGCCTACGGTTTGTTTTCTTTGTTTTTTTATGAAGGTCACTATTTAGGAGGTGTTTCTTCAATCCTGCTAATTAGAATTTATCCCTGCAATGTACAGTTTTGTGGTGGGGTGGGGGAGAGGAGGGAGGGGAACGAGAAGAATAGTCTCCGTTACATTTTGCAATGAAGATAGTTTTTTCCACAGGGCAAGGAGCCAGAATAATTAACCGGGGGGGGGGAGGCAGTGCAGGGGGGGGGGAGGCAAGAAAGGCAGAGCGAAGAGCGTCTTTAAACAAATTATTACTATACAGAATGAGAATCCAGCAACCGTTCCCACTCCTGGCAAAGCCATGCAGGTTGTTAAAAACACAAGCAAGACACTTTAGAAGCACATTTTGAAACACACACACACACAAACGCTACATATGTTGAGACACAGTCCGTCGGGGATGCTGTGTTTCTTGAGCCTGTTCCTTCCTAAATCCTTGCTAATTTGAGGGTTACGAGAGGAGACATGCTGGAAAATCTGAACCAGGTCGCCAGAGCGTCCAGGGCCAGGGTACCTGCCAACGCATACAGTAGACACAGCAGGTACGCTGGCAAGCTGGCCGGATTGCAGCCCCGTGCCAAAGTAATAGGATCATTGTGTGATTTGGTTACCAGCTGGCAAAGTTAGTTTAAGAATTACTGGGTCTGGCTTGCCTACATCCCCACTCTGCACTCACACACAAACACCGCCACCCACTTAAAAAAGGAATTTGGATTTTGTGACGAAGGCACATGCTATGCAGTCCACAGAGCTGTCCTCCTGGGCCCTGTTCTCTCATTCCCAAGTTCCTTTTGGGGAAAGGTTGTGATGCAGCCTCAGAGCATCTGGCTAGCATGCAGAAGGTCCCCAGGTTCAATCCCCAGGTCCTCCAGTTACGGCAGGGAGAATTCCCCGCTGGGATTGAGCTATATACCAGTGGCAGCTTCCTATGTTTCTACGCTTAAGTTGCAGAATCATAGAATGGTGGATTTTGGAAGGGACTCCAGAGGGCCATTTAATCCAACCCCTGGCAATGCAGGAATCTTTTGCCCAACATGGGTATCATTATCCAGTGGCAGAACAGTAGCACTCTTGAGAGCCAATGGAGCACAGTGAACAGAGCGTTGGACTGGCAGGAGAGAAGACTCAGTGGCTCCCCTCCACTGTGGGAAGCGGGGGGCAAACAGTATTGAAAGAGGCTTCATGCTTAGCTGCCCCATCACGAGCACAAATAATCACAAATGCACAATACAAAGCAAGCCTGGAGTGGCTCTTTGGACTGCCTACATTTTCGAAAAGGTGTCCCCAAAGAGATTGGGGATCTCTCTCCTGCTACCCAGCAGAGGGAGACCATCTGTCTCTAATGTCTGTGCATTAGATCAGTGGTTCCCAAGGAGAACAGTATTGCCCCCTGGGGGGTGGTGTTACCTAGGTGGGTGCTAAGAGGCAAGAGTGCGGTTGCTGGAGGAGTCAATGGCTATCAGACTTTGTAAAGCTGGTATCACTGGATCGAGATTCATTTGTTGAATGAATTAAACTAAATAGTTCTAACAGGATTTTGAATGAATGTGCAAGTCTTTGTTACTGTTCTGAATTTCAAAACAAATTTCATTCATTGAATTTTTTAATTCAGAATTCATTCGGGGGCTGGGGCAGCTCAGTTGGCAGAACAAGATGCTCTTGATCTCAGAGTTGTGGGTTCGAGCCCCACATTGGGCAAAAGATTCCTACATTGCAGAGGTTTGGGTTGGATGACCCTCGTGGTCCCTTCCAACTCTACTATTATATGACTCTAGTGACTCTATAATTCTATTATTTTATTGTGCTGTTATCTTTCATAGTGCAAACCACTATTCTGAATAATGCTTTTTATAGGGTGGGAGCACCGAGGATAAGTTTATGGAACCAAGGGGTCAGTGGGCTGGAAAAAGTTGGGAACCACTGCATGAGACAAATGAAAAGCTTTCGTACAGGCTTCTGCACTTGCTTGGGAGCCCTGATCATGCAAGACTCACCGTTGTGCAAAGGAGCCTGGGAACTGTAGTTTAACAAAGATGCTGGAACTGGTGGCTCTGTGTGGCGTAAACTGCCCTTCCCAGCAGGGGCGTAGCCAGGATCAAAACTAGGGGGGGGGCCAAGCCATGGTCGTTCAGGGGTGGGGCCAAGGCACAGAAGGGGAGGGGCCACAAAGTGGGCGGGGCTAAAGGGCCAACGGGCCTGATGACATCGTGGCGGTGGCAGCAGCGGCCACCTTGTGCTTCTGGGGCTGGTAGCGTTGGCGGCTACCCTGCTTGGCTGGAGAGGACGGGAGGGTCGGGCAGGCGAGAGGGGGTGGCAGGGTGGGCGAGGGCGAGGCAAGACACGGCCGCAGCCACGACGGCTCCGAGGCGTTGCTGCATAACAGCATAATATTTCAACCATGGTTCAAGCCTCACCTTAGGAAAAAATCCTGCATTGCAGCGGGTTGGACTAGATGACCCTTGTGGTCCCTTCCGACTACAATTCTATGATTCTATTGATATATTACCATAGCATATGCATCATTCTGCTTTCTTGAATTGTCCTACTCCTAGGCATAGCATCCAACTCCTAGAGGCCTAGGTGCCCCCCCCCAATTACTGGTAAATACCGTATTTGAAAGAGTCATCCCCCCATGTTGATGGGCTTTCTATGTGGGGCTTATCTGCCCCCCCCCATATTTTATTAAGGATGGAAGAGGGAGGGAAGGAAGGAAGAAATAGAGAGAGAGATAACTCATATTTGTGGGTGTCTCTGGATGACGCTGTGATGCTGGAACTCTGCAGCAAGAGGACGGGAGGGTCGGGCAGGCGAGAGGGGGTGGCAGGGTGGGCGAGGGCGAGGCAAGGCATGGCCGCAGCCACAACAGCTCCGAGGCGTTGCTGCATATCAGCATAATATTTCAACCATGGTTCAAGCCCCACCTTAGGAAAAAATCCTGCATTGCAGTGGGTTGGACTAGATGACCCTTGTGGTCCCTTCCGACTACAATTCTACGATTCTATTGATATATTACCATAGCATATGCATCATTCTGCTTTCTTGAATTGTCCTACTCCCAGGCATAGCATCCAACTCCTAGAGGCCTAGGTGCCCCCCCCCAATTACTGGTAAATACGGTATTTGAAAGAGTCATCCCCCCATGTTGATGGGCTTTCTATGTGGGGCTTATCTGCCCCCCCATATTTTATTAAGGATGGAAGAGGGAGGGAAGGAAGGAAGAAATAGAGAGAGAGATAACTCATATTTGTGGGTGCCTCTGGGTGACGCTGTGATGCTGGAACTCTGCAGCAAGAGGACGGGAGGGTCGGGCAGGCGAGAGGGGGTGGCAGGGTGGGCGAGGGCGAGGCAAGGCATGGCCGCAGCCACGACGGCTCCGAGGCGTTGCTGCATAACAGCATAATATTTCAACCATGGTTCAAGCCCCACCTTAGGAAAAAATCCTGCATTGCAGCGGGTTGGACTAGATGACCCTTGTGGTCCCTTCCGACTACAATTCTACGATTCTATTGATATATTACCATACCATATGCATCATTCTGCTTTCTTGAATTGTCCTACTCCTAGGCATAGCATCCAACTCCTAGAGGCCTAGGTGCCCCCCCCCAATTACTGGTAAATACCGTATTTGAAAGAGTCATCCCCCCATGTTGATGGGCTTTCTATGTGGGGCTTATCTGCCCCCCCCATATTTTATTAAGGATGGAAGAGGGAGGGAAGGAAGGAAGAAATAGAGAGAGAGATAACTCATATTTGTGGGTGCCTCTGGGTGACGCTGTGATGCTGGAACTCTGCATGTACAGGAGCCTTGTAAGCAGCTTTCTCTCTGCTTGATTTACAGCAGGCACGTCCAACAGGTAGATTGTGATCTACCAGTAGATCACTGGATGTCTGTGGTAGATCACTGGTAGGTCACTGGCACCCCTAAAAAAAGCTCACCCAAAATTTTCCTCCTCCCTCAAAAAAGTTGAACTATGACCTGAAGCCCTAAACAAAAATGGGCCTCCCTCCCTCCTAAAAGAAGCTCAACAAGTTTGACCTAAACCCCAAAAAACAGGGCTTCCCTTCCTTTAAAAAAACCTCAACAGCTTTGACCTGAACCCCCCCAAAAGGGGGTAGATCACCCCCAGTTTTAAACTCTGAGTAGATCAGAGTCTCTTGGGAGGTGGCCACCCCTGATTTACAGTATACAGATGCAGGAGGAGGGGCAGACTGGAACACCAATGCTTTTTATAAACATCACTGTGTCTGTCAAAGCTACATCCCCCCCTTTCTTATTCACTTCTTTTTAGCCTTGCAGAGCCACCTTAGTCAAATTGAATCCTCTGAGTCTGCACCCTCATTAAATCGCCAATAGAACTCTTAATGCTCCTGAATGCTCATTAACAACTCCCACTTAAGAACAATAGGGTGAAATGGTCAGCTATCGAATCTTGCCTGGGGATATATGCTCCATTGTCTTAACTGCTTAACTACTGGTAGCCACTTTGCTTTATTTATTTGATGTGTTTTTGTTACTGCTGTGTCCCCCCCCCCCAACAAGCGGAGACTTAGCTGCTCTTGCTAAAGCAAAGCCCTTTCCACTTCAGTTTTTGGAGGGGAAAAGTGCTGGTTATGGTCTGTAAAATACATTAATTTTTTTGCTTCTAGGGGGGGCAGCTGCCCCCTCCTGCCCCCCCTGCCTACGCCCATGCTTCCCAGGATTCTTTCAGGGGAAGCAATGTGCTTTAAGGGCCCTTTTAATGCATGTGCCCTATGACTGCAGCCAGCTCTCTTTCAGACTTTGCCAAAAATGCAGAGGTGAGAGGGGTGGGACTGGTCAGGCCTGCAGGGCAACTTCACTCTCCTTTATTTAAATGTCAGCCTTTCGCTAACTGTAAGCTAAAAGGGGGATAGGGCTCATGTGGTTGTTTCATCACCAATAGCCCAGGATCACATCATGCCAAAACAGTGCCCACACTACTCTGGGTGCCTGCGGAGGGACTTTAATGCCCTTCCTGCACTTACAGTCACTCTGGGTAAAGGATGGGTTTTTAAAGGCTTTCACACAGCAGATTTATGCAGCTGAGGCTGCAATCTTATGATGCTGCATGTGCTTGCTAGAGAGATCCTTCCCCACCATTGTACTGCATTCATATGGATTCCAAGAGAATGTGAAAGTCGTTCCAGGATACCGAAGCCCAACTATTTCGCAACGAAGGGAAACTTTTTACAGCTGGTGGAAATAAGCGAGTATCTCCTGGGTGTCACCCAAGAAAGAAAGCATGATATTAATCAGCTGTTTTCGCGTGAGCACATAGGCATCCTGTGCTGGAGTTTCCAAAAATATGCATTGACTATAATGTCCAACTAGGGGTTGACTTTCATTACCTCATTAAAGCATGGGTTACAATAACTGGACATTTGCTTCCAATCAGTGTTGCTTCTGTAATCATCAATCAGAATCCAAGAACAAAGAAAAGCCGGTCTATTTTCCATCTGTTTTCTGCCAGGCTGAATTGAGAAAATGCAGGGGGAGCCCAGATTGGGTGTGCTCGCATGCATGTAGATAAGAAGTTAAACATTAATTGCTTTCCAAAGGAATAGCTTTATACAATACTCTTTGAAAGAATCCAAATAAAACCAAGGCAAGGGCAAGCAAAATGAAGTCCATGCGTGGAGTTGCCTTGTGTTCTTGAATTCCTCAAACCACACACACAAAGTTTCTTTCTGATAACTGTGTGCCAGGGGAATGTTAGTGTTTATACTAAAAGGGCAAACTGGCTCAGTTTCACAGGCACACATAATAAACACATGCCCGTCGCCACCCAAATTTATTTACACTTTGAACCCTTTGGTCTTGTTCTCACAAACAGCAAATGAGATCAGCTTCTGGACTTCACATGAATGAATGTTCCTGCAGAAAGAGAGAGGGATGTGGAATTCCCTGCACATAAAAATCCAGTTGTCAAAGGCAGCTGGGCTAGACCCCCTTCTCCCTGGTCTCTAGGATAATGACCACGTATGAAAAAGCATTTGAAAGAGCCTCCTCTGTAATCTGAACTCCAAAGGACTTACTGTACTTCCCCATCAGCCACCAGTGAAATCTCAGGCCTAAGAGCTGCTGCAGAAGTGACAGTGATACAGGGGGGACAGGAAGCACAAACTCTCCGGTGCTTCTTCCTGTTTCTTTGCCTCTCTTGTCCTTTTCCAAAATGGAATACTGTACTTGGGAGAGGCTCTAGCTGAGGGGTGTGGAACCCTTTACAGAGAGACGCATTCCCCTCCAGGCAACCTTATGAGAGCCACATGCCCATGGTGGGCAAATGCAAAAATGGAAGTGGAAGGAATGATGGATGCCAATGCCACCTTTGTGCAGTAGGAACACAGCATGCACATTTGGTCAGCCCAACCTGATGCCCTCCAGAGCGCAACTTCCATCAGTCCCAGTCATCTTGGCTGCAGCCCAAAACATCTGGAAAGCACCTAGTTGAGGAAGGACACCATCCCCATGTAACGCTTGCACAAATATCTTCTTTTGCTGAGTTATAGTGGCTCAATGTAATCATGTTGAAAGAGATACTTGCAAAACTTCCCCAGGTGGCCTGCATATTTTTCTCTTAACAGACCTTATCTCTATACTGGAGAAAAATGTACTTCTTGTAAAACACACACACACACCCCATCCCAAAACCACATTTACAGCAGGCACTGCAAAAGGTGCTAAGTTGGTCAATAAAAAATAACTTGGAGAAGCTACGCTGTGCCCACAGAACAAAGTCAGCATGGTTTAATTTGCTGATGTCTTATCAAACCTCTTTTGTTTTCTCAGTCCCTCTTCTAGCCTACCTTAGAGGACTGTTGTGGAATTACAAGAGACCGCTTAAGCAAGTAGGGCTACAGGGATTTTGCACAGCAGGAAGAACTGCAGATGAAAGGATGGGCAATTGGGGGGGGGCAAGGAGGGAGGGAGAGACAGACAGACAGACAGACAGAGAAGTTGCAGCTCTGCCTCCACTCCCAATTCACTGCCAAATTAAAAAGTACACGGAGAGTATCCACGATGTGACTTAGCAACCGTACGTACATAAGAGGCACTTAGGTCTCACCGCAGAATAACCACAACTAGACCACCGGAGGATAACCACAACTATGGGGCGGTGTGGGGGGAAGGGCGACTGTGGCTTAGCAGCAGGGCACATGGGCTCAGCATACAGAAGGTCCCAGGTTCAATCCCCAGGATCTCCGAATAAGGCTGGAAAAGACTTTTGCCTGAAACTCTGGATAATTGTCACCAGGCAGTGTAATCCAACTTCCACATACTTCCCCTGCAAGAAGCATAGCCCATGGTCAGGGAAGACAGAAGTCCTAGTTCAGCGATATCTAGCAGAAGTGGAATAGTCACCCTCTGGAGGTGGAGGACTCTCCTTCCTCAGAGGCTTTTAAGCAGAGGTTAGATGGTCACAGATGCTTTAGCTGAGATTCCTGAATTGCAGGGGGTTGGACTAGATGATCCTTCGGGGCCCTTCCAACTCTAAGATTCTGTGTTAGTTGAGAGGACCAAATAATTCAATAATTTGGTATGCAGGAACCGAGGGGGTAATTGCTAAGCCCCAGAGCATGCCTCAAAGGGTGGTGTTGCAACAGCGGTGAATGCAAAACAATGTAAAGAGGCTGCTGGTCCGTGGGAATTTGGGAGGGTCCAAAGAGATTAGACAAACAGCAAGGAGGAGAAAGTTTTCAAATATTCCAAGGAGAGTTAGTTAGAATCAAGATCACTTGTCCTTGGTCTGTGCTTTGTATGGTTATGTAGGAATATAGGAAACACAAGATTCAGGCCATTGGTCTATTTAGCTCAGTATTGTCTACACCGACTGGCAGCAGCACTTCAGGGTTTTAAGGCAGGGTTTCTCCAATAAAACCGGGGTTAGGATTAGGTGTTGAACTTGGGAGCTTCCATATGCAAGGCAGATGTACCCTTGAGTTACACCCCCCTCCACAATATGTTAAGTACAGATAATCATAGGGAATCAGAATAGGGATAGGGAATCAAAGCTCAGGTAGACAAGAAAAAGGTAAAGGAGACAGGTACCACCCCCAAAGTCAGCCAAAGAGTTTAAATTTAAAAAAAACAACAATAGGTTTTTGTTTAATCTCTTCGACTTTCCCAAGTCCCAAACATTTCTCATGGATCCCGGGAAGAGTAGCCATCCCAACGCCTGTAATAATCCACTAAAGAGGAAAGGATCCTATCTTATTTAATTGTTCAGCTGTGTGGCCAGATCATCTCTCAGATCAGCCGGGCTTCTAGCTGATGCTCTCCAAGAAGAGTCCCTTCTGGGCTAAAACGACTTGGAAGTTGGGTCTCAGGTGGACTTTACTTGTGGATATGCAGAGCTGCTTCCTTGGTTTAGATCTCTACAGTTCTCTAGAACTCTTGATCAACTTACCTCTTCATGGCTGTGCCAGGACGCTGGTGTAAGAGTTCTCAAGGGTCCTGGGAGCAAAGTTTTTTTTTTAGATACAAATCAGACAGATGAAGACTGAAGTCCCATCACTCCCAGGTTCACGGCGCCGCAGGGGAGGATGACTTCTTCCCTGCTAGCTCGGTCGTTGCCTTCCTTCTCCCCCAAATAAAAGCAACCCCTTCCTCACACCCACACAGATAGATGTCCTCCCCGCCCTGCCCTCCTCTCCAAAGCTCTCTCTCTCTCTCTTGCAAAACCTGGCAACCGGAGAGGAGCGCAGCCGAGAGTTCCCTGCAGGTGTCACCGCGGAGCCCCCTCCTGCCCAGCTGCTGCTCTCACCCCTCGGCGCGATGGGGCTGGCGGGGAAAAAGTCCTACCCAAGGAGGAGGCAAGCCGGTACTTCGGCGCAGGCGCCCTGAGACTCAAGCCACCCACTTCTGGCTGCAACCGAGGAGCCGCCCCTCCCCACGACGCGCACCCCCCCCCCGCATGCGCTTCCCCCCTATGCCCACGCCCCTCCGTGCGCAAACAGAGGTGGCCTCCGCGCAGCTCCAGCGCGCGCGGGGCGGGGGCAGGATTTGCAAAAGGGGACAAGGCATTCCCCCCTTCCCTCAGAAGCAGTGAATTGGGGAGAGGGGCGGAGGAAAGAAAGGAACCCTCTCTCTCCCGTTTTGCGATGCCAAAAGGGACTTTAAAAAAAATATGTCCGCCCCCACCCCATGGGGTTTTTTGTTCCATCGAGGAGGAGAGAGAGATGCGATCAGACGAAAGAGCGCGCCGAAGTTTCTCAAAGTTTGCCCAGAGAAAGAGAGAGTGAGGCAGAAACTGACTGCAAGTTAAGGATGCATTGCGAGAGTTGGCAGACGGACGCGTGCAGGAGAAAATGAATGGCCTTTGGAAGAATGGCATGGCTTCTGCGCCATGTACCGAGGCGGACCATTTCCCCCATCTCTCTCCATATTGTCGGCACGGACTGGCAGCTGCTCACCAGAATTCCAGACATTCCCAGCCCTGCCTGGAGATGCGGGGGAATGAGCCTGGGACATTTCTGCGTGCAAAGCAGCAGACGCACTGCCACTGAAGTGCCTCCCTTCACACTGGAGGACCCTGAGGTAGGCGGGCAGAATCATAGAACTGGAAGGGACCCCAAGGGTCATCTAGTTCAGCCTCCTGCAACGCAGGAATCTTTTGCCCATAGTGGGACTCGAACCTATGACCCTGAGATTAAGCGCCTCATGTGCTGAGTTACAAGCATAATAATAATTATTGCAAAGGCACAGTATTTGGTTTTATTTATTTATTTATATATATATAGGCTATGATGCTGCCTTTCCCAACCTGGCACCCTCCAGATGTTTTGGACTACAGCTCCAATCATTCATGACCATTGTGCGTACTAACTGGGGCTGATGGGAGTTGTAGTCCAGAACTTCTGGAGGGTGCCTGGTCAGGGGAGGCTTACTTTGCAGCTCAATGGGGCTGTGTTCTGAGCAGACCTGCAGAGGGTTGCACTGTTAGCCAAGCAGTTGTTCAGTAACAAGACCCTCAGGGCTGAGGATGAAAATTTGAAACTTCCAGGATGTTTCTTTTATAACAGGAACCTTTGGACTCAGGGTCATAGGTTTGAGTACCACTATGGGCAAAAGATTCCTGCGTTGCAGGGAGCTGGACTAGATGACCCTTGTGGTCCCTTCCAGTTCTATGATTCTGCCTGCCTACCTGAGAGACCAACAGTCATGGCTTTGCCCAAAGAATCCTGGGAATTGTAGCTTATTAAGGGTGCTCCTGCACGTCACCTCCTCTGTCCTCTTCATGCCTCTTCTGGTTCTGGGAGATGGGGGCGGGAGGGGAGCTGGTCACCGGAAGAGGGGGGGGGACACCCATGACACTTCACCAGCCTGACTAATCTCTGCCTCTTGACCTCCCTCCCGCCTTCAGCTTCTGCCTCTGATTCTGAACTTCTCTCTGTCACAGACTCTCCCAGCTCACTAAGCCCTGTGAGCTTCCAACACCCCCTCTTCCCAATCTTCTCCCTCATCTCCCTCTGACCACTCATAGTCATCCCAACTACTGTATGCAGAACTGGCAAAATTGACGGATGAACTTCGGGGGGGGGGGGAGAGAGACAACAGTGACTTTGAAAGAGAATGGGAACAATTTATAGTATATTTGCAGAAACAAAGGAAGACTGTTGACTTGATGGCAGGATTTAAATAAACACTCACACCTTTATTAGCAAAAATAGGTAGAAGATAAAGAGAAATAATATAGTGGGTTTTTTTTTTAAAAAGAAACAGCAGTATGAAATAAGGGAAAAATAAATCAGAAGTGGAAGTTGGGGGAAAGCTCAGGAGGGGAGAGAAGAGGGAATGTAATATGAATGTTATGGATATGTGATGTATGTAATAACAGAAAAAGAAAATGGAATAAAAAATTAATAAAAAATAAATAGTCATCCCACCACCGACCCTCTGGCTCGGAGCCTCCTTTCCTTGGGGGTTCCCTAGCTGGTTCCTCCCACCATTCCTCTGTGATCCATGACACTCCGACGGGTGGGGCAGTACGCCATTTGCCCTAACCCACAGCACCAGCATCCACTGATTAAGCATCTTCTTCCCCCACCCCCACCCCGCAAAATTGTATTTTCTCAGTCACAAGGACATCATAGGTCTCTACACTTCCCCATGTTTGCATGGAATGGTGTAGTTTTGGTCCTTATGAATGCAGCTATTGCTCTTGGCTGCCTGTAGCTTCCACCCACTCCCTCCCTCCCTCCTCACCGGGGAGTTTGAGCTCTCAGTGCTATGCTGCCTGGGCAAGTAAAACCGCTGGCTGCAGGGCCAAAGGCTGACGTCACTGGTTCCACCGGGAGTGCTGTTGGAATGCCATTCCTTCAACAGCATCCAGACACCGGTTCAAGAGGAAGGGAACAGTTTTGCTGGTGCTCACCAAAGTTTTGTGTTTTCGGGGCACAATAATCCTGCTGGGAGTGGTGCAGTGTTATATATATATATATATATATATATATATATATATATATATATATATATATATATATGAAAGCACACATGCAAAATTAATTATTGCAAAGTCTAACTGAGCACACTCTCACAGCAATAGGCATGCACTTCATTATTCCTTTGCTTGGAAATCAATAGGATCGGAAAGCATTTTAACTTTGGATCATGTGTAGGCATGCATAGCTAGCAGCCATTCTAAGAAACCCAAACATGGTTGCAGTTTTGAAATGAGGGGTTAAAGTCAGCCCAGTTCTGAAAGGTTCTGTCTGCCGTTCTGATTCCAAATGGCATCCAAACATAGGTGGAAAACTGCTTCTTGATCTCAGTAACATTTGGTTAAAATCAGTGTCATTTTAAAAGGTTCAGTTTGCCATCTTGATACCAAAATGCATCCAATTTTGCATTCAGACATGGACAAAAAAACTATCATGCAAAAGTTTGCTACAGTATCCTAAGAGGTGTCCAAATGGATAGTGAACGAACAACTTTCCTTTAAAAAAAAAAAGTATTTATTGATGCTTATTCAAAGATACAAAAAAGTTCATACCCATTACTAAGTATCTTTTTATAAAACACTGAAATAAGATACTGTAACTACTTAATCTTAAAAAAGAACAGAGGCAGAAAGAAGGAGGAAGGAAGGAAGGAAGGAAGGAAGGATAATAAAGATATTTTTTTAAAGACTTCTGGATCTCTGTCCAGCAGCTAAATATAGTATACACTCATTAAGATCCAACCATTCTATCTTCTGTATTAGCAACTTTCCATAAAATATGATAGATGAATGATAGATTTGGAACAGATGTGAGGCAGCACCTCTGATGGACAGCTGTTGAGTCCACCCTGTGCTTCAATGCCTGCAGGAAAGGAGATCCGAGACAGGGTGCCTCCGGGCTGTTACTATTTTGCATAAGGAATTCAAGCACCCAGCAGAACTTTAGGCTTGTGCAGTTTAAGTGGATTAAAGGGCTTGGTTGCCCAGGTGCAACAAATCCACTTTTTAAATGGACTAAGACTTTCTTGCGGTTAGGAAATTGCTGGGGAAATGCGTTGAAAAGTGTGTGATGAAGGAATTACTAACAGGAAGATGTGCAAGCAAATTTGGAGGGAAGCAGACGAGGGCTCAGAGCTGTATAACTGCCCCACAAGCAAATCAGAATAAATGCTCAATAAAGTCCCGGATATAATCTGCGGTAACCTCCATATAAGCTTTGTGCAAGCAAACCAGAGCGAATGCTCAATAAACAGGTTGTCTGGAGGGGGGTCTGAAGTCAAACAGCTCCTTAGGGAGTTTCTCCTGATATTTAATCGAAATATGATTCCTTGCAATTTCTATGCATCATGTCCTGTGAATCAATGAAAAAAACAGCCTGCTCCATCTTTGTCTGCCCTTCAGATATTTGAAAACCTTTAATCTTCTTTGTCTAGGCTAGCCATACCCAACCCTTTTAATTGTTCCTCAAAGGAGTTGGTTTCCAGACAACACACCATCCTGGCTACTTCCCAGTTTTTAATGTCCTTCCTAAAATGTGGCACCCAGAACATGTTCTCAGTATAGTTTTAACATGGAAAAGGAGATGTGCAGAAGTCATTGTCAATGTTGTCACAGACACTGGCCAATAGGTGCCCGACATCTGTGCAACTACAGCATGCTACAGTACTTGTCCAAACTACAATGGATATGCTAGCTGAGAGAAAGGTGAGAATTGCATTGCTCCATCAAAAATTAAAATAATAATTATACAATGCAATTTAGTACTAAGAAAATAGTATTCTCTCCTTGCTCCCAGCAACAGATCTATAAATGGACACACAGTTCCTGCAACAACTGAGTAGAAAGGGTCATGTATCATGCTATAAAATACTTGTCTGGAAAGCAAAATTGTAAAAGCCAGACAACTTTGGGTTTATCTGAGTTCACCAAAGCGGTTTAGGTTTCAAATAACATTGGCTATATGTCACACTTTACCACTACAAGCGAGTCATTCCTGTCTGCCATTCCTGATTCAGGATGCAGCATATATTTGGCAGTTGACAAAATTGAGTGGGGTTTTTTGTCTCTCACAAAGATCTAAGCCAAGCTTGGAACTTAAGCAGGAAGCTGCCCAGATTAATGTTCTGGCAAGCGCTGAAAAGTAAACAGGTAAATGGCATTGTTCTAAGATGCCATCTTCGCTAGCGTGGAAAGAATCTGCCAGTGCAGATTGACAAATACTCACGAATCCCTGAAGTATCAATAGCCAGCTAATCTCTTCCACTGGGGCTAACAAGTTGGGTTTTGTCATGGTGGTACCGACGGCAGATGAATCACCGACTTATCAACAAAGTGCCATGTTCCATCTCAAGAATGAACAGCTACAAGCCCTGGCTGAAACCACCAGCGTCTCAAGACATGCATCTCTAATATAAAGTCCTGCAGCTTGCAGGGACTTGGCAACAAAGCTAATCAAAGCAGGAGACAAAAACCAAGCACTATTTGGATGTATAGTGGGGGAGAAGATGCCTTGATTATGGAGAATTGGATTGCTGGGCCACGCTCTTCCTTCTTCTGCCACATCATAAGAATGGAACAGCCTGGTGGATCCAGCCAATGGGCCATCGACTCCAGTAGGCCAAGTAGGACCCAAGCACAACAGCACACTCCATTCCTGTGGAGTGCTACTCAGAAGCATCAGGGGTGCCAACTATAGGAGGCTCTGGGTGCCTGAGCATCCACAAAAAAATTGTTGTGAGTGCTCAGCACCCACACCACAGGGCCCCTGATGCAGCTTCTGGTGCCTCAGGAAGCACCTCAGAATGCTGTCCGAGGCCTTGCGAGACCTCGGAACCCGGCTTCCAGTGGCACCGGAAGTCAGGTCGCAATGTGACCTCATGACATCACGTGCCGGGCACCCATAACCTGTGGCCCATAACCATCCTGGCTACTAGCCACTGGCAGCTGTATCCAGTGCTTTTTCCCCCTTGGGGTACACGGGGGTACCCATACCCCTAAACATTTTGTGAATCTAAGTTTGGCCTCATTGAGGGGCAGTATTTCAATAAGAGTAGGAAAATGAAAGTATCCCTAAACCTAAACACACACACACACACACACACACACACACACACACACACACACACACAACCACTGGCTGTATCCTCCACAAATTTGTTCAATCCTCTTTTAAAGCCATCCAGAGTGGCCTTGGGTGAAAACCTCAACAACTTAGACCCGAACCCCCCCCCCCCAAAATGGGCCTTCCACCTTCCTAATAAAAGCTCAACTTTGACCTGAACCCCAAAAAAGGGGGCAGATCACTGTCAGTCTCTTGGGAGTTGGCCACCCCTGACCTAGATGATCTCCTATCATTCCATGGTGGTCTTTTCAACCTTTATAGCAGGGGTGGGGACTCTTAGGCCCTGGAGGAGCCATAGGCAGCCAATCAGGCTTCTCTCTCCAGCCACTGGGACTCCCTAAAGCCACACCCTTCCTTTGATCACACACGCCCCTCTCCAGGCCACACCCAACCTGGACCCTGCTCTGTTCCCCTCTCTCTTATTTTTGTGGGGGCTGGAATGTCTCCTTGGACTGTAATAATCTGTGCTGCTTGCTTAGAATGAATGTGTATTGTGTGTTACATATGGAAACCTCTAACATCTGCAAGGGTAGAATATAGCCTATGATAGACAGGTAACGTCTGTTGTTCCACTTGCTTGTGTCTTTGGCCCTGCCCACTACTGGCATGCAGATTCCAGAAGGTTGCTAATCAAGGAAAGTGGCCTTCAAGATGAAAAAGGTTCCTCACCCCCTACTTTATAAGTTAAAGGGCTCCCCTTCTCTCTTTGGGATCGAGCCTCCAATGAGAAGGCAAGGGTGATGGCATCGTTGAGAATGAAATTTGTTTCCAACCTTATTTGCACAAAGTCAATATACTCAGGGACAACAGAACCACCAGCAAAAGCCAAACATCATAAAATGCATGTAATTGCTGGATTAAAATGCCGTCGAAAGCAACACAAAGGGGAATGGAAAAAGCTTCAAAGATGCTCAGATTGAATCAAAACCCTGGGTAAGTGACATTTCCCTTCAAAAAATGTCTCCGGGGATTTCAGCTGGGGTTCATTTGTTTTGAATCTGTTTCCAATAGATTGCTAATGAATAAAAATGAACAAAACCCCCCACGTTGGGCTGGATTCAACCAGCCAAAATCAGTCCAAGGACTCCTGCTAATGCAATGTGACTTTCATTCCCCTGGCTCCCTCCATGTGCTCCCAACCTCCCCCAAATTCACTCTGGAGGACCCCCAGAATGGCATATGGGGAAGGGGAAGGGGAGGCGGTTTCTCTTTGCAAACAGAAATGCTTGCATGGTTGGAATGGGGACATGGCTGTGCTGCAGCTCAGAGCATCTCCTTTGCCTGTAGATGGTCCCAGGTTCAATTCCTAGCATCTCCAGGTAGGGCTGGGAGAGATCCCTGCCTGAAACCTCAGAGCTAGATGGATCTATGTTCTGACTGAGTATGAGGCATGTTCCTCTTAGTGTGATGTTGAATTCCACCCATTATGACACTGTGAACAATACATAGAAATTACTAGTTAGAGGTAGGTAGCCGTGTTGGTCTGCTGTAGTCGAAACAAAATATCTGAAGAAGTGTGCCTGCACACAAAAGCTCATACCAATGACAAACTTAGTTGGTCTCTAAGGTGCTACTGGAAGGAATTTTTTTAATATAGAAATTACTGTTATCCTTATACGTATTATTTCTCACTCAAAGAACTTGCCAGTTGGTGTCTGTGAAGAAGTATGTCACATTAATCCTGAGCACAAGATTTTTCAAAACCAGCCAGTAATTGGAAGTCATTTTTATATATATAAAGGGCAACAGTTGTCTTTTGCTGGTGCTAATAAGTCAACTGTTAGCTCCAAGTCAGTTCAGTCACATCTCTGAATTAAC
This sequence comes from Zootoca vivipara, assembly GCF_965207765.1. Taxonomy (NCBI): domain Eukaryota; kingdom Metazoa; phylum Chordata; class Lepidosauria; order Squamata; family Lacertidae; genus Zootoca; species Zootoca vivipara. Next base: position 91,291,205 of record NC_142587.1, read on the forward strand.
AAAGAAGTGTATTTTTAAGAATTCGGCGGGATTTGATAGTCTTGTCATCTCATGCGATAACATTTAGGAAACCTATCCAATCTCTCTCTCTCTCTCTCTCTCTCATATAGCAAACGCAGGCAATGAGCATGGATGGTTTTGCAGCCCAAACAAGGAACAAGAGGGAGGTTTCACCATGCCTCTAGTTTCTGGCAGGTTTATTAAAAAAAAAAACACAGAGAGACACACACACAAAAATGGGCAGGGAGGCAAGGAGGTGGACTTCTGCTCCCCGGGCCCATCTAAATGTGGCGTGCCTTGATGGCACTCAAAAATGTGTGCCCCTTCCCTCATGTGAGATCAGGCCATGCTAGATCATTTATAGAGCATTTAATTGTTTATAAATAAAAGTATTGCCATATTGTAAAATATCAGGGCAGTGCACAACATAAAAACGTAAAATACCATTAGAACAGTAGGGATAATAATTAAAGTCACTGTCTAACCAAATAAATAAAATAAATAAACAAATAGCTACAAAGGCCTTTTGACATTTTGGAAAGTTCCTCCAGCGATGCCTGGAAGTCAAAAGGCAAGGTGCCTGCTGAATCTCTGGCGGAGGAGAGTTTGACAGCATGGAGCTGGCAACGCTAAATATCTGACTTTTGGATGAGGCCAGCTGGGCCTCTGTAACAAGGGTAACAGTTTACAGTGCTTCTCTGTAAGATCTCAGCGATCAAGCAGGGATACATAAGGGCTTGTCCAATCTTTGTGTCTTAGTCCCAAGTTGTTCAGAGCCTTGAACCTGGCTGGGTAGGCAGTGCAGGTGTTTCAGCAGAGACATCCCATAATGTCAGCTGTCTGCCTACTTCCGCAGTCAAGCCACAGCATTCAGCACATGCTAGAGCTTCCAGAGCAGGCCCAAGGCCAGCCCCAAAGGGAGCGCATTGCGGTAGTTTACCCCTGCATGGGCTGCAGTGGCCAGAAGTGACCCCAATCCTGATAGGGCCATAGCTGGCATAGCAGACAAAGAAGAAGAAGAGAAGAGTTTGGATTTGATATCCCGCTTTATCACTACCCGAAGGAGTCTCAAAGCAGCTAACAATCTCCTTTCCCCTCCTCCCCCACAACAAACACCCTGTGAGGTGGGTGGGGCTGAGAGACTTCAGAGAAGTGTGACTAGCCCAAGGTCACCCTGCAGCTGCATGTGGAGGAGTGGAGACACGAACCCGGTTCCCCACAAGTCTACCGCTCTTAACCACTACACCACACTGGCTCTCTCTAGGACCACTGGTCACCCTCCAGGACCACTTGTCTGCAAGAGCGACTTGACTACATCCAATGTCATCTCGCCATATCAGATGACTGATATGAACACTGTTTACCCACGGGAAGGAAACAGGAGCAGTGCAAGAAACCATCATGTGTTATAAGGCGTCAACAAGGACCAGCCTTAGTACTGATAAGCATTGTATATTGACACAGGAGAATTACAACATGTTATTCTGATCATGAGGCATGACTACTCATGCTGATAATGCAGTAAAACTGACTGGCCCATTTGTACGGGGGTGGGGAACCTTTTCAGTCCGACAGGCCAGATTTCAATCTCCCCAACCCCACCCCATGGGCCAATTTTGGACCACCCACCTGTCAAGGTTGGTCTGCAAGGGTAGGGGGTGAGTTCAGGTCCTACGCTCCGGAGCAGGAGAAAACAAGCTTGTTCCCTCTTCCATGTGGCAGCCCTGGAGATATTTGAAGATAGCTCTCATATCTTCTCTGAGTCTCCTCTTTCCCAGGCTAAACATACCCAGCTCCCTCAACCATGCCTCATAAGGCTTGGTTTCTAGACCCTTGATCACCTTGGTTGCCCTCCACTGCACACATTCCAACATTCTTAAATTGTGGTGCCCAGAACTGGACACAGTATAGTTGTTTTATTATGCTCAATGGCCAGGATCAAGATCAAAAACACCAAATACAAAATTTAAAAGCTCAGAACAAAATAAAACAGTATGAAATCACATGTACATAAAAAAGCAGTTCTAGGTGGTCATTTATCTCTCAGAAGGAAACTCTTCTGACCTAGAGATGACCATCCATTGATATATTATACGACTCCTGGGTGGTAGTCATTAAATGTTGTATTAAAATTTTATCTTGATACTGGACCTTGTCCATAATAAAACAGCTATGCTATACTATGGTTACCTGCAGGGACCTTGCTAGCTCACCCACATCCTGCAGAAAGGGGGAATGAATGGATTGTAGCACCTGCTAAAAGCCTTTTTGTTTAGACAAACCTGTCCAGATATGTAGAAAGTTGAATTGGTTTAATCTGTTTCTAAGCTTAGCGTTGATGTTAAGTATTTTTGAATGTTTTTGATTGTATCACCACCAGCCATGCTTCTGATGTTAACGGGACTGAGAGAAGGTGCTCACCCAAAGATCTGAGCCCACAGGCAGCTTTGTATAGGGAGATACGATCTTTCAGGTAGCCTGGGACCGAGTCATATAATTTAATACATACAAGTACAACCATAAAGTCATTAATAAAAGCCATCAATAAAACTAGCAAATGTCCTTCCCCCCCCCAGAAAAAAATACTAAGGGTGCAATCCTAACCATGTATACTAGGGATTGAGCTCCACTGAATCCAATAGGACAAGAATGCAGAGAATATTGACTGGAAACTTTGATGGGGATTTCTAGCTTGGCTCCCGGCTCCCATTCAATGCCCCCTATAGCTCATCCATGACAGGTAGGTCACCACCAAACCATAGAACAGCATCTTCCAGGGAGTCCAAACTCCTCCCTTGACGCTGCTGGGGATTTGTTAGTGCATTAACAGTTAAGAACTACGTACTTGCTCTCTTGTTGAGGAGGCAGAAAGGGGGACAGCTTTTGAAGCCATTGGAAAGCATAGCAATACAGATTCCAAGGCAGAGAACTAACTGTTCAAATCCCCAGGGGTATCAAGGGAGGGATGGCATTTAAGCACCGATAAATGCAAGGGCTCAGATGAGAGTTAGCGCTGCTGGAGCAAAGTATGTGCTGTTTCTGGAGCTGTCCGGGGTGCTGTAGAGCACAATGGCGAGAAATTGATTTAAAGTATTTTTGAATGATTCAAATTGTTTTTACTGATTTTTTTTTGTCGGCCGCTTTGAGGTTTTTTGTTTTGAAAGTCAATAAATGTTGCAAGCCACCTTAAATCATCCCAACTTGGGAGAATGGCAGGATATAAATACATTAAATAAACACACTACTTATTTATATTTGTAGGCCATCTTGGGGCTTTTGCCCTTACAGAAGAACATAAGAGGAGGCCTGCTGGATCAGGAGCAGGAGTCAGAAGTAGGGCTGGCCTACTCCTGAGTCCAGCTCCTGACATTACATCAGTTGCTCATCTAGTCCAGCATCCTGTTCTCACAGTGGCCAACCAGATGCCTGAGTGAAACCCACAAGCAGGATTCAAGCACAGGAACATCCCTCATCCCCTGTGGTTTCCAGCAACTGATCTGCAGAAGCATAGCTGCCTCTTTAACATATACAATCAAAACACAATTTCACCATTTCTCTTATTTTTATCCCATTTTCCATGGAGTTGTTGTTTCTCCCCTTCTGTTGCACCCTAAAAGGTAAAGGGACCCCTGACCATTAGGTCCAGTCGTGACCGACTCTGGGGTTGCGACGCTCATCTTGCGTTATTGGCCAAGGGAGCCGACGTACAGCTTCCAGGTCACCCTACTTTCTATCTATTAAATAATAACCACAGTTGTTTTTAGTCGTTTAGTCGTGTCCGACTCTTTGTGACCCCATGGACCATAGCACGCCAGGCACTCCTGTCTTCCACTGCCTCCTGCAGTTTGGTCAAACTCATGTTGGTAGCTTCGAGAACACTGTCCAGCCATCTCGTCCTCTGTCGTCCCCTTCTCCTTGTGCCCTCAATCTTTCCCAACATCAGGGGCTTTCCCAGAAAGTCTTCTCTTCTCATGAGGTGGCCAAAGTATGGGGGCCTCAGCTTCAGGATCTGTCCTTCCAGTGAGCACAGTATTATAATATAATTACTCCTGTTGGTCATTACTCAAATCCTGCTTGCAAGTTCATCATACTGCAATATTTCTTTAAATAGTCCAAAGAAATGGCATCCGTTCTGGTGGCCGTCACCTTAAAGGTGGTCTAAAGTAAAGGTACCCCTGACCTTAAGGTCCAGTCGTGAATGACTCTGGGGTTGCGGCGCTCATCTCGCTTTACTGGCCAAGGGAGCCGGCGTTTGTCCGCAGACAGCTTCCGGGTCATGTGGCCAGCATGACTAAGCCGCTTCTGGTGAACCAGAGCAGCACACGGAAACACCATTTACCTTCCCGCCAGAGTGGTACCTATTTATCCACTTGCACTTTGACGTGCTTTCAAACTGCTAGGTTGGCAGGAGCTGGGACTGAGCAACGGGAGCTCACCCTATCACTGGTGGCCTAGGAGCATTTAAACATGAGTCAATCAGTTGAGAATCCTTCTGGCGGAGGGTGGGGGCTGGGAGAACTTCGACATAACAAAGAAAGAGAACAGGTTGCAAAGTTTGCTTGTTATGTGAAAGGTTAACTTAGTGAAATATTGCAAGAGAGAGGGCTTGTGTTTGACTGCAGTGGTGAAAACAGCACATACTGCGGCATAAGCTGTCCTAGTCCAGAACTTTGTGCATCTAAGCAAGTTGATCCCTCAATAAATCTGTTTGTCTTTATGGTACTGCAAGACACATTGTTCTGATTAGCGACATAAATTCCTCGAATACTTACCTCCATGAAATGCCCCAGGTCAGCATCACCGCGGCCGTTCTTTCCCACATTAAGATCAGAGCTGAGAGGGGTGGGGACGAATTCAACCCAAATGTTTATTCACTGGGAAATCAAAAGCACATCACAGTTTATTCTCAAATAATTTTATGACCAATAAAACTCTGCAGGCACCAAAACACTGTTGAATGTAAATAACTCATCATTGTGAATAAACACATTATTTAGCTGGCACTCGACAAACGAGCAAGAATGCTTCACTTGCTGCCAGGGAGACAGCTTTTCCCAAGCTGGTGCCCTCCAGTTGTTTTGCACTACAACTCGGCCTGGATAGCTCCGTTGGTTAGAGCGTGGTGCTGATAACGCCAAGGTTGCAGGTTCAATCCCCGTATGGATTTTCCTGCATTGCAGAGGGTTTGATTAGATGATCCTCAGGGTCCCTTCCAACTCTACAATTCTATGATTCAGTCAGCACAGGCGTTGATAGGAGTTGTAGTTCAGAACATCTGGAGGGTGCCAGTTTGGGGAAGCCTGAGCTAAGAAAATCCAGGTGAATCACTCACCCAGATTTCCTAGCCTGGTGCCAATGAGTATGGCAGAATTTCTACACCCATTTGTCAAAAGAGAGCAAAACCAGTTGAGAATAATTTCACAATAGGCCATGACATCAAAACAAATATGGCACATGTTCATTTCCAGCCATGCCTCCTGCTCAATTTGGTATAATAATATGGCACGGCCAGACTATTAGACGCATGGGACAATTGTCCCAGAGCTCCAGTTCTGGGCTATGCACTGCACTGCTGTTTCAAGAAGAGACAGCTGGTGGTTGCCGTGACAGTTTTATCTGTTCTTCCCCCAACTTCCTGATCTACTCAGACTTTATCATTGCTTGTCTCCATCCTAGTTCCTGGCAACAAAACCTATAACCACAATGCGAGCACTAAGGCCTAAATCCAATACAGAGTTATGATTGCAAACACCCATTGAAATTAATGGGGTAAAGCATGTCGAATTCTGTGCTGGCCTAAAGCTATTGCTGAACAGCCAAGAGAGCTGTTGGAGGGAGGGGGGATACCCTGAGGGAGGCAAGGGCAAGTGGAAACATTCAGTTACTTGAACCCTGTCAGTGCAAAGTTCCTAAAACGCCCCAAAGAGGATATTTTCGCATTTGCATCCTGTCATACCTTTCCCCCAAATGTATTCTAAACACATTACTCACATTGCTACATTAAGGGTTCTAGCCTTAGCTTTTCCCTGACCAGCTATTTTTCTACATGCAGGGAATTAGCTTTACCATGGAGGAACATCCCAGCATGCAACACACACACACACGCCTTCATTTTGAAGGATGGTGCGATGTAATATTTCTGAATTTGCTTCCTACAACTGCAGACGTAGGGAAATGGATGTAATCATCCAGTATCTATGATCTTCAAGGGCTTCTACCCTCTTCTGCCATGGCCATCTATAGCTGGTGGAGATGCCTGTTGTTGCTTGTCCAAATGTGTAAATAAGGGGTGGGGAACCTGTGGTCCTGCAGATGTTGCTATACTACAACTCCCATCATCTCTGATCACTGGCCATGCCAACTGGGTGTGTAGAAATGCCATCAATAGCATACTGGGGAGGGGGAGTTTTGACGGCAAATGCCAATCGTATTTGCCTGCCTCATTTCCATTCCTGTTTGCAGAAGGACACGTGATTTGAAGCAATTACTGGTACCTTTTCCATTTTGACAGAATTCTCTCACATCCCTGTAGCAGAGTGAAAGTAGAGTTCAAGGGAGGCCTTCAGCCAAATAAATCTTTGCCCTAACGTCAACCATGGGCTTCTCCCGACAACCTATTTATTGAGCATTCAACCAGCTTTGCTTGTACAAAGCTCCCATGGAGGCCAGATTATATCAGGTCCTTATTGAGAATCCATTGTTTTGTTTACAGGGAGGTTATACAACAATATCGATTCATCTTGATTTGCTATTAATCTTCCTGTTGGTCAGTCGTACATTCCTACACCTTTCCCCATCACTTTACTAACAGCAAAAAGTCATTTTCTTTTTTAAAAAGTGGATTTGTTGCAACGCACAGAGTGCTTTAATTGACTTTATTTGCGCAAACCTAAATTTCCCAGTTCGTGCTTTAATTATTCCTGCAAAATACCAACAGGAGGCACCCCATGTTCTTCATGACTGGATATCTGTAAAAGAAGGGGGAGCTAACCTGTGGCTCTCTAGATGTTGCTAGACTCCAACTCCCATTAGTCGCAGTCAGCGTAGCCGGTAGCCAGGGATTCTGGGAGGTGTAGTCCAATAACATCTGGAGGGCCACAGGCTAGCCCTCCCCTGCTCCACTGTAAAGCAATATCCTAAAACAGGGGTCAGCAAATTTTTCAGCAGGGGGCCAGTCCACTGTCCCTCAGACCTTGTGGGGGGCCAGACTATATTTTCTTGCGGGGGGAATGAATTCCTATGCCCCACAAATAACCCAGAGATGCATTTTAAATAAAAGCACACATTCTACTCATGTAAAAAAACCAGGCAGGCCCCACAAATAACCCAGAGATGTATTTTAAATAAAAGGACACATTCTACTCATGTAAAAACATGCTGATTCCCTGACCATTTGCGAGCCGGATTTAGAAGGCGATTGGGCTGGATCTGGCCTTAGCTTGCCTACCCATGTCCTAAAACATTGTTTCCAAAACTTGGGTCTCCAGTTGTTTTCAGACTCCAATTCCCATCATCCCAGGGATGATGGGAGTTGTAGTCCAAAAACAGCCAGAGACCCATGTTTGGGAAACCCTGATCTAGAACTTGTGGCACCCCCTTCTCTTGAGAAGGCACAGTCCCTCATAAAAAAAACCTTCCATTTTGCTCTTGGGGGTCAAAGGGAGAGAGTTGTCAAGACTCTGGTGGACCTCACTTGATGGCTAGTGGGCTGAATTCCTTTTTGCTGGGTCAGAAACACAGGCCTGTGCTAAATGCCCCAGTTAATGCAGAACCGTCACCAAAACATGTCACCACCACAAACACACAAATCACTCCTAGCAAGTCAACCCCACCTTGAAGCGTTCCTCAGACCTGGCACGGAGGCAGCACTTGGAATGAGGGCTGGACAGCTTCCACTTATGATTTAAGGCTTGTTTCGGTTAAATGTTAACAAGCAGCTCGCGATGGGACTTTCCGAGCGCAGCCAGCGGAAGAGTTGATCCAAGAGTCAAGCGAACAAGAGACTCTGAGAGAGGGCGATCTGGAGCTACAGAGCCAAGCCACTGGAGCTGATAATATCTTCTGTAAAGGAGAAAGGGAACAACAAGGCTATTAAGAAAACAAGTCAAGCATTTCCTTTTCAGTTCTGTAGCTGCCGGAGTAGGTGTCAGCCTCCTGCTCCCTTTCTTGAAGTCAGGCACACTGACTTTAACTGTGTGCCTTCCCTTTAAATACAGCCTAGTATCACTCCCTGTTTCCCTCCATAGACTAGGAAAAGCCCTGTTGCAGGTTTGTATTAAGAGCCCTGCCAGTGGTGTGTTTCGTTCTTTATTTTTTAAATGTAGAACACCTGCTCTTTACTTGCTTTAATGTTCAACATCTGCCCAGCTAGCTTGTTTTCTCTTTTGTTGTTTATTGACTCTATATTTAAAAAGGGCCCTATCATTGCACCCCATCCTTTCACCAGAAATGCTGCCAGAGAAACTTACAAAAATCAGCAGCAAGACATTGGGAAATGATTAATAGTGAATTGAGAAAAATGTTCAAAACTACCTTCTCCCCCAAAACCCAGAGTCCTTTTTGTTGGGGGTAACCCAGACTGAAATTCCCAAGTGTCAGAAAAGGTTATTTAGGTATGCTACAACCGCGGCCCGTGTTTTGTTAGTCCAAAAATGGAAAGTGAGCGAGGTCCCAACTAAAGAGGATTGGCAACTTAAGTTGACAGAATATGTACAACTTGCAGATTTAAGATATAGAATAAGAGAGCAAGAATAGCATATGTTTAAAGAAGATCGGGAAACATTTATTGAATATATGGAAAATAATTGTATGCAGCTGAAAATGCTGGCAGCATTAAGATAAATTCAGCAGAGTAAATAATTTTTGATGGATGTAAAAGTGGAAAACTGATCCGAATGGTTATATTAAAATATGCAGGGATGTATGATATGATGGCTAGCCCTTACTCGTTTGCTCTTAGCTACTATCAACAGCAACTCGCAAAGCCTTCTGGGAAATCCTAGCAGGCTTTGCACCTGAAGCTCTGTACTTATAGGGGTTCCGGCTTGGGTCTCAAAGCTGACCTTGTTTGTCTTACTCTCTCCATTCCTGCCTACCCATTAATTCTTTCAGGCAACCCAACCTGCCTTGTCTGTTTCTCTGTCCATTTGGTTACCCTTGTTGGAGACGTGGAATTGAATCCATTAGGGCTGGCTGACAGGAGTTCCGGCCTTGGATTGCTTTTTTTGGAGTTCCTGGGATATCCTGCTGTAAAAATGGCTCGCTTTGGATGGAAACTGCAGTATATATGAAAGTTTTGGGTGCTTTCCCTGGAACAAACTCGTGCTCTGATGCTGATTCTTGCCAGAATGCCTCGCAAAGAGGACTCCCTTGACAGGCCGGATAATTGTCCACGAATGTAAGCAGTTTTGAAACATATCTATATAGCATACTGAGAGTAAAGTTGAAACACCCCAGTCCTGAGAACCAACTTACCAAAGCCAAGCTGTTTGTGGCTTCTGATGTAAGAGATAGGAACGTGCATTCTTTTCTGAAAGATGTGACTAAGGTCCATCTGGTTCAGTTTTCCAGTGTTCTGAAGCAAATGTCAAAAGTAAAGGAGTGGGTAGTTTCATACCCTCCAACACGTCGCGACAAAATGCCCGGACGCCACCTTCCGAGGGTCGCACTCCCGCACGAGTCACGTGACCCACGCGAGATTGCGGCCCTGGGGAAAAGTGCTTTTTGAGGCACTTTGCTAAATCGCGGCCCCAAAAAAGTGTTGTTGTTTTTCAGGGAGCGAGATCACAGTGTGAAATTGTGTGAGATTGCAGCACCCCCAATGGCTGTCATGCTGTCACAGGAAATAATGGGATGTCTTACAGGGAGAGCTGAGGGGTGCATCTGTACCTATTTGAGATATTGGAGGAAGGAGCCTTAAGAACATAAGACGAGCCTGCAGGATCAGGCCAAAGGCCCATCTAGCCCCACATCCTATTTTCACTGTGGGAAACCTTGAGTGCCTTAGCAAGGACTTGAGTGCCTTAGCAATCTCTGTACTTGCGATCCCTTGTAATTGGTATACAGGGGCCATAAAGCCTTGTAAGGGGGGGGGCAGAACATCTCCACTGTCCCTGTCACGCAGAATGAGTTTCCTACTGCACAGCTGTACATCCAGGGAGTCTAGATAAACACGCACAGGTCATGCCACAGAGGCTGGGAAGATTTAGGGTTAGGGAAGGGGTCTACTTTGTTTTTGACCACCAAGTGCTGAACAAAGTGCTTCAGCTACGTAGATGAAAGTTAAGAGTTAAAGCCTCCGAGATCAACTTCTTATATTCCCCTTTGAAAGGAAACGATGGCGAATCTAGGCCTGAAAGATTTCAGTCCCACCCCACCCCCCATCAATTTCCTATCTTTACATATGCTACAAACATCTAAAATATGCCTCTTGATCACCAAAGGCTTAATTTATTAAAATATTTGTATGGGAAGAAAATCGTAAGTACAAGTCGTTTTTTATTTAAAAATAACCCAGTATGACCCAGTGTAGGACAGACAAATTGTTCTGCTGTTTAATACCCTCTGAACCTCAGGCTGATGTGATTCATAATTTAGGCATCTTGGCCACAATCCAGTGCAAATAAGTATCATGAAGCTTAATGTCAGGGATGCTAGTGAATGAACAAAGTACCCTTCGCCCTGAGGCTCCTAGAAGCTGTCAGGATGCAACAGCAGCCACACCTCGGGAACGGCTTCAACTGGCCAGCTAAACCAAGTGAGGTTAGTTGATGGGTCACAAACCCTCGGTGAGTTAGGGACTAGCCCTGCATGCAAAGACAGGCTCCAGTGGATTGAGCGGACGAGGTCAAGAGTGGATCCAATGGTGAAGAAGGCAGTTTCTGCACATGTTGTAGGGAAGTGGGGGGAAGATGGGGTCTTTAACCTGGGAAGGTAGCCAGCCCATCTCGTTAAAGGAAAATTCTAGTCCTACACCTCCACCGCCTTGCGGGATATCTTCGGGAAAAGAAAAGGCTAAGCAGTAAACCCTACAGAAATCTGGGTTGGAGTTCCTAAGTTTGTTGGATGGCGTCTCGTATGCCTCCTTCCAGCAACTCCTGCAGCCAAACTGGTGCAAAATCTTGCTCTGCTTTACTTTGAACCACATCAGCGAGGCTCAGAGGGGGGTCTTCTTGTCATCTGGGCAGCCCAGGACTTCCATAAACACTGCCCAGACTTGTGCCCCAGGGAGGTCACTTTGGTGTTGCTAATACACTGCAGCAAAAACAACGTGGACGGCAGCAGTTACGAGCCACTGGTCCAGACCTCCTCACTTGTACTAAGTAAGAACTAAGGTTTGATAGACCCTTCCTCCCAATGTGAGGGTGAGTGACCTAGCTAAGTCTGGCAGGACAGCTTACTCTATGGTCTTAACCCCTTCATTAACTAGACTTAAGCATGTTGGTTATATGAGGTTGCTTATCCCACAGGTTTTCCAGTTTTCCAGTCTTAGATTGTGTCTTTCACATTTCTGCAGGAGTCTGTGGTTTTTCTTTAAAAAGAGAAAGGAGGTCATGTCTATTAGTCATGTGCTGATCTCACTGTCGCCTGGCCCCTCCCAGTATGCTCCTGTTTATCTCCACTCTTCAGAATTTTGCTACCAAAATTATTCAAAATTGTATAGGCACGCCACTTCTCCTTTCTTCAATCTCCAATTCAAAATGCCTCTCTCTGGGAAGTATTTGGCTTAGCTCCTTAGTCTCCCCCATCGCCAACGGTGTCTGAAACTGGGGTTGATGAGATGGTGTTGCAGTCCAACAAAATCAGGAGCGCTGGAGGGTCCTCACCCCTGATCTAAATCGAAACTGCAAGTTCCTTGGCAATTTTTTTGCTTTTATTTTTCCAGAAAACGCCATGTAGATTAATTGCACTGTTGTGACAATAATGATTAATTGCAGTAATTTGCATAATAATTATTGGGTCTTGCAAGGTTCCTGGTCATATCAGCAACAGTAGAGCCAGATTTAGCACTTCCTACTGCCAGCTTTAGAGTGGTTTGGACCCGGCTTACGAGGAGGTTAGACTCTATGCTCAGTCTTTCTTGTTTGTGGGGTTGTTATATGACTATGAGCACTCATTCTGATTTGCTTATGAGGTACTTATACATCTTCTCATTCATACCTGAAGGAGCGTCTCCACCCCCATCGTTCTGCCCGGACACTGAGGTCCAGTACCGAGGGCCTTCTGACGGTTCCCTCGTTGCGAGAAGCCAAGTTGCGGGGAACCAGACAGAGGGCCTTCTCGGTAGTGGCGCCCGCCCTGTGGAACGCCCTCCCACCAGATGTCAAAGAGAAAAACAGCTACCAGATTTTTAGAAGACATGAAGGCAGCCCTGTTTACGGAAGCTTTTAATGTTTAATAGATTATTTCATTTCATTTTTCTGTTGGAAGCCACCCAGAGTGGCTGGGGAAACCCAGCCAGATGGGTGGGGTATAAATAATAATAATAATAATAATAATAATAATAATAATAATAATAATAATAATAATAATAATAGAATCACAGAATCGTCGGGTTGGAAGGGACCCCAAGAGTCACCCCCGGCAATGCAGGAATCTCAACTAAAGTGCATGACAGATGGCCATTCAACCTTTGCCTAAAAACCTCCAAGGAAGGAGAGTCCATCACCACCAATGAAAATAGGGGCATCCTATTTTATAATAATGGTAATAATAATAATAATAATAATAATAATAATAATAATAATAATTTATAATAATTGCCAGGGGTGGGTTAGATTATTCTTGGAGTACCTTCCAACCCAATGATTTTATGATTCTATGAATCATTATTTAATAAAATAGTATAAAATTATTATTATTATTATTATTATTATTATTATTATTATTATTATTATACCCTGCCCATATGACGGTTGCTCCAGCCACTCTGGCCGGCTTCCAATATATATAAAAACCTAACAAATCGTTAAACATTTTAAAACTTCCCTATACAGAGCTGCCTTCAGATGGCTCAGGGCTTGGATAACTCCATACCCTGCAACGTTTCTCTGATGAAAATTGAGACGCCCTAAGGAAAAGTGGGATCAAATCCAGGATCAAATCAGAAACTGGGACGGCTTCTATAAATCTGGAAGTGTTCTTGGGAAATAGGGACACTTGGAGGGTCTGCTAGAGGCAACCCCGATGTCCTGCCTTTGCTGGAAATTTTGCCGAGCAATTAAACTTGTGTGAGAGTTCATGTGGCTCAAGGCTGACCGGGTGCGTGTGTGCTCACTCAAGGTATCTTTAATCAGAATCTGATTTATTATGGCAAAATGGGGGAGAGGAAAATGAAAATTGGATTCCAAATCAAGTACGACTTATTCCATGGCACGTTTTATGGAGCTTGTGGGAAGCCCTGTGGTCTCGGTGTGGATTAAATTATCAAACGCAGCCATAGCCAAGAAATGCAATACATTTCTTGTGTTCCCAAGGAGATTTTATAATAGTCATATCTGTTGCTAATATGCGACATGGAGAACAGAAAGAAAAACACCAGGGGAAGCCAATGGTGGTGAGCTGCTGAACTGGTTCCCATTTCCTCTCGCAAGGAGGACAGCCCAGCCCTCTGCTCATGGGAAACGCAAGGAGAGAAGTTTCTGACCCCAAATGATTCATGTGAGGATCGTTCATCAGTCAGTCCACACCCAATCCCTCCTGATCCACAGGCACCTCTGGAATGGGACGACAAGGGATGGTAACGCTTATCACTTTCCCATATACAGTGGTACCTTGCAAGACGAATGCCCTGCAAGATGAATTTTTCGCGAGACGAATGCGTCTTGCAATCTGATGGTAACTCGCAAGACGAATTAATTTTGTGAAAAATTCGTCTGGCAAATCGTGTTGGATTTTTTTGAATAGTCAAGTTACTTTAGAGCCGGTCTAATGTAAATACTGTCTGTTTAAGAGAAACAGGTGCCGGTGTTTCTGTTAATTGCCCACAGGCGTGGGCTCTGCTCCTTGTATATAAGGCTCTGCCAGAAAGCCTTCTGTATCTCTTAGTTAGATCTTACAGTTTGATTCATCTCTATGTAGATCACTCTCTCAGTTGTTCTCAGTTTAAGAGTTTCCAAGTTGAATCTTAGTAAGAGAGACTCTCAGTTTAAGAGATTCCTTAGTTGAATCTTAGTATGAGAGTTGCTTAGTTATAAAGCTAGATTGCTGTTAATTCTTGGGTTGTTTAATGGGAGTTATGTGGGAGTTTTGAGGGAGGTTTGGAATGTGGGATAAAGCATTTATCTTTAGTTTAAAGTCTCTTTAGATTCAGTTTGTTTTTCAGTTAAAGAAACCCAACCGTTTGCATTTTCATCTGCATACTTTTACAAGTGTGCAGCTAGTAAGGGGTTTCATATAAGGGAGATAATTCCCTACGCTCTTGGTGGTGTTTTCTTAGCCAGGTCCACTTCTGACTGTGTACACTCTGCGTGAAGCTTACTTTAAAGGGCCACTGGAAACTGGGATATACCATTTAGGTTAAGCAAGTTTCAATACCCAGTTTAATCCAATATTATTCTTATCATATATATATTATTCTCCAATAAATCGCGGTTTCCCATAGGAATGCATTGAAATTTAATAAATGCATTCCTATGGGCAAAAAAAGAAATTTCAATGCATTCCTATGGGAAACCGCGATTCACAAGACGAATTTTTCGCAAAACGATTGGACTCACGGAACGAATTAAATCCGTCTTGCGAGGCACCACTGTACAGCAGGGATGAGGAACCAGAAGAAGTTGCCTCCATGGCAGGGAATAGTGATCATGGCTAGTAGCCTACAGGCATGTAACACGCCTCCTTAAATACCTGTTCCTGTCACAATATACGCGGCGGTCCTTAGAGTGCCCCCAGACTCCTTGTTGCTGTTCCTTCTAGAGATTAAGGGAAGGCCTGGGGTTGATGGGAGTTGTAGTCCAAAACAACTGGAGGGCACAAGGTTGGGAAAGGGTTTTTTTCTATATAGAAATGGATTCAGCTTCCAGGGGCTAGAAGAAACTGATGTGCCATACAACACACACAAACAGAAACACACCTCTAACGGATTTTGTGCTGGATTCTAATGTTGCAAGCCATTTGGGGAGCCAGCCAATTATTGCTGAAACGCGTGTGTCATTCCTACGGCAAACCATCAAGCAGAGCTCATTCAAAGCCTGAGCGCCTTTCTAATGGGGACTGGGTGGAAATTGGCAGAATGACACTTTGCAGAATATCGCAGGGCAAACATGTCAATGTGTGATGAGCTCCCATACAAAAATGTACATAAAAACGCCTCCCCCCCCCACAGCGTCTAGACAAACTCAACTACGGCAAGACTTTCCTTTTGTGATGTGTGACTAATGGAGGTCTCATTTGAGCAATGGGAGGCACAAACATCCACTGATTAGGAAGGAGAGAGCAGCCAAGCATCGTTCAAAATAAGCCGTTATAAATCTCTCAGGCTCTTTTTAAAATAAATGTAGCCATTTTACTGTTTCCAAACTTAGCCATCAGATGAACACAGGTAGCTGTTCTATAATGAGTCAGGCCATGGGTCCAGCTAGACTGGCTAAATCCCAGGGGTTTTTTTGGGGGGGGGAGATGTGTCTCACTCAGCTCCTGCTCTTAGCATTTTTTTTTCTGGGTTCCCAGGACATTTGACAAGCATCTCATCAATTCCTTCATCCAAGTCATTTATAATACAGTGGGACCTGGGTTCCCAAACGGCCTAGTTGTCGAACAGATCAGCTCCCAAACGATGCAAACCCGAAAGTAATTGTTCCAATTTGCGAACGTTTTTTGGAAGCCAAATGTCTGATATGGCTTAAGCGGCTTCTGATTGAGTGCAGGAAGCTTCTGCAGCCAATCAGAAACCGCACCTTGGTTCCTGAACAGTTTCGGGAGTCGAATGGACTCCCAGAATGGATTAAGTTCGAGAACCAAGGTACCACCGTATGTTGAACAACAATGGACCCAGGACAGAACCCTGCGGCACCCCGCTTGTCACTTTTTCTCAGGATGAGGAGGAATCATTAATAGGCACTCTTTGGGTTTTGTCAGTCAACCAGCTACAAATCCACTAAACATTTACCTCACCCAGCCCACATTTTACCATCTTGTCTGCAATAATATCATGGGGGACTTCGTCAAAAGCATTACTGAAATAAAGTTACACTACATTTCTTAAAGGCTATTTTATGCCAACGTGCCTTTGAAGCTTTAAAAAATATTATTGAGTCATTTGATTGATAGATGGATTGCGTTTACATCCCACCTTTTTCTCCAAGGAGCTCAAGATGGCGTACATAGTTCTCCTCCTCCCCACAATATCCTCACAACAACCCAGTGAGGTAGGGAGGGGGCAATGACTGGCCCAAGGCCACCCAGTGACCTTCACGTCCAAATGGGGATTCAAATGCTCATCTCTCAGGTCCCAGTCCAACACTCTAACCACTATACCACACTGCCTCTCTTTTAGGGTTGCCGTACGTCTGGAATTTCCCGGACATACCTGGAATACTGCTGTCGGAAGCAGTGTCTGGGTGGAAATTGACAAAATTTCCAGGAAAACCCTACTCTTTTAATGATTATTCTGTATTGCTTTTTAAGGCTTCAGTGTTGTTGTACACCAGCCTGATGTTTTGTGAGAGAGCGGTGTATAAGTACTTTAAATACACGAAGGAATAAGATTTAATTGTTTCTCCTTTTTTGGCAATGGTTTCCATCCTTCTCTTTCCAGCAATGTGTAAGTGGCCCCCCTACATTGTAAAGTTATCTCGCCCTCAAAAATTTGATTGTAGACCCAAGTCCTGAGGGCTGGCTGAGGGTAAGAGGATAAACACTCCAGCGCCTCACATACTTTCCAAATGGCTTTGATAAAATATGCATTTTGCCCACAGTGGTTTTCTTGAGAAGGCCTCTTAGAAAAAAAACAAAAAAACTTGGGAGCTTTTCTGATAAAAATTAAATAAATCCCCTACCACCACCACGACCAAGTGCTGAAAAATCACGAGGCAAACTAAAATCTATACCCTGAGAAATTCCTTTTGCTTTCCACAGGTTTCTTTTTTTTTAAAAGAAAAAAGAGAAAATAAAGAAAGGAATTGCTGAGGCAGCATTTGATTCATAGCTGCCAAGTTTTCCCTTTTCTCGCGAGAAAGCCTATTCAGCATAATGGAAAATCCCTTTTAAAAAGGGATAACTTGGCAGCTATGATTTGATTGTGTCACCTCAGAGAGCGGGCAAAGGATTTCTTTTCTCTCTCTGTTTATTTCAGACAAATCAAGACTTAGCCATCTCCTGAGGAAACAGCATTTGAAAACCAAGCCCTTTCTTTTTGTCAATTTTTTTTTTATATCTCCACATGAATCTCTGATGCATCCTGCAAAGAGTATGTGGAATACAGTTACGTTTTTTTCTTTTAAAAAAACACAAAAAATTTTCTCTCTCTCACTCATGTTAGCAGCCTCGGTATTTCCCACAATGGGCGAAAAGAAACCTGCCATTTCAGGAAGAGAGCGAGCAAGCTGCTTGTGTTTCTCTGTCCATTTGCCAGAGGGTCAAAGATTATCCCCTAATAAAAGGAGAAAGTTCACCCTCTCCCTTGAACCCAGATGAGCTTGCAAGGATGGAGCATTTGGTATCACCACAGAGTTTGAGACGGGATGTTCTTCGCCTACCACCACCTACACAGAAATTCCCGGGTCAGCTTCCCAGCTCCTTATGTTATGACTCAGCAAGGAGTCATAACTTGCAGAATGGTTCACACGGGATTGAAAAAGCAAATGGGCTGGGTGTCACACCACAAAGGATCATAGCTGCCAAGTTATCCGTTATTTTAAGGGATTTTCCCTTATGCTGAATAGGCTTCCTCACGAGAAAAGGGAAAACTTGGCAGCTATGCAAAGGATGGGGAAGAAATCCGAATCAATTCATCTACCTCATCCACTCTCCTCAAAAATACGAGAAGATGAAACACAGCCATCCTTTGAAATTTGCACTTCTCCAGATCTTGGAAGTGCAGTTATCATGCCAAGTGGTCTGTACAAAAATGCACATACTAGTTTGTATAAAAAAGCAAGGAAGACATCGAGCTTCCCAAAACCAAACTTTTTTTACTCAGGTTTCTGTTTCTTCAGAATGAGGGACAGCGGAGACTGTGATGTCTTTAGGATACAGTGGTACCTCGGTTTATGAACACAATTGGTTCCGGAAGTCTGTTCATAAACTGAAGCGTTCATAAACTGAAGCAAACTTTCCCATTGAAAGTATGGAAAGTGGATTCATAAGCCATGAATATTTCTACATTCAGCTTTTGGGGACAAACCCAGATTCTGGTATTATGAGAGAGGGAGGAGAAACCTCATTCCATCCCATTTCTCCATGCCACACACATATTTTTATTCACCTCTTATCATGTTCCTTTATGAACACAATTGGTTCCGGAAGTCTGTTCATGAACTGAAGCGTTCATAAACTGAAGCGAACTTTCCCATTGAAAGTGATGGAAAGTGGATTAATCCGTTCCAGACGGGTCCACGGAGTACTCAACCTGAAGCGTACTTAACCTGAAGCATGGGTGTAATTGGTTCCGGAAGTCTGTTCATAAACTGAAACGTTCATAAACTGAAGCGAACTTTCCCATTGAAAGTAATGGAAAGTGAATTAATCTGTTCCAGATGGGTCCGCGGCGTTCGTAAACCGAAAATTCGTAAACTGAGGTGTTCATAAACCGAGGTTCCACTGTATATGATTTATTTACACATACAGTGGTACCTCGGGTTAAGAACTTAATTCGTTCTGGAGGTCCATTCTTAACCTGAAACTGTTCTTAAACTGAGGAACCACTTTAGCTAACGGGGCCTCCTGCTGCCGCTGCGCTGCCACCGTGTGATTTCTGTTCTCATCCTGAAGCAAAGTTCTTAACCCGAGGTACTATTTCTGGGTTAGCGGAGTCTGTAACCTAAAGCATCTGTAACCTGAAGCGTCTGTAACCCGAAGTACCACTGTATATACAACCTGAGCCTGCAATGGAGGGCTTCACAGCATTAGCACCCCAAAGAGGATCTTGCTTCTCCCATAGCCAGGGCGTAGGATTCCAACAGATATCAGGCATGGCTCTGTCTCTCTGGCTTTGCTTTCAACTTCTAGCTTCTCTGGTTCACATAACCTGTGCCGGATTTACGTATAAGCTAAACAAGCTATAGCTTAGGGCCCCACTTTCTTGCGGCCCCCCAAAAAATTTAAAGGGAAGAAACCTGGATGTACATTTCCAAAATATAAGATAAAAAACAAATAAAATAAACATAAAGCAGCAGTGTTGTGTAGGCTCCTATTTGTTATGTGCAAATGGCTTTAGATACCCATTAGGTCCATAAATTCAGTGGGTCCATAAAAAACAGTGGGTGTCGCTGTGGGTTAAACCACAGAGCCTAGGGCTTGCTGATCAGAAGGTTGACGGTTCAAATCCCCGCGGCGGGGTGAGCTCCCATTGCTCGGTCCCAGCTCCTGCCAACCTAGCAGTTCGAAAGCACGTCAAAGTGCATGTAGATAAATAGATCTACAGCGGGAAGGTAAACGGCATTTCCGTGTGCTGCTCTGGTTCGCCAGAAGCAGCTTTGTCATGCTGGCCACATGACCTGGAAGCTGTACGCCAGCTCCCTCGGCCAATAATGCGAGATGAGCGCCGCAACCTGAGTCGGTCACGACTGGACCTAATGGTCAGGGATCCCTTTACCTTTAGGTTCATAAATTACCATATAGCATATATTCAACACAAAAAAACAACATCAATTTGTTGTTGACAAAGGACAACTGGACATCTAAAGGGCCCCATTACCTTCAGTAGCTTAGGGCCTCATCAAACCTAAATCCGGCCCTGCACATACTGTAACTCAAAACACCCAACTGTGGCGAGCAGAAATCAGGCATTTCTTTCCCTCTCAGGTTTTGCCTGGTTCTCATCCAGATCACACACACTCCACTCTGGCCATTGTCTTTCACACTACCAGGCAAGTGAGGAGATCACCTATTTGCATAGCTGCCAAGTTCCGGCCTGAGAAATATGGGACTGGACTGGAAGTAGCAGACCGGAAGTAGCGCTGCCGCCATTTTGGAACTGGGCGGAGCATGCTCAGAAGCTACTTTTGATGCTGCTCTGCCCTGTTCCAAAATGGCCGCCGCACCAGAAGTCGCGCTGCAGCCATTTTGGAACTGGGCAAAGCAGCATCAAAAGTCGCTTCTCAGCATGCTCCGCCCAGTTCCAAAATGGCCACTGCGCCAGAATAAACCGGGGGAAAACAAAAAAAATCTGTTTTTTTCGGCTGGGGACAGCTGGAAAAACGGGGGTTTCCCGGGGAATATGGGAGACTTGGCAGCTATGCCTATTTGGACTCCGGCACAGAGTAACTTCCTTTGTTATTCTAACCTAGGTGGAACTTAGGGGGCAACTGTGACCCTCGTCTGGCTAGTTCAACAATGGGATCCTTCATCATATTTTAATCCTTGCCAGATCCAGGATCCCAGGAAGGAGAGGAGACTCATCATGCAGGCTAACCCCCACCCCTGCCGAAACTCACAACAATCTATTGGAGGAAATAGCTGATAAAAATTAATTGCATTAGGAGAAATTGCTATTCAAAGCATTCTATGTTAGGCAAAATTGCATACCGGGGACTCAGCTACATTAGTCAAAAAACGTTTTGAATTCGTTATAAGCATGCAACACCAGATTGTAGCAGAGAGCAAAATAAATTTCAAAGCGATTTTTACATAGCGTTTTTTCTTTTCCATTTTTATAACCATTTGATTTCTGACTTATTTATAGCGGGTTTTCCCCTGTACGCACATCCACCCCTGAATGTGTATATTAGGTGAAATTCGCACCAAAATTCTGATTCATTTCCCATGAGGGCTTTTTTGAAAAAAAACCCAAGTAAATTGCAAAATGATGTGGAAATGTGGAGAACTGAATGTGGAGATTGAAAAAAAATGAGAAATGGAAAGAAAGTGACAGGTTCCCTCATCCCTTGCCACCTCTATTATCACTGCCCACCCTTGAGCTCTAGGGAGAGAAACATGGCGGCAAGAAAACTTGGCTTTCTGTCTGAGAGATGCAGGAAAAGAAGGAGTTTAAAGTTCTGAGCCATTAAAGCTCTTCATTTGTTGCATTTAACGAGTTCATTATTTCTTTCTTAAAAAATTAAAATGACCACAGCAGCAGAAACATGCTAATGCGGCCAGAGCAAAACTAGTTCTCAAACAAATGCAAAATGGAATAAGAATAGGATGTTCTTAATCGCCGTTATTGAGTCACGGGGAGTAATTATTAACTCTGAAGACCTCAAGATCATTACCATCTTCTGCCAGCAGATGTAAGACTTGCAGCGGGTGATAAGGTGCCGCCCTGAGTTGCGCTTTTGCCCGTCTAATAAAGCACTAACTATTCCAACACTAATCAACTCTCTGGAGTTACAGATGGAAGAGAAATCCATTATAAACGGATTTATAGGTGGAAGTTGGCCGTTCTGATCCCATCGAGCTTCGCTCGCCTTGAGTGCCCATTTATGCCTGAGTTGCCTGTGCATTGTCAGTTATAATTACAGTGGTGCCACGACTTACGAATTTAATCCGTTCCGAAGGCACCTTTGTAAGTCGAAAAATTCGTAAGTCGAAAAACGCCATTGGAAACGCGATTTCCCATAGGAATGCATTGGAAACGGAAAAATTCGCAAGTCAAAGCAACACTATCTAAAAATTCGCAAGTCGAAACATCCCTATCTAAAACCGCCACGATTTTCCCCCAGATGTCGAGACATTCGTAAGCACACGGCCATTACCTCCATTCGTAAGTCGAAAAATTCGGTTGTCAAGTCGTTCGTAAGTCGCGGTAACACTGTACATGAAAAGATTGTATACAATTATATGCTAATTAAGTGAAAAGATACAAATATTATATGTATAAAAGAGTCAAGCCTCGTGCTGTAATGTCCTTCTGCATCATAATTATACAGTGCTGATTATTTTACTGTTGCCATATGTCCAATGACGGAATTAGTGTCCTAGGCTATGTTAGAAAACATGGAGTATATACATTGTTGTTCTTGGCATCTGTTGGTCTCGAGAGACAATGGAGCTCACCTCCAGGGGTGAAGCAGGGGCGTAGCTAGCTGCTCCAGTACCCAGTGTGGCAGGGGCAGGGTGATCCGCCCAAGGGGGCACCCACAGCTATCCATGCATGGGGGTGAACGGTGATCTGCCCAGCGGGGCACCCAGGCGATCCGCACATGGGGGGGCACCGCAGTGATCCGCCCAGCGGGGCGCCATGGCAATCTGTGCACTGCAGGTCAGTGTAGGCCAGGGCAGGCAAGGGCCGCCCCCGTGGTATGCTGTTTTGTCACCCCTCTCAAGGATGACACCCGGGGCAGGGTGCACCCCCCTTTCTAAGCCGCTGGGGTGAAGTCAAACTGCTGTGTTAGCAGCACCAAAGTGTGCAGGCCTGGGCAGTGTGTATGGAGGTCCTGGGCTGCCCAGATGACAAGCCCCTCCCCTCATTGTTGTGGTCCAAGGAAAGCAGAGCAAGATGTTTGGCACCAGCTTGGCTGCAGGAGTTGCCAGAAAGAGGCATACAGTCATACCCTGGTTTACAACCGCCTCTGTTTACGAACGCCGCAGACCCATCTGGAACGGATTAATTCACTTTCCATTACTTTCAATGGGAAAGTTCGCTTCAGGTTAAATTCGCTTCAGGTTAAGTACGGACTTCTGGAACCAATTGTGGTTGTAAACCGAGGTACCACTGTACAAGGCAACAACTCTCTGAAGGATCTGTGTAGGATTTACTTCTTATCCCTTCCTTTCCCCAAGATATCCCGCAAGGCAGTGAAGGTTTCGGATCAGAGTTTTCTTTCTCCTTCCTTCCCAGGCTGACGAGTCCCACCTGCCCCTCACTTCCCTCTACGGCACATGCAGAATCTGTCTTCTTGACCAAAGGACCCACAATGGGTCTCGTCCGCTCAATCTGCCAGAGCCTTCTTTCACCTGCAGGGGAAGTCCCTAACTCACTGAGAGTTTGAGACCCATCAACTACTCTCACCTAGTTTAGCTGGCCAGTCAAAGCCATTTCCTGGGGTGTGCCTGCTGTCGCATGCTGACAGCACCTAGGAGCCACAGCTGAGAGCTAAGTGCAGGGTAGGGACCCAAGGTGGACAAACTACCGGTACCCCAGAAGGAGAACAGCATGTCCCCCGTCAGAGGTACTACCCCTCCCTTAACACCCACACACCCCAGTATATACTTACAATATACACATATTACACATATAATAACATATATAATATGAAACAATTCTTCACAGTTTTAGCAGAACTGGGGTGGGTGGGGGAAACCGCTCATCTTCTCATCAAGGTTAAGTAGCAAGGTTAAGGAATTAGAAAAGCCCAGTGTGGATAAGCTCAATATCGAGATTTTTGGGAAGTTTCATCCCTATCTGAAGGCTGAGGCATAGTTGTTGTTTTTCTCCCTAGACATGACTGTTTACAGTTGTTTTGTACTGCTTTAAATGTGCAGGTGTGGGCAGAATGTTTTTCTGTATAAAAGCCACTTGGGGTGGATCTACACATGGGGCGGGGGAACACACTATGAATAAGCCAGAAATTAAATCGTTATAACAAAAGGGGGGGAAATGCTATGGAAAATCGCATGGAAATTTTCTTTGCTCTCCAGCACCATGTGGTTTTGCATGTATATAACGCATTCAAAACACTGTTGTTGTTGGTTTTTTTTGCTAGTGTAGCTAATTTCTTGGTTCTCACCCACAAGGACATCCAAAGGGCCACAGCCTTCCCACAGCAACTAAAAGGCAGAAATCTGGTATACAGACAGTCCAAATAACTGAAAAGGGGACTTTAAAAATATTTAACAACCAATGCATAAAATAATATCGACAATATCAGCTGCCACTCTAGCAGAAAGCAAGCCACTTGCTACGGAAAGGAAGAGGGCGTGGGAATCACAGTACCCCATCACACACTTAAACCAGCTCAGATTAGATATGAGGGGAATGTTATTTAGGGCAAGGGAGCTGTTCTAGAATGTAAACTGTATTTTACTAGCATTTATATTTTATATTTGTATTACTAAATATATTATTATTATTATCATCATCATTATATACAGTTGTACCTAAGAAGTCGAACGGAAACTCAAGCAGCCATTCGGAAGCCACAGAAGCCCCGCCGGACGTTCGGCTTCCAAAAGAACATTCGAAAGCCAGAACACTCCCAGTTTTTTTTTATCGTTCGGGAACTAAAACGTTTGACTCCCAAGGCGTTCGGGAGCCGAGGTACAACTGTACTTATTGATACACGCCGCCTTTTCCCCTGACAGGGACTCAGGGTGGCTTACAGATAAAAAATAGCTAAAAACATAGGTGGGGAAAACAATAAAAACAAACAAACACAATAAAACATTTCTAGAATTAAAACTATGTATAGATGTAAAATATCTATTTAAAACATACAGATAATTGCAAAAGAAACAGCACAGTCCCAGCCCTTTCATTAAAAGCAGTCCATTCCCCAAAGCTTATAGGAATAAGAAGGTCATATACACATGAAGATTGGGAAAGATTGAGGGCACTAGGAGAAGGGGACGACAGAGGACAAGATGGTTGGACAGTGTTCTCGAAGCTACGAACATGAGTTTCACCAAACTGCGGGAGGCAGTGGAAGACAGGAGTGCCTGGCGTGCTATGGTCCATGGGGTCACGAAGAGTCGGACACGACTAAACGACTAAACAACAACATACACATGAAGAATCATAGAATTGTAGGGTTGGAAGGCACTCCAAGGGTCATCTAGTCTAGCCCCCTGTGTGAGTGACCTCTTTTGCCTTTGTCTTTCTCTTGCAGGCTAACCCCTTCGCAAATGTAGGTGATATGAGGTCTCTCTGTGTAATGATTTACTCGGAGCTCTTCAAAAGGCAATGACCAGTCCAACCAGGTGTGTGCCAGGAGAGATAGCATGATAACAAACGACAACTTCCAGCTTTTTCACCTGTTTGACCTCTGAAGCCACTTCACACTTTCCTTTGCAATTGTTCATTCTTTTTTATCAGTTGCTTATCATGCCTGCCTTCCTCTGAGCAGCTTGCTGTGTGGGTTGCTCAGCGAAAGTGGCATAGAAGCCCATGATAAAACACACGTGAGATCCGTTCCACTAACAAATTAGGGGGGGGCAGATGGCTACTTTCCTTTACCGCAGCATGCAACTGCCAAAAAAAGAGGGTGGGAGCAGGGGGGGGGGGGAATTCTGTATTGCTGATTTATACAAGACTGTTATTGTAGACGGCACTTTTTAAAAGTTCATTGCAGCAGAAAAGGAGCTTTCTGGACAGGTGTGGAGTTGATGCAAAATTCCATCTCAGAATATTAGAGCTTGGCCAGCTCAGCAAGTGATGGCGATGTTCACATACTCAGTATCTCTTTATCCAGGAGTCAAAGGGTGGTGCTGGATACAGGGGCGGAGGAAGGGGGTGCAGTGGGGGGCGGACCGCCCCGTGTGTCACCACTGAGGGGGGTGACAAAATGCTGGGTGGCACTCACTGTGGGGCCTGCAGCGCGCTCGAGCCACGTGTCTCTCCTGGGAGTGACACGGTGGCTTGGGCACCTGCAGGCTCCATGCTGCTCCGAACGGCCCGCCCACCGCCTCCCCCTCAGCTGTAGGGTGGCTGAGCAGGAGAAGGCAGGCAGACACCTTGGAGGCCCCACGGAGCGTCCTGCCCCGGCTCATCCCGCCCCGTGGGCAGCTGGCCCCACCCCTGGGTGCAGGGCATGTGTGCGGTCCCAGATCGGCTTGCTCTGCCACTGGCCGGTTATTGAACACCAAACAGCTGAACAAAGGACGACTCTTGTGAGCAGGGGCATTGCTAGGGCATTTACATTTTCAGAGGGAAAACCAGTTCTTTTTTCCTGGGGGGAGATGGTGAGGGAGCTTACCACAGAGTAAGTTTGTTTATTTCTTTGTCTGTTTATTGCGGGCCCTGTCGCAGGAGCTAAATGTAAGATGTGATTAATAAACTTAAGCAGACAACGATCTGGATTAGAAATGGCCGCACCTTTTCGGCTCAAGGCATTGGGTCTATATCTGTTCCAGCCCCACGGACAAAAAAGAATTATGATTTAATTTTAAAAGAGATAAGGGAACTCAGTTCCCTCAAGATCCTGCTCCGGGGGTTTGGGGGGTGGGGAAACCCTTCCTGAAAGTGAAGGTTGTTTTTTTTTATAAAAAAATATTTAAGATTAAAAAGGGGAGGAAGAAAGGGCAGAATGTCTGGAGACTGGCATGACAGAGCCAGGGCTCAGCCTAGTGACATTCCTGCTTGTGAGGGAGAAACTTCAGCTGTGTAGATTAACACTTCTGAATACCAGTTTCTGAAAACTGTGCTCTTGTGCTCATTCATGGGATTCCCACAGGCATCTGGTTGGCCGCTGTAAGAGCAGGATCCTGGACTAAATGGGCCAGTGACATGATCCAGCACGTCCATCTTGTTTTCTTGTGCATGCGTGCATGCTCACCAAGCCCTTCCCTTCCTGTGCACGCTGCTTTCCCCCGAGTCGAGATCACCAACCAAGTGAGAATGAGTAGCCAGTCAGAGGGGATGCCAAGGAAGGGTGGCAGGGCAAGCGATGGGTCTTGCACTCCAGTCTGCCTTCACCTGAGTCGAAACGGGATTTGGAGCCCCATATTTTCATGGAGGATAAGGCTATCGGCTGTTACTAAACACCAGTTGGTGGGAACCCCCAGTGCGGAGAGGGCTCTTGTGCTCGTGTCCAGCTTCCAGGTGTAATGATCTCTGGCAGGCAAGCAAGCCCCAATAAGAAGTAATGACTCTCTGGCAGTTTTATGAATGTTTATTTACAAAACACACACACATCCAGAACACGGCTTCTCACCTGCTCGCATTTACGATAGTTGTTCAGTCTGAATCTTCGCCCCTCCCACAGAAGGAGGGGCGCCAAACTCCCGCCTTTCCCCTCTTGCCCATCCGTTGCCATCTGATATTATTTAGTCTTCTAGAATGGGGACTGAGAGGCTGCCCTCTGCCCTCCCCATTCTCACTCGACCCAGACACAGACCTCTGCTTATCTGCTGATTGCCTAGCAACGCTCTGGCTGCCTTCCAACTCTTCCTCTTCTTGAGAGCTATCAGAGTCTCCCCCAGGAAGGGGGGGTCGAACTTCCCTTTCTCGACTCTGTCAGCCAGCCCTCATCTGCAGAGTCGGTCCCTCGTTCACTTAGTTCAATGTCTGAGTCTGACTCTTCCCCTGCGCTCTGAGGGGCCATGTTCCTGACATCAGGCTTCCCACGGATATCTGATTGGCCACAGAGAAGAGGATGCTGGACTCGGTTCATAGAATCAAAGAGTTGGAAGGGGGGATGAAGATCATTCTAGTCCAACACCCTGCAATGCAGACAATATGCAGTTGTCCCATCTGGAGATCAAACCTGTGGCCTTGGCATTATCAACCCCATGCTCTAACCAACTGAGTTCTTTTTCTGTTCTTCATATGTTCTTTGGCTTCTGAACATCAGAAGTTTCACACTAAGTGAGGTGTCTTGTATGATGGCAACTCTGATAGACGAAGAGCTAATACCCAATACTGATCTTTCGGTTTGCAATCTTAATCTTTTGGTTGCATGCCAGTTAACATAACTTGCACACATGTGGGAGACACCAGTTCAATAGCTGTGAGTATCAAAGACGGAGGGACAAGACCCTTTACTAAGTGGACCACTCCAATCGGTATCAACGCAGTCACCAAAGGTGCTGGACCCATCCTCGGTCCGGCAACACACACACACACACACACACACACACACACACACACCAGCAATTCCTTCCCCCCAGCTATTTTCAGTAACTTAATCAGTCTTGATCCATGATAGAGGAGCAGCAGGGTGGGCAGGTGGGATAAGTGTGCCAGGACACCTCCCTACTGTTTCTGCCTTGCAAATTCCCCCCTTCCCGTTTTGCATATTGGAAGAATCTCATTATTTGACACTGAATTCCCGACCCCACCCTATGACTCACAAATAATCTGACAGCGAGAAGGGCGCAGACGTTTTATAAATAGGTAGCTATTTTTGTGCATGGCTACGAAAATGTCTGGGCCAAAAAAAAAGGGGAGAAAATAAGCAGAGGTTTGGCAAATTTTGGCTGAAGAGAGCTTAAGACTCAGTAGCCACTGGTATCCATAAGTCATCATAGAATCATAGAATTGTAGAGTCAGGAGGGATCCCAAGGGCCGTCTAATCCAACTCTGAATCACAGACGATACAATTTAGCTACGGACTGGAGCCAGGAATAAAGACTTTATTGAGACACAAGTTCAGGATCAGCAGAAAGACAAAAGATTGTTTTGTTGGACTGAAGCATAACAATGCTGATGTCCCGTGTGACAATGATAAATAATATGAATGAAGAATTGTAGCATGTAGTAGGCATACATTGAAATTGTGTCCAAGTGGGTAGTATTTTTAATTCCAACAGGACTTCTCCTGCACAAATTGGTGTAAGTCCAGACAAAGGGCAAATCACATAGGGAAACTGGTCCTGGACGGTAGCATTTCAGACTGCCCATAGGGGCATTATCTATATAATTTTTATTGACGTTTTAAAATTATAAGAAAAGGGGAGGGATGCTCTTATTTGCTCATTCTTCAGCTCAAAGAGAAGAAAAATACAATGTATCCTTAAGATAATAATGATGATTACGAAATGGAGCCAGGAATTGGCCTCTGAGTCGAGACAAACCACTTAGCTTAATACTTACAGATGTTTTCTGTCTGCATGATGGATACATTGGCAACCACTAAGACAACAACTTATCCAGCAAAGATATCCAAGAAGTCAACTGCGGATGAGGGAGTTCAATGGAAACGGGGTGGAGAATTGATATAGGCTCTATTCCTGGCTTGGATGCTCATTTATGACCTTGGACACGTCCCTTAATCTCTCTGTGTCACGTCATGCCTCGTGTATTTCCCATTGGAACGATGCTTCTTCATATCACGCTGCGTTCCAATTTCCTTCAAACAACTGGATGCTCAGAACAGGCTTTAAAGGCCAAGATTTATCTGGAAGGAGGGAAATCGCCAGAGGTTTTGGGGATCTTATAATTTGCTTACTATTAAAATGCAAAGGTTGAGCAGGTAGGGCTGCAACCAGCAGTTTTACTTTGCAATCCTATGCCTGCTTTGCTAGGAGTAAACTGGTGGGAGCTATAGCCCCAAACAGCTGGAGGGCAGGTTGAAGAAAGCTGGTGTTGTCATCTAAGAGAGGAGGAGAGCAACAGCCGTACTACCTGGAGCTGATGAAGTTGGAGTCTGAAACATCTGGAAGGCACCAGGCTGACAAAGGCTTCTTTAGACCTTTTAACCACAATTACTAAACTGAATATTTATTCTTGTCATCTCATTTTTGACCACATCCAGCTTACCTCCATCCATGGTTCTTACATTCCAGGTTCCTATGCAATATTTTTCTTTACAGCATCGGACTTTCCTTTCGCTTCCAGGCATATCCGCAACTGAGCGACCTTTCGGCTTTGGCCCAGCCGCTTCATCAGCTCTGAATCTACTTGTACTTGTCCTCCGCTCTTCCTCCGTAGCATGTTGGACGCCTTCCGACCTGAGGGGCTCATCTTCCAGTGTCATAACTTTTATATGCCTGTTGTCTTTGTCCATGGAATTTTTCTTGGCAGGGATACTGGAGTGGCTTGCCAGTTCCTTCTCCAGGTGGATCACTTTTAGTCAAAACTCTCCACTATGACCTGTCCATCTTGGGTGGCCCTGCATGGCATAGCTCATAGCTTCTCTGAGTTATTCAAGCCCCTTCGCCACGACAAGGCATTGATCCATGAAGGGGAGGAGACTCTTGAGAGTCCCATGGACTGCAAGAAGATCAAACCTATCCATTCTTAAGGAAATCAGCCCTGAGTGCTCACTGGAAGGACAGATCGTGAAGCTGAGGCTCCAATACTTTGGCCACCTCATGAGAAGAGAAGAATCCTTGGAAAAGACCCTGATGTTGGGAAAGATGGAGGGCACTAGGAGAAGGGGACGACAGAGGACGAGATGGTTGGACAGTGTTCTCGGAGCTACGAACATGAGTTTGACCAAACTGCAGGAGGCAGTGGAAGACAGGAGTGCCTGGCGTGCTATGGTCCATGGGGTCACGAATAGTCGGACATGACTAAACGACTAAACAACAACAACAACTAAACTGAATCCCATAGTTAGGGCCAGTAAGCTCCTGAATGCCAATTTCTCTGGCTCAAAATATGTGGAAGGCCTATTCCTTCAATGCCTATCTTGTGGTAATCTGAGAAACATCTTGCTGGCCACAGCTGGAAAGAAAGGATGCTAGACTTGACTGCATTCTTCAACCTTGGGTCCTCAGATACTGCCAGAATACAAGTCCCATCATCCGTGGCTAAGGTGGCTGGGGATAATGGGGGTTTGCAGTCTAACATCTGGGGACCCAAGGTTGAAGAACACTGGACTAGACGAAACTTTATTCTGATCCAGCATATTTCTTCTCATGTCCCCCTCTGTTATGTTCACATCCCTGCTTCCCCAATGGCTGTCTGTGTTAAAGTGAGTTGAAGTGCATTGTTTTAATTTTTAAAAATGAATAGGGAAAATCTCAGCATGTTGGTAAGAGATTAGTGGAGTACCATGTTCTTGATTATCCTTCCCCAAAAGGAGACAAACTATGGCTTTCTGCTCAGATGAAACTTTCCTCTTTCCATATGAACCTACCCGAACCCTGAGATATCTTCTGAGGCCCTCCTTCGTGTGCCCCCTCCTTGAGAGGTCTGGAGGGTGGTCTGGAGAACAGGGCCTTCTCTGCAGTGGCTCCCCATTTGTGGAATGCTCTCCCCAGGGAAGTTTGCCTGGCGCCTTCATTATACACCTTTAGGCACCAGGCAAAAATGTTCCTTTTTAACCAGGCCTTTGGTTGACCTGATCAACATCCCATACCCTTTTAAAATGTGGCTCTTTGGGGGGGGGTATTATTGGCTTATTGCTTTTATTTTTATCTTATATACTTTGATGCTTTTATGTGAACTGCCCTGAGACATCCAGGTATAGAGCGGTATATAAATAATAATAATAATAATAATAATAATAATAATAATAATACACCCTACACCAGGCATAGGCAACCTTGGCTCTCCATATGTTTTGGAACTACAACTCCCATGATCCCTGACCACTGGCCCTGTTAGCTAGGGATCAAGGGAGCTGTAGTTCCAAAACATCTGGAGAGCCAAGGTTGCCTATGCCTGCCCTACACCAATTGGGTGCCCTCCAGGTATTTTGGACTATAATTAGTCTTGGACATTGGCCAGTCTACCTGGGACTAATGGGAGTTGCCATCTAAACACCTGAAGGGCAACAAAAGGGGGGGGAGAGGCTGTTCTAAACAGTCTTCAAGGGCAGCCCTCTCACTAATGTAGACAAACTACTGCTTGTGCTGGTCCCAGTGCAGTCCGACCACTGGTATTTGAAGCTGAGGAGATATGACGTTAGCCACAATCTATACGTATACTGTAATTTCTTGAGAAATACCGCTGTTGGATGCACTTCCCTTCAAACCAGCTTCCGTAGGATTCGAAAACATAAGCTACGGTGTTCCTCGCACTGTGAACTCTCTTGTAAACATATATGAATAGTATCGGAACTTGGTTCTCTTTTGTGCATATATTCAGTGAAGTGCAGAGACAAAGCACTTCCCCAGCTGCGCCAACAAACGACCAGTTTGCCTTGGGACTCCTTCTGACCAACTTGTCATGTTTGTTCTTGAGGGTTGACAGCAGGGCCAAGCGCTGGTTTGCTTTGTGGGAGGCTGTTGAACTTGGTAGCTGACATGTCTTGTCGCCTTGGCGTTAATTCGTCGGCTTGCAACTGGAGTGGGCCAGGTGCACTCCCTAGGTTTGCAGAAGGGGGGGGGACACAAGCCCCGTTCCTTTCAGAAGCACCTTCGGAATAGACCCATGTACAATAAACAAACATAACGTGAAGGTTTAGCCCAGAGGGGGGTGGGGAAGGCAAATCAAGTTCCATCTTCTTTGCAGCAAGCATTACCTGGTGATAAGCAGGCCAACCTGGTGATAGCAGGTTTAGCTGCTGTCAATGGCACCAGAGCATGATAGATTCCCTCCCCCCTCACATGCCGCTCAGTTTGCAAGCCTAATATGAAGAACCAACCCATAGCTGAAATCAATGGTTTCTGATCCTGATCTGGAAAATGCACATTACAAAGCAATCCCTTGTCACTGCCTGTCTCCTCCACCTAACAAAACAAAACACAACACAACACAGCTGCAGCCAAACTGTTGACCAGAGCTGGCTATAGGTAACATACAACTCCCTTGTTACGACAGCTCAGCTGGCTACTGATCTGTTTCCAGGCACAATTCAAAGCCCTATATGGCTTATGTCCAAGCTCTCTGAAAGACCCTCTTCCTTCATATGAACCTGCCTGGGTTCTGAGGTCTTCGGGGAGCCCCTTCTCTCAGTCCCACCACCCTTGGGTGGGATGTGGGAGAGGGCTTTCTCGGTGGCTGCTCCCAGACTTTGAAACTCCCTCCCTAGAGAAACTAAACTGCCTCCCTCCTTGCTATCCAGCAATGACAGTCTTGATCGTCCAACAGGCTTTTGGGAACCGACTGCTTTAATGAGGGGGCTGGTGTCTTGCTGTTTTGTTGTATTTGTCTGTATGGTTTTAATATATCATCTATATCTGTGGTGTGTTTGTGTGCGTGTAGTATTAATTCTACAGTATTAATGTTTAATTGTTGTTGGTTTTTTACTCTTTGTGTTTTTTCCTATATTTTTGACTGTTCTTATTTCACCTGTAAGCCACCTTGAGTAAGGCAAAAAGGCGGTGTATACATAAATAACTGTATAATAACAAAAATAACAATAGCAAATTTGCTCATCGTTATATCAGCCTTCCTCTTCCTGAGGCAGTTTTCTGGGTTCTAGCTCACAATTCTTTGTGGCCAACAGCTACTTTGTCTTCTAAAAGTGGGGTGTCTGGCAGCGTAAAGAATGAAAGACCCTCCTAAAGTGTGAAGGCAAGACATATATTTGCACTGTTTCCATTTGACGTTTCCCCCCAAGAAAACCCCCTGCTTTTCCAAAAGAGCCCAAGGAAGATTACAGCCAGCATTTAAAATCAAATACAAAAACAATACCGGATCACCTCTCTCTCTCTCCCTCCCCCCCCCCTCTCTCTCTCTCTTAACAGTTGTATCCAATGTTTCTTCCAAGGAGCTCAAGATGGCGTACATTGTTCTTTTCCATTTTACCCCCATGACAACCCTGTGAGGTAAGTTAAGCTGAGTGGCAGTGACTGGCCCAAAGTCCACCCATTGAGTTTCATGGCTGGCTGGAGTCTAGTCTGGCACTCTCACCACTGCACCACACTGCCCAAAGTATCCCACAGCATAAAACTGAGAAGTAACCCCATAAGCCTAGCACCCATATACTTTCCTAAGTAGGGAAGTTTTATTATACTGAGAAGGGGACGACAGAGGACGAGATGGTTGGACAGTGTTCTCGAAGCTACGAACATGAGTTTGACCAGGCTGCGGGAGGCAGTGCAAGACAGGAGTGCCTGGCGTGCTATGGTCCATGGGGTCACGAAGAGTCGGACATGACTAAACGACTAAACAACATTATGCTGTTAGCGCAGAGCCACAGGAAGAAGTCCAATTAAGTCCTCATACCTTTTAAAGCATGTAACTTCCCCCAAGGAATCCCGGGAGCTGTATTTTTTTAAAGGGTGCCAGGAATTGTAGCTTTGAGGGGAGTAAACTACAGTTCCCAGGATACCGTAAGGAGCAAATTCCATAGTTTAGTTGCATAGTTTGTCTTGAACGTTCCAGCATTTGGCTTCATCGGATGTTTGGGTTCTAGCTTTGAGTTTCCTGCTGTTAAGCAGGGGGCAGGAGTATGGGGTCTAAATGCCCCCTCCCCCTGAGTTTATAATTCTATCCTGCATTAAAAATGGCCGTTTGCCATGCTACATTCAGCGTTGCCAACTGGCAGTAAAAATAAAACTCTGCCTGGCCTGTTTCTGCCCCTTTAACTGTGGACAAGGTCAGTAGAAACTAGTAGGTGAACCCTAACATGTATAAATCAGCAAATGAACTTTCCCATGGCCTGGAGATAAGCAGTAATTCTTGCTGATTATCTGCAGATCAAGTTTAAGGCACAGAAACAGGGGGTCTATTAAAAAAAGAGAGAGAGAGGTAATGATTAGCCCGCTTTGCTGCAAAGCAACCTATGATCTGTTGTAAACATAACCTACAAAAATGGAAATAAAATAACAATGCTGTGGTAAAGCAGCACATTTGTTTCCAACATTTCCAGCCACTAAGGACTTGGGTGTGCAAAACCGGAGTGTTTGCACAAAACACCATCGAAAAAAATAATGTGCACTGATTACAGACGTACCTTGGAAGTCGAACAGAATCCGTTCCAGAAGTCCATTCGACCTCCAAAATGTTTGGGAACCAAGGTACGGCTTCCGATTGGCTGCTGGAAGCTCCTGCAGCCAATTGGAAGTCACGGAAGCCGCGCTGGACATTTGGGTTCCAAAGAACGTTTGAGAACCAGAACAATCACTTCTGGTTTTCGATCGTTCGGGAGCGAAAATGTTTGGCAACTAAGCTGTTCGAATTCCAAGGCTGTTCGAAGTCCAAGACTGTACTTGCAAGCAAAGCCTTAATATAGGCGTGGACAACCTATTTTCTGACTAGGTCCATATTACCTTAGGAGTAATTGTTGAGGGCATATGCTAGCCAATTTCTCTTCCTTCCTTCCTTCCTTCCTTCCTTCCTTCCTTCCTTCCTTCCTTCCTTCCTTCCTTCCTTCCTTCCTTCTCTCTCTGCTCTCTTTTTCCATTCTCCTTTCTCTCTTTCTGCTACCCTCTTCTCCTGTGTTTCCCCTTCCTGCCACCTACATGAAATCAGTTTTAGAGAGTAACATGAGCAAGGAGTCAACTACCCCAAAGAGTTTCAGTTTATCCATTCTCAGCATGCATAACTGAGGCCGGGCATCCAGAGCCACACTTGTTTGAGCTGTAAAGAAAAAAAAAAGTCGTGTGTCATCCGAATGGAATTGGACAGAGGCCCACAGGCTGCCCGCATACCATACACATTTTGAAATATCACATCTTTTGGGAGTAACTAATCAAACCTGGATAGCAGCTATGCCTCTTTCAAAAGCTATACACCACAGCTTCCAAGTAATCGCCTGGCAGGTTTCTTCATCCACTCCTCTCTCTTCCTCACAGCGTACGAGATGGCGCAACCTATAACCCTTGAGGTAAGTGCTTCAGTGCTAGACTAAGGGAACCATTTAGGGTGGTATAGTAGGATACAGGAAGATCTGGCCATGGGGTCCATTCCTTCAGGTTCTCTTGCCCTGGTGAACTGAGAGGGAGCTGTGCAAGAGATCAGTTGCACTCGCCTGAGCTCTTGCACACCTCATCTCCCTTTCATTGTAGCTAAGTGCCCAAGTAGTTTTCCCCCTCTATGAGTGGGATTTACCAGAATGTGTACCAAACTGCCCTGAATTGGATTCACCATCTTCCTGATCCAGGCGAAGAAATGTGTTTTGTAGAATGCTACTGCCAGTCTGGCTCCTCCAAGACCCCCCTCTGTGCGCCCAGAGGCATGGGGATCAAAGCCACTGCAGCATCAACTTCTTGCCACACTTCTTTTGCTCCTTACACGATTACAACTCCCGACAATCCAAAACACAGACTGGCCCAATTAAAACTAATTAGCAGGCTCAGGGGAAAGTATATTGATGAGGACTGACCAGTGACCAAGCAGCGAAGTGAACAGCCAAACCTTTCTCCTACCACCCTCTGCGGAATGAAAGTCGGTGTGTGTGTGTGTGTGTGTGTGTGTGTGTGTGTGTGTGTGTATACACCACATCATCATGAGGAAGTCGTTTTCAAAACTCCCGCTCTATTTTCTGTGTATATATAAGCTGGTCCTTTCTTTCTTAATTTTCTTTTTATTGCTTACAATCATGAAATGCAAACAGGGGCGTAGGAAGATAGGGGCGGTGGGGGCGGTGCACCCCGAGTGACGCGATCCCAGGGGTGCCATTGCTGCTGCCCGCCCCGCCCCCAAAACGCAAGCCCCACCCCAATACACGCGCCCTGTCACTGTGCACGGTGTGCCCCGCCCCCAGAACGCGCGCCACGTCACTGGGGGCAGCGCGCCTGCTCTCCGCCCCCCGGTGGCAGAGCATGAAGCTCCACTGCTGAATGCAAATACTGTACCAGTTTACAAATACCTCCCTCACTTCAGCAAGTGTGTAATCACAGAATCATAGAGTTGGAAGGGATCCTCCAGGGGTCTTCTAGTCCAACCCCCTGCAATGCAGGAATCACAGCTAAAGGTTCCCAGACAGATGGCCATTATTCTCTGTTGAAAAACTTCCAGTGAAGGAAGTAGTTTATTCCACTGCAGAACAGTTCTTCCTGATGTTTAGTCGGAATCTCCTTTCTTGTAACTTGAAGCCATTGGTTCGAGTCCTACCCTTGAGAGCAAGAGAAAACAAGCTTGCTCCATGTGACAGCCCTTAAGATATTTGAACATGGCTGTCATATCACCAGTTCTGTTCTTTTCTCCAGATCGGGAAGCATCAGTAAAAAGAAACGAACTGTCATGTG
Source organism: Zootoca vivipara (assembly GCF_965207765.1). NCBI lineage: Eukaryota > Metazoa > Chordata > Lepidosauria > Squamata > Lacertidae > Zootoca > Zootoca vivipara. The sequence continues at coordinate 91,327,991 of NC_142587.1, forward strand.
AATGCTGCTGGAGCCTAAAACCCTGGTTTGCTGCTGCCAGTCAGTGCAGGCAATACTGAGCTAGATGGAAGATGGTCTGACTAGACTAGACAGCTTTCTATAGTCATATGGATTATTTAACTAAACAGGAAATGACAAGCCTTTCCCATTGAAATGGGTATGTTTTGCCTGGTAAAGAGGAGACTGAGGGGAGATGCAATAGCTATCTTCAAATGTCAAATTTCTGTCACATGCAGGATGGAGCAAGCATGTTTCCTCCTGCTCTGGAGGGTAGGACCGGAACCAATGGCTTCCAGTTACATGAAAGGGGATTCTGACTAGACATTGTTGGACAGTGGAACAGACTCCCACGAGAGGTGGTAAGGCTCTGCTCGCTTGGAGGCTTTCAAGCTGAGGTTGGATGGCCATCTGACATGCATGATCTAGTTGAGAGTCCTGCATTGGGGGGGTTGGACTAGATGACCCCCAGGCATAGCTGCCAAGTTTTCCCTTTTCTCGCGAGGAAGCCTATTCAGCATAAGGGAAAATCCCTTAAAATAAGGGATAACTTGGCAGCTATGCCCCCAGGGTCTCTTCCAACTCTACAATTCTGTGGTTCTAACTGCATCACTGCCAACACATCCTGGCCGCAGCTGCACCCAAATTCCTTCGATTTCAGGTGCAACCTTGGAGATTACGCAGAACGCACGGCGACTGCAAACCTCCGCCCCGCCTTCTCCTTTCCTTGCTCTGTCCCCCCCCCCCCGTCTGTCTCTCTACAAGCTCATGAGGATCTCTCTCTGCTAAAGAGCAACCTTTTCTCTTTCCTCGCCCCCCGTCCTGGAGCATCAGTGTCTCAGCCCAGATGGGGATCGAGGACGGAAACTGGGAGGCGGAGGCGCCGCGGGGCTCCGTTCCGCAGCAGCCAGTCTCCGGGTTGCAAATTCGGTTACTTGATCTGCTTCCTGGTGTTTGCTTTCGATTTGCAGGGTCGCCTCCTCCAAGGCTACTTGCCGGCTGGTGATGTGACTGAGAGAGGGCCCTGATCCGGGCAGAGAAAGAGGCGAAAGTAAGCAGCGATTTTTATCCTTTTGCATTTCTCGTAAGGGGGGGGAGGACAGAGTTTGGGGTGGGGGGCTTTTGGGGGAGGGAGCAGTTAACCTTCCATGCGAAGAGAGCCCCCAGCCCCGCCCCCAAATCCCATTCCGTCTATTGGTGGCGCTGGCAGGACCCGCCTTTGCTCAGTGCTACCTTTTGCATGTGTGTGTGCCTTTGTCTTGAAAACAGCTCAAGACCAACACCGGCCGCTTTGTGCAACGATGCTGATGATGCCCACTTTTAGCAGAAGCGTTCTTCGGCTGGCGGGGGCCACGCTGCGGCTCCAGGTGTTCAGCTCCCCCCAGAACAGATGCTGCTACTCTGGAGACGCCCACCCTTCCCCCACTAAAGCCACGGCGGTGAAGAAGAGGGGCTATGACATCACCAGGAACCCCCATCTCAACAAGGTTAGACTAAACCTCTCTGTTCTTGCTTGGAAGCTTTTGTTCATTTTGGCACGTATTTATTTTGCTTAGAGGGGAGGGAGAGAGTTTGCATGTGTGCATATCCTCTGTTAAAAAAATCCTTATTTTGTCGCTGCTGTGGAGTCCACCTTCCCTAGCTCTTCCCAGGTATGTTTCCTCTTCTTGATCACACAGTGCTACATGTCACGGTCGCTGCTGCAAACTTTTATTGAAGTCTGGAAGAAGAAAGCAAGCCTAACACTGTGCAACTTTTCCTGCAAACTGCCCTGTAGGTTTCGATTTTGTGCCCGCAAACAGCTTCCTGGTTATGATACCCATTCATACCAATAACGGGGGTCTTGCTCTCATTGCTGTAGCTCACGGCGCAGGATTGTGGATCAGCAAATCTTTTTCAGGTCTTCGTGGTCTCGGCGTTATGCAAGAAAATAAGGAGACGCCTTCTGGATCAAGCCAAAGGTCCGTCTAGGCCAGCATCCTGTTCTCACTATGGCCAACCAGATGCCTCTGGAAAGTCCAAAAGGGCCTGAGTGCAACAATGCGATTCCCAGTGACTAGTATTAATGGGCTCATCTCCTTTGATACTGGATGTGGTAGAAAGCCATTTTGATTGGTAGCCATCAATAGGCTTGTTCTCCATCCAGGCTGCGGCAGAGAATTCTACCATTTTAACTATGTGATGTGTGAATAAAGCCATGAATATTTCAACATTCAGCTTTTGGGGACAAACCCAGGTTCTGGTATTATGAGAGAGGGAGGAGAAACCTCATTCCATCCCATTTCTCCATGCCACACACATATTTTTATTCACCTCTTATCATGTTCCTCCGTACAGTGGTACCTCGGTTTATGAACACAATTGGTTCCGGAAGTCTGTTCATAAACTGAAGCGGAGTACTCAACCTAAAGCGTACTTAACCTGAAGCATGGGTGTAATTGGTTCCGGAAGTCTGTTCATAAACTGAAGCGTTCATAAACTGAAGCGAACTTTCCCATTGAAAGTAATGGAAATTGAATTAATCCATTCCAGATGGGTCCGCGGCGTTTGTAAACCAAGGTGTTCATAAACCGAGGTTCCACTGTATTACCCACTATTTTCCAGCCCCCAATAGTCTAACTGCACTTACGATAACCTGCATTGGCTTTAGAATCAGATAATAAAGTGCATATAATTCTGTTTCTCTGTACCCACGCCACAATACACCTCCACCACCAGTTTTCTGCTAGTTACCTATTAATAGATGAATGTTTCAGATAATTGGTTTTCGTTGGGTTCACGCTATTCCGAGGGTGGATATCTGTTGGCCAAATAAGACTGAAAACATTTTGGGCTTGTTTTGGAAATAAACACACACTCATACCGGTAGCTGCAGTGCTGAGCATTGCTCCTGGAAAGCAAGTAGGAGGCTTGAACTAGGATTGGCCTGAGACATTTAGCTGGTGGTGTCATCTCCCCCCCTCCCCTCCCTTCCCCTCCCCTCCCCTCCCCACCCCATGTCCCCAAAGTGCACAGTATTAAGTAAAGTCAAGGTCTCTTCAGAGACATATGAAGCAGCAGATCTCTCTGACTATAAAAACACAACATTAATAAGCTAAAGAACTAATCCCACTATACCAGAAGTTTTCAACCTTTTTGACTCCACGGCTTCCTTGACCAAGTACATTCTTTCTGTGGCACCCCTGTGGGGCTCAGGAGCCCAGTTATGTCACCCCTTGCCTGCAGGACCGGCAGCCCCTCGCCCCTTTTCGAACACCCTCCCTTGTGGAGTGGTCCCTCAGCCTCCTCTCTTCTCCCCTCTCCTTGGGAGTCCTCTGGGCAGCCGCAGCTCTGAGCTGCCCCCCCCACTTGCCCAAAAGAGAGGTGCCTCCTCACAGTGCCCCATAGGGGCCTGGGAAGCAACCCCTGGCCAGCCCCAGAGGCACCATTTGCCTGGGGAGCTTGTAGCCAGGGCTGCTGCAACAAAAGCCACGACACGAGAGGGCATCTAAGGAGGGAGGGAGGGAAGGAATGAGGGACAGAGGCCAGTGTTGCCCGCAGCACCCCTGACTATCATTCAAGGCACCCCAGGGTGCCACGGCACACTGGTTGAAAACCACTTCACAATGCCAAAATGGCTTCTCACCATTTGGAGTTTACTACCAGACCATGAATTATGGAGTGTCCTGCGGCAGCTAGCATCAGACAATGTAGGATGCTCCAATATTGGAAGCAGTGTTAGAAACTCAGATACCGGTATATAAGCTAGGCGCCAAATGGTTCCTTAAACCAGGGTTACCATCTCCAAAACAGAATGTGTAGTTGCCATTTTTTGGACAAGGCAGCTCTAAAGTCTTATTTTCCAATACGACACTTTTGGTTCCTGAAATTCATTCTGATTGTGCAGATAAAACATAACTGATAGAACTCTACAGGATGTGTTGCTAGTACAGCCGTACCTTGGATCTCAAACGCCTTGGCTCCTGATCAAATCAACTCCCGAACAATTGAAATCCGGGAGTGAGTGTTCCAGTTTCCGAACATTTTTTTCGAAGCCAAACATCTGACGGGGCTTCCACGGCTTCCAATTGGCTGCAGGAGCTTCCAGCAGCCAATTAGAAGCCAAGCTTTGGTTCCTGAATGTTTTGGAAGTTGAACTGACTTCCGGAACGGATTCTGTTTGACTTCCAAGGTACAGCTGTATGTGAAAACAATATGTGTTTTCAGATGGTGTAGATGTCTCTGGCACCATCCTGGCACCTGGGCATCTTCATTTGGTCACAAGTGGCCAATAGCCAGGTGCAGAATAAAATCTGTTAAACTTAATCCTGCCCTGCCTCCCTTGGAATTAAAGTTTTAAGAGTTTGAACACCCACCCTAAAGCAAGTTACAGTGGAACCTCGGTTTATGAATTTTCAGTTTATGAACGCCGCTGACCCATCTGGAACGGATTAATTCATTTTCCATTACTTTCAATGGAAAAGTTCGCTTCAGTTTATGAACGCTTCAGTTTATGAACAGACTTCCGGAACCAATTACACCCATGCTTTGGGTTAAGTACGCTTCAGTTTAAGTTCTCTGCGGACCCGTCTGGAACGGATTGATCCACTTTCCATTACTTTCAATGGGAAAGTTCGCTTCAGTTTATGAACGCTTCAGTTTAAGTTCTCTGCGGACCCGTCTGGAACGGATTAATCCACTTTCCATTACTTTCAATGGGAAAGTTCGCTTCAGTTTATGAACGCTTCAGTTTAAGTTCTCTGCGGACCCGTCTGGAACGGATTAATCCACTTTCCATTACTTTCAATGGGAAAGTTCGCTTCAGTTTATGAATGCTTCAGTTTATGAACAGACTTCCGGAACCAATTGTGTTCATAAACCGAGGTACCACTGTATTGATGATGAGACCATGACATCTGTGGATGCCAGACTACCATAGGAATGAGAAAGCAGGTCCCAAATTCTTCTTCTCTGCGTTCATTTTTCTATGGGCAGATAGCTGCATTTTTTATTTATTGATCGCATTTATAACCCCTATCTCCTTCGAGGAGCTCAGAGACACAGGTCCCCTTCCCAATTTTATCCTCACAACAACCCTGTAGGCTAAGGTTGAGAGACTGAGACTGGTCCAAGGCCACATTGTGAGAGTCCTGGCTGAGTAGTGGGTGGGGATTTGAACCCTGGTCTCCTAGGGACCCAGGTGGCGCTGTGGTTAAACCACTGAGCCTAGGGCTTGCTGATCAGAAGGTCGGCGGTTCAAATCCCTGTGGCGGGGTGAGCTCCTGTTGCTTGGTCCCAGCTCCTGCCAACCTAGCAGTTCGAAAGCACATCAAAATGCAAGTAGATAAATAGGAACCGCTACAGTGGGAAGGTAAACGGTGTTTCCATGTGCTGCTCTGGTTTGCCAGAAGCGGCTTTGTCATGCTGGCCACATGACCTGGAAGCTATACGCCGGCTCCCTTGGCCAATAATGCGAGATGAGCGCGCAACCCCAGAGTCGGTCACGACTGGACCTAATGGTCAGGGGTCCCTTTACCTTTTACCTCCCAGGACCTAGTCCAGCATTTTATCATGTGGTTCCCCCCCCCTAGGACCTGAAACAGGATTGCTCCCCTGTTTACTGTTTGTGGGAGCTGTGCCTTAAGTCATCTCATTTACCCAGCTAAAAACCTTTCAGCTTTTTCTGCAGAAGGTGTAATTTATGTACTTTGGAGCAAAGCTTTCCCTATCTTTTGGAGAAGTGCCACTGCTAGCTTTGCAGACACACAGTTGAGCAGTCAGCAGTTTTCCCTTCCCTTTTTTTTTTTTAAAGAACGTGACAGGATATCGATATGATAGTGACTTGCCAACTTTGGTTTTTTGTGGGGTTTTTTGCAAATAGGTCTGCTCTGTGCAGCCATCCAAAGTGTTACAGCAGGAAAGCAATGCAGAGCCAAACATTTAGATGATGTGTTATTATTATTTATTAAATGTGTATACAGTGGTACCTCGGTTCTCGATCGTAATCCATTCTGGAAGACGGTTCAGCTTCCGAAACGTTCGAAAGCCAAGGCGCGGCTTCCCATTGGTTGCAAGAGCTTCTTGCACTCAGCAGAAGCTGTGTCACACGTTCGAGTTCCGAAAAACGTTTGAAAACGGAAGCATTTACTTCCGGGTTTTCAGCGTTTGAGAACCGAAATGTTTGACAACAGAGGTGTTTGGGAACCGAGGTTCCACTGTACTGCCATTCATCCCTAGATCAGTGGTTCCCAAACTTTTTCAGACTGTTGACTCCTTGGTTCCGTAAACACATCCCCAATGCCCGCTTCTCTATAAGGAACATTATTCAAAATAGTGGTTTGCATGACCTTCCTAAAGAAGATAGTAACGCAATATAAAAGGAACAATTAACTGTACATAATCAGAGCAGACTCATTGAAATTAATGGACCTAAATCAGTTAGATTTTAGATGGGCGATATTCTGTTGTGTCTTGTCAGCACAAGGATTTCCACTTAATATGATGGCATTTCCCTCCTTGCTCCTGCTTTTCGTTCCCCATGCCCTCCCCAGATTTGCTTCATAGTTTCGGGGGAACCCCTACAACAGATTTAGGGGGTGCACAGGGTGAGGAGACAGCGGGAGAATGTTCTGTTGCACAAGTGGAAATCTTTGCGCTGATGGAACGTTCTCCTTAGCGCTGCAGTGTGGTGTAGTGGTTAGAGTTGTCAGACTAGGACACTCAGACATGAAGCGCATTGGGTGACGTTGGGCCTCAGCCTAATCCTACCTTGCAGGGTCGTTGTGGGTATTCATTGAGCAAGGGGAGGACCATGTAAACTCCCTCGAGCTCCGTGGAGGGGGAAAAGTGTGGTCCAAATGCAATAAATAGATAAATAATGCATTGGCTTCAACCCAGAGGGTTTGCTCTTGAAAATGACTAGGATTGATGCAGCCCACAGTTGGGTTTTCTTGCTAGGGGCCTGTGCTGTTGTTCTTGGGTGGCAGGATCAACCACTGTTGTGCGATGGTGGAGCTGTGAGCAAAAGGATTTAGAAGCTGTTTTAACAAATCCGCAGTTTCAGGAAGAGGGGCTTTCCTTGTCTAAGCAAAATCAAGGCTGGATAAGGCTGAATTAACGGCAGTGTTTTGCATGGCACCTCCCTGCTTTCGTTTTCCTATTCAGTGACGTGTTATCAGCGCAACTGTCAAAACTTAGAGCTCACCACTGTGGTTCTCACCTGAATGCCTTCTCCCTCTGCTTTGGAAGAGGTTAACTTGGGGACAGGCCAGAAGGGAGTATGGCCCTTGGGTTGCAAAAGTTTACACCACCCCTGCCGTAGCTATAGATCAGGTTTCTCCAACTTGATATCTTCAAGAAGTTGTTGGACTCCCATTAGCCCTGGCCAGGATGGCCGATGGCAAAGGATGATGGGAGTTGTAGTCCAGATTGGGGAACAGATGGCATGTACACTCACAGGCACACATACTACCAGCTTAGTTTATTAGTTTAGGATCTCCAAGCAATTATTATTCTATGGACCCTAGGGAAAATTGAAAGACCAGTTCAAGTCATAGACGAATTACCATGTGCCTGCAATATTCGTATTTTTTCAAAAAAAATAAAAATAAAATTCCACTGCTGCACTGAACATTTTTATCATCTCAGTTTACAAAAAATAAAAATGAATTTAAAAATGATGTCAGCGTGCAATTTAGAAAATTGGGCTAAACGAACTGTAGCGTCCTTTCCTTTCCAAGCTGCTGGCAGTGCTAATCATGCATGAATATTGGCATTTCAAAGAAGGCCATTGCCAGGGCGGGTCAAGTCCGTGGTGGCCAAGAGGAAATCTTTGAGGGTTGTGTTGTCATAGATGGAGCACAAAAGAGAGCTGTTCTTGCTGCTGGAAAGGGTTCATTGGGTGGTAAGAAAAGAAAGGAAGAAAATGTTTCAGCAGAGGGGCCAAAGGCCAGCTCCTGTCCTCAGTGGAATCCGTTCCCCCTGTTTTTGAAGTTCAGGCTGTGAATGCTAATGCTTCTTACATAACCTTGATAAGAATGCTTTACCCTATACAGTGGTACCTCGGATTACAGACACTTAACTGTCAGGAAATTCTTCCTGATGTTTAGTCGGAATTGCCTTTCTTGTAACTTGAAGCCATTGGTTCGAGTCCTACCCTCCCGATCAGGAAAAAACAAGCCTGATCCATCTTCTATGTGACAGCCCTTGAGATATTTGAAGATGGCTATCGTATCTCCTCTCAGCCTCCTCTTTTCCAGGCTTAACATACCCAACTCCTTCAACCATTCCTCATAAGGCTTGGTTTTGAGACCCTTGATCATCTTG